>NC_091063.1:59756787-60069287 GCF_000393655.2 Nicotiana sylvestris
TGGACAATGGAAGAATAACATTTAAAGGTCATTCAGGAAGACGCTTCCGTAAAGCAAGCACTATGATCAGAGTTAAGCCTAAGGGACTAAGTGTGCCAGTTACACTAGCTGTCACCCTCGTGTATAAGAAATTCAGTTATCCGGGGCACAAAAGGGTTAGCGCAAGGTGAGTAAAAGTCAGTGAGGACGTGAAAAGACGTCGAAGATAAAGAGGTAAAATATTTATAAGTAAATCTTCATAGCATTAAATGTTAATACTCCCCTAAAGGGGGGAAGATGGTTTGATATGGTAGTAAGTCGAAGTTATGCAGTTCAAGTAACTAAGGAATAGTAAAGAAAGAATGAGGTAAAAAGGAGAAAGGAATGAGATTGCATTTATTCAGATCCTATAGATATGTTACGACACCAGAACATTATTCAAGCACGATGTTGGGAGAGGCAATAAGGGTTCCCACACCATATGTTATTGATAAATAAGTGCGAATGAACATTTGATACATTAGGAGCCAGTGCAAAAGGTAAGTTAATACAAAAGACATAACCCAAGAGAGGTTACGCAGAATATAAATATGAGCATAGACTAACGAGTAATTATTAGTTGATTCAGAGGTCTCAGATAAATCAGTAGACAAGAGGTCTCAGATAGACAAGAGATCTCAGATAAATCAGTAGATCATGCAAGATAAACGTAGTGAAACCTAGCATCGAAAATTCAGTCTCGCAAATACGACATCGTAATCCTTGAGAAATATTCAGATAGGAGTTGGGGTAGTAGAAGGTATTGTATAAGTGTTATAGAAATAAAAGAGAGTGCCACTAGGGAGACAAACAAAATTTCAATTAAGAAGCAACCCTACGAGCACAAGAGTGTCGAGGTAAATAACTAAGGATAATGATAGGCGAGTAAGAACATCAAAAATTCTTTGGGGTATATAATGTAATAAGCTCGCAGCTTTACAAGAGTCAGAGGGTCTTCCCTAAGTACTGCAACGAAAGACTAGGTGATTAAATAAGGAAGAAGGCTTCAAGCTAAGCATAGTGACCTAAAGAGGAAATGATCTTATAACAATAGTCTCACTAAAACATTGTATACACTACATAAGAAAGTATCACCTATCATAGCTAATGAACGGACAAAAAAAGAGTAATACTCGAGATCATATGACTTGCACGAAATTCCAATAGGTGTAGGCACTAAGATAAGCTAAGTACTCATGCAACAATTGGCAGAACGACCAGGAAAAGTAAGTGCTTACCTTTAAAGAAAGTTGAGAAGGCACGAAAGGAATTATTCAATCAATGACCTAGAGTTAGTTATGTTATGACCGCACTTAACATTTCAGAGTATTATCCATGAAGCACATATGTTGACATTCCTACAACTATAGCAGACTCCGATATACGTTAAAAGAAAGAATTTATTCCACCTCACAGACAAAGGCTTGAATTGTTAGAAGATTATATTATGGATGATCCATAGCATCCACCAAAGGCGAAAGTAATAACTAATGCCCTGAGCCGCAGATCGGAAGATTGCTTAAGCCTACTTAAAGGCTGAGAGAGAGAAGAGGAAACTAATGAGTTATATCAGGTAAGTGAATCAGGAGTCTAATTATTAGACTAAAATAATTATAGAAATTATGATTCAGATCATTCCAAAATCACTCTTAATATCATAGGTACAAGAGAGATAGTGCAGCAGCTAGATTCTATAATGGATCTATGATAAAGCCAGTTAGAAGAGTACATTCTCATAAGAAGTCAGTGTGAAGCTCTCGTCTGCTCCATAGGTGAAAGTATTATAGTAGGGGTTTAAGATGTGGATGTGAATTCCACCTATGTGGAAGGGAGGTTATGAAAACAACAGAAGAAACGATGCAAGATTTAAAGGTAAGTAAGGTGAAGGTAACGAAGGAATGAGATACTCAAGTGCAGAATCCTGGTAATAGTCCAGACTTCAGATAGAGGGCTAGAAGCGTCGTGATTTAATTTCCATAAATGATAGTGGTGTCGTTACTAGCATATCATTCACCTGATGGTTTCCAGGTACCGAGATGTCTAGTTAAGAAGTACAAAAGAGCTAGATATGGTGTGATGTTTCGCTTGAGGTTCCAGAATAACATAAGGAAATGTATGGTACTAGAAAGTTAAAGGAAGGCTCTGAGTACTATAAATAGATATGTGTAGGTCGCAAGCTAAAGTATGGTAGAGCAACAAGTCTTTAGGTGGACATGAGTAAGGATAAGAAGAGGTAATTGAGAAGGTGACGAGAATAGGTAAGGCCTCAGGATTAAGCCATATGAGCATTTAGAAGAGATGAAATGTTGTCCGGGTAGGAGAATAAGGGTGTCACGACCCAATTTCTATTACAGGCCGTGATAGCACCCAACACCGTTGTTAGGCAAGCCAACACTGATCAAACTAGTGGATTTTTCATTTAAATAAATTACTAAATGGATAACGTGTCCTTATTTGTTAAAAGATTTAGAAATTTGCAAACGTAACATAATTAAACGGAAGCAAGTGAGTACAAATCAAAATCATGTAACAAAATCCACAAAATCATAAGTCTACTAGTGTGTGTGTCAAGACCTGATATCGCAAGTATGTGGGCATTCTAGTAGAATATATAAAAGAATACTAGTCTACTATCTGGAAGGAGACTTCACGGTGCGCAGATTTGATCCTATGTCTCTGCGGTTTCCTTAGAATTCTTCTCTATGTTCAGGTGGTCGTTGGGGGTATATAGTAGAAATTAAAGCAGTTTTATCAATGTTGTAACGCTTGCTCTTGAAGTTTGGGTCAATAGATTTACAATTTGGATAGTGTGAATTTGTTTTGGATTACTCTTTAAATTCAGTATCGCAAATAAAATTACCAAGAAAATATTTTAAATGAATTAATTAATATAAAAAATAAAGAATATTTAAAAGTTAACCTTGTGTGAGCTTTCTTTCCTAAGTTTATGTTTGCATACAATTTAGTACAACCTTTTAACTTACTTTTGGAGGGTATTTTCCATGATGAAAAAATATTTATCATTTTTTTTTATTGAAGAAATTTCTTTTCAATATTTGATTACGTTGACTTGTAAAAGATAGTTTACTCTAGTACAAAAAAATTAACTATCATGGTTTATAAGTCATCCTTTACGACTAATCAAGATGCTCTATTAGGAAGATAGAGTCAACCTGATACGTGATGCTAGTGGAAGGTAATCAATACATCTATGAAGAATAACTAAGGTGTATTGTTTGTTCGGACACTATTATTATTCAAATAAAAATATTTTATCGATAAATAATAAACTTAAAATGTATTTTGGTCATTTTAAGAATACAATAATGATTAGCTACATTTCACATTTTATTCTTTCCTAAGTAAAGGGCAACCAGCGCATAAAGAAAACTTCAACTGCTGCAGGATGGCTCAAAAGGCAGCTCACCGTGAAGTCTCGAGATGGGGATCAAATTTGAGCATCGAACTGGTGACCAGATGCACTTGCCGTAAATCCTGTACAATTAAGTGCAGAAGTGTAGCGTGAGTACATAAAAATATGTGTCCAGTAAGTATCTAGTCTAAACTCGAAGAAGTAGTGACGAGGGGTCAACTCCGATACTTACTAAGAGCAAACAATATAATAATAAGAAATTTCGAGTTAAGCATGATATATAGAGATAACAATAAAGCTCAGAACAAGAGATAACTAAACAATTCTTTCATCATATTTAAGAACCCAAAACACTTCATTTAAAATAAATGATCTCTCCAACGATGAATTTATACAAGTCATAAAAGAAGGGTTTCCAGTTCTATTATCACACACAAATTCCACCAAGGACGTTCGGCCCGATCTAATATAAATGTAAATTGTGCACTGCCGAGGGTCGAACGGCGCGAACCATAGATGTATCTATTACCCCACTCGTGAATCATAGATGCGACGCGGTCAAATGTAAATTTAAGGAATTACCCTGCTCACGGATCATACTTGTAACGCGGTCACACGTAGATTTCTTAAGTTATTATAATATTCTTCCATTCTTTTCAAAATACTAAGTTCAAATGGAAACTTTTAAGATCCCAACTTTTCCACAATTTCAACTCCTTTCAAAACATTTACTAAGCAAACTCAATTCCGCTCCCTCTCAAAGCAAACAATAAATATTAATAAATAACAATATCAACAAGGCATGATGTAAGCTTAAAACTACCCGGACATAAATAGGAATAGTAGCTACATATGGACTGTCGTCACCTCGTGCATATGTAGCCCCCCACATTTAATTAAGTTCACCTACGGGGTAGATTCTCTCTTACAAGGTTAGAAAAGAGACTTACCTCATCTCAAAGCCTGCTTCCAAATTCAAGAATGCACTCAAACCCTCAAATCGGAGCCGAACAATCCAAAACTATTCAAATAGTGTAAAAACTAATCAATACATGTTCAAAAGTTTATATTCTAAATATTTAAGTGCTCACCCAACCCTAAATATAAGGTTTCTAAATTCACCCTCAGACCCACGTGCCCGGATTCCAAAAATATTTCAAGAAAGTTACCACCCATAACCTTAGGAACATAAATATATGGTTTTCACTAAGTTTCATAATTATTTTCGTGGTAAAATTTTATTTTTATCAAAACCCTAGGTGTTCACCTAAACCCATGATTTCTACCAATTTACATGTTATAATCTACCCATAAACTATGTATTTAACTCACATTGTGTAGAAATTACTTACCTCAAAGTTTTAGGTGAAATTCCCTCTCTAAGAGCTCCAAGAATTGCCCCAAAATGAAATAAATGAGCTCAAAAATGCCTAAGTCCCGTATTAAATGAAGTCCACAACCTCCAGCGATTTCCGCACATGCGGTTATAGGGCCGCATCTGCGGTCTCGCACCTGCAGCAAGACTTTCGTAGGTGCACCTTTTCCTCACCTGGCCAGGCTCCGCATCAACAGACATAAGGAGCCGCATCTGCGAGCCCTTTCCGCTCCTGCGACCACAGCGTTAGCACCAGCGGCCTCACAGTTGTGTAAATTCCTTTGCACCTGCAATGCTTGGGCTTCCGTCGCATTTTTGCTTCTGTGGCTCATGGCCCGCATCTGCGAGCTCGTACCTACATCTGACCAAGCGCAGGTGCGATTATGACAGATCTAGGGAGTTTCAGCCCTTGCTCTAAGTTTCCAACTTGGTCCGAGCCTCATCCAATTGACACTCTGGGCCCTCGGGGCCCCGCCCGAACATACCAACAAGTTCGGAATCATCAAACAGACTCGCTCAATCTCTCGGAACGTGATATCGCCCAACTATGCCTTATAAGAAGACACACGGACGTTGCAAATATAATCTGAGTAATTCTACCCAGAGTCGAACCACAAGGAATTAACCTATCAATTACTTTTGTCGGACTTACTAAATTCACAGATTCAATTTCCCCAAACTTTGTGATTAACAAGTGATAGTATTTCTAACAGCTAAATACTGAAAATAATTAACACCTGAAAATTAACTATGCTTGATGTGTAAACAATTGGAATAAGGTCTAAGGTAATGGTTTCTCCCATTGTTGATTCCCTTGGTTGTATATGTCTTATAACTGTGATTTAGCTGTCTCTATCAATCATGAACTCTCCAACTATCACAAATCTTTCTCAAGCAATTATGATAATTTACTAGACGTATTCTCTCAAGCTACGCTAGCTAGATTCGCATTACAGTTCACTTAGATTGCACCCGAGGTATCGTTATCTCTAATCCAACCTCTAAACCCTCAGTTATGACTCTCGTCTATACTCAGAGAGTGATGTTGTTCAAACAACTACCTAAATAAGCACTCTTTCTCAAGCAGATACATACTAAATAGGGACGGATAATTGAGGGCCCTTTCAATTAACCACAATCAAAACGTAGATGAACAAATAGAGATTAACAACTAATTCAAAACTATATTAATATAACAACCAAGTCATCCCCAACGGGTTTCACCAAAACCTTAGAGTAAAGTATTTAGCTACTCATAACAACGATAAAAACTACAAAAGATTTCATAGTCATTGATAGAAGAATGAATTAAGAAGATAAAAAAAATCGTTTTCCAAGTTGCCTCTTCGCCAAAAACTCGAACCCCCCGGTCTATTGGACATGTTAAACCTTTTATAGTTTATGTGGATTTGCTTGGACTTCCAAACTTGCCCTTTTTAAAACATGGCTTCCGCATCTGGACTAGCGCGGGCGCACACTAGGGCCGTTCTACTGCCCGCGCTAGTGGGGTTTAATTCTGTTTTGGACTGCTGAACTAGCATGGGCGCGTTAATGCCCGCGCTAGTAGGGTTTTCCACTGCCAACAAACTTTGTTCCCTTTTTTCGTCCGTTAACTCCAATTTTTGCCCGGATTACCATCATAAGTCCTTATTTGATTATTGCACTCCTGTGAAACATAAAAGTCACCATTAGAGCCAATTTTTGTATTATTGACACACTTACAACAGTAATGCATCCTTAAGTTAGAGCCCGAATGTAGGCCAAACTATCCACTTTAGCCTATTATCAACAACCTACACTTAATTCATTGCTAGTCCTCGAGCAATCCACTACATCCTACAAGGTTTTTTTTCTAAGCTTCTCCCTTAATGACTCACACCATGAACATTTTACAAAATTTGCAACTAGTAGTGAGCAGTTTACCTCAAGAATCAAATCTTTCGTACCATGCAATATTCGCACTTACTCAAACCACTTTATACGAGCGTCAAGACTTACCTTCCCATTGTGAATCATATGCCCTCACATCACACAAGAGAATAGTTCCATATACAATGATATTTAGGACAATTAGGAACTAAGATAGAAAAAAATTCGCTCGCTCTCAAAAAGAACATTCACATGCCACAAAGATGCACCATAGGCTTGCCCGTAGTGTAGTACTCTACTAATCGAGCCCCACTCAATCTAAGATCAATAGGTCTTTATTTGGTTGTAATGTAGGCTAAGGGACGGGTAGGATATATTTGGATATAGTGGCTAACCTCCCTAAGCACTTTTAATACAATTACCTTAAACTTTAAGATCATCGTTTTGGCAGCCGACACTCCACCATATATCCCCATAAATTAGGTGCAATTTGTACAAGCTACCACTTATCAATCATTATACAATAAAAAACAATCGTGGTGCTTGTCTTTTTATGCCTCAACATTCTACACCTTTTCTCTATTTCCATGGTTCCACTTCAAAAACCAAACCGCCACCCCACACTTTGCAGGCTATTCAAACAATTGGGTAAGGTTCACAATGTGGTTGCCAAATAAACAGGCTTATAGGCTCAACGGGGTTAACTAAGATATAATGCATTCAGGTGGGTTTACTTTATATGTCTGGCTCAACTAAAAATGCATATATCCCTTCTAAAACTGAATGAAGCTACTATTCCGTTTCGCAAACACACAGGGCAAGTTCTAGGCATCAATTGTAAAGCATGGAATACAGTAATACTCACACACACATGGCACATGACTCACTCCGGATTAGTTTATCAAGACATTCTCTTTCTGAGTATTCAAGTTAGGTACAAACATACAATTTTTAAGGCATTTAACAAGATTCAACCCTTGGAGCTAAGCGTTACACTCTAGTGTCTATCGTGTTCAGGTGTAGAAATGCTACGGGTTTTTTTTCTCGACTTAGTCCCTCAAGAACTCCGTCGAAAGAGATCTGTCGTCAGGACAAGTCATTTACTATTTTCACTTACCTAATGACTATTGTTCTAACACCAACACAATCAAAGCAAGATAAAACAATCAAAGAAAAAAAATAGTTAATTGTTACAATTACAAACATACAATGAAGTATCCTTATCCCCACCCCACACTCAAATTGAGGACATGTCCTCATGGCCAAGTAAATCAAAAGAAGGGAAAGGGAACTTCCCTGACTACTCAATCCTGGTCGAAAACAGAACCGGCGTTGACATTGCACGCCCGAACCAATGCACGGAGCCAACCTATGATGTGTTTTTTTGATTTCTTCTGCTGGGTGGACATCTCATCAACACGAGTCCCCAGGTTAGTCACTGAGGTTCGTATTCCAGCTATCTCCTGCTCCATGCGGTCTAACCGCTGTCCCTGACTGGCCCTAGACGGGCCTGCAGCATCATCAGCCTATGGTTGAGCAGGCTACTCATCACCGACCATCTCCACATCATCGGCTACCTGTTGTTGTTCCTCCTCCTCCGCGTCATCACCATCATCAGAATCATGTCCAATCAATTCCTCAGTTGCTACCACTTCCTTACCTATGGTGACCCTCTCAGCCATGAAAGGATTTACCACAGGAACTCAGCCATCTAAAGCAAGGCTGCTCGGCACATTGGCTTGAAGGCACAACCGGGTGACAAGAGACGGGTAGTATAACCCGTAGAGTTGAACCCGGACCCGCTGGGACATTTTATCGTGTATGACTTTGGCTACGTCAAATAGGGCATTATTCATGAAACACCAAATTAGGCACCCTCGAGGGATGTTCACCTCTGACAGATTCTTGGAGGTTAGGAGTCTGCTATTGATAAAGTACAACTAGCATTTGGCCTCAAATTTGAGGGTCTAGGAGTGGAATTTATTTCCATATTTGTACCATTGTAGAGTGGCTCCCGATTGACAGATGGTGTCAGTGAATGTGGACCAGGAAGTATGTTTGCCACTGTATGATTGGTATGCATCCACGTACCTCTGATCTACTGGAGGAAGCCTGTATAGAGCCCGGATAGTCTCTAAAGAAGCATTGACCGGTCTCTTGCGCACTGTGACCATGTAGTCATCATGTTTCGGGAGGTTTGCATAGAATTCTCTAACAAGCATGATATTTGCAGTGATAGGCTCCTCAAAGAATATGTCCAGGTGTCGCCGCCTCAACTCGAATGGTGTATTGGGGCAGGTAGTCCCAGTGCATTAGGATCCATAGCCTGTTCCGGCACAATTGTTTTGGCCTCTTTTTTGTTAAACTTGTCCTGTGCCTTGACGGACACAAACTTTTGACTATTGAAGGGACTTGTATCAACCGACTTTCGAGTCCTTCCGCCAGTGTTTCCTGTAGCCGGGCGGCTGGAAGAGGAACCTGTTGCTTGGCATTTACGAGGAGCCATGGTACCTGCAAATAGGCCAACGTCAGTTCTATTCAATCGGGTGATCAAAATGTGGCTACTCAGACTTCACCACGGAATGGTCACAATATTTTCTCCAAAGAGGCATTTTAACAAACACATGGTGGCCAATGGTTAATTTTAATCCCCAACTATCCCTTCAACACAAGGAACACCACCATAATAACCCAATAAACACACCACACATCCACAATTTGTATGTTTTCAATTTTCAGCGCAACCTAACTACTAACATATGTTTCTACCTAGAATAAGACTACATTCTACTATACAAAGGAAAAAGAAACAAGAGAACTAAAACAAAACAAAATTAGAGAACTACAACAAAATTAAAGGGAGAATTACATACCAGTAGAGGGAATGAGAGCCAAAGTGGAGGGATTGAGGAAGAGAGGGAAGGTGATGTCGTAAATGGTTGGGTATGGAGGAGGGGGAATGGAGGAATAGATGAAGAAGAAGAAGAAGAATAAGAAGAAGAAGGGAGGGTGTAGGTGTTAGGTTATCGTATGAGAGGAGGGGATATTGAGGGAATTAAGAGGGGTGGGAGGGTATGTGTAAGTTAAAAGGGTTAAAGGAATAAAAAAAGAAAATAAAATAAACAAAATTAGGCAGAACTTACCTGGACTAGCGCGGGCTGCGCGTTGGCTTAGCGCAGCCGCGCTAGTTCAATACCACGAGGAAGTTTGAAACCCAACTAGCGTGGGTTGCGCATTGGCTTAGCGCGGCCGTGCTAGTTGGTTAATGCTGAGGCAGTGTGAAACCCAACTAGCGCGGGTTGTGCGCTGGCTTAGCGCGGCCGCGCTAGTTGGTTAAATCTGAGGCATTATTTTTTTAATTTATGAAGTTACATTCTACACTCAACAACACATTCGTAGGTTGCCTCCCATGCAGCGCCTGATTTAACGTCGCGGCATGACGCAAGTATTT
The DNA here is from genome assembly GCF_000393655.2 of Nicotiana sylvestris. Taxonomy (NCBI): domain Eukaryota; kingdom Viridiplantae; phylum Streptophyta; class Magnoliopsida; order Solanales; family Solanaceae; genus Nicotiana; species Nicotiana sylvestris. The sequence goes on from NC_091063.1 coordinate 59,766,874, forward strand.
GATCATCACTCCTCATTCGCGTACTGGGGTTCTTTCAAATTGATTACCACAGCATCCCCTTTTTCTTCAGTTATTCCAAGGTAATGTTTCAACCTTTGCCCATTAACTGTGAACTTGTTTGTCCCATCTTCTAATTAGATCTCTACAGCTCCACTTGCGAACATTTGCACCACTCTGAATGGTCCTGACCATCGGGACTTTAACTTACCCAGAAACAATCTCAACCTTGAATTATACAATAATACCTAGTCACCGGGTTTGAAATTTCTGTCCACAATGTGCTTGTCATGCAGCCTTTTCATTCTTTCCTTATAGAGCCTCATGCTTTCAAAGGCTTGATATCTAAATTCCTCCAACTCATGCAACTCTGTCAGTCGATTTTCTCCAGCTGCATCGGGGTCCATGTTCAATTGCTTTAGTGCCCACCAAGCTCGATGTTCTAGCTCCACAGGCAGGTTAAATGCCTTCCCAAATACAAAGTTGTATGGTGACATACCAATTGGTGTTTTGAATGCAGTCCTATAGGCCCAAAGTGCATCGTCAAGCTTCTTCACCCAATCAGTTGTTGTGGCGTTCACAGTCTTTGTTAGCACACTTTTTATCTCTCTGTTGGACACTTCAACCTGCCAACTAGTTTGCAGATGATAAAGGGTATCCACCTTGTGGCGTACATCATACTTTGCAAGCAATTTCTCGAAGGCTCTGTTACAGAAGTGAGTGCCTCCATCACTGATGATCGCTCTTGGTGTCCCAAATTAGGTGAATATGTTCTTTTTCAAAAATCCTACCACCACTCTTACATCATTAGTGGGCAGCGCTACAGCTTCTACCCATTTAGACACGTAATCCACAGCAACAAGTCTGTACTTATTGCCAAATGAGCTGACGAAGGGACCTATGAAGTCAATCCCCCAGATGTCAAACACCTCTACCTCTTGAATCGGGTTCATGGGCATCTCATGGCGGCGGGAAATGTTCCCGGTTCGCTGACATTCATCACAGCCCTTCACCCATAGGTGTGCATCTCTAAACACTGTTGGCCAAAAGAATCCGACCTCTAGCACTTTCGCAACTATCCTGACCCCTCCAAAATGTTCTCCATATGCTGATGCGTGACAAGCCTACAAAAGAGAAGATTGTTCTATCTCGGGGACACACCTCCGGATCATATTATCAACATATAGTCTAAACAAATAAGGCTCGTCCTAATAATACATGCAATAATCACGATAAAACTTTTTCTTTTGGATAGGTGAAAGGTCATAGGGAACTATACCACAGGCCAGGTAATTTGCAAAGTCTGCATACCATGGCGCTTCCTCAAGACTAGCTGCGAGCAGCTGCTCGTCTGGAAAGGTTTCCAGAATCTCTTCGACCTCGACTGCTTTTTCAGCTCCCTCAAGTCGTGATAGATGATCAGCGACTTGATTTTCTGTGCCCTTACGGTCACGAATTTTGAGGTCAAATTCTTGCAACAGCAACACCCAACGAATCAGGCGTGGCTTAGACTCCTTCTTCTCAATCAAGTACCTGAGAGCTGCATGGTCAGTGTATACAATTACCTTGGAGCCAATCAGATATGATCTGAACTTGTCAAAAGCAAACACCACCGCCAACATCTCCTTATCCGTCACAGTGTAATTGAGTTGTGCACCACTTAGCATTCTACTTGCATAGTAAATCGGGTGAATCAGCTTATCCTTTCGCTGCCCCAAGACTGCTCCTATGGCATAGTCACTTGCGTCACACATGAGCTCAAATGGCTGCTCCCAGTTGGGTGCAACAATGATGGGTGCAGTCACCAACCTCTTCTTCAGTTCCTCAAATGCCAACCTGCAATCATTAGAAAACACAAAGGGCTGATCCTTTTCAAGGAGTTTGCATAATGGGTTAGCAATTTTGGAAAAATCTTTTATGAATCACCGGTAGAACCCGGCATGTCCCAGGAAACTTCTCACCACCTTGACTGAAGTGGGTGGTGATAGCTTTTCAATCACGTCAAACTGAGCATGGTCGACTTCAATTCCTTTACTGGACACTCGATGTCCCAGGACTATCCCTTCATGTACCATAAAATGGCACTTCTCCCAGTTTAGCACTAAATTTGTCTCCACACATCTTTTGAGCACTCTTTTTAAAATGTGAAGATAGTTTTAGAATGAATCTCCTACCACGGAGAAATCATCCATAAAGACCTCCATAATATCCTCCACCATGTTTGTGAAAATGGCTAACATGCACCGTTGAAATGTCGTCGGTGCATTGCAAAGCCAAAAGGCATTCTCTGAAAGGCGAAGATGTCATACGGACAAGTGAAGGATGTTTTCTCTCTATCTTCAGGGGCTATTTATATCTGATTGTACCCCGAATATCCATCTAAGAAATAGAAGTGCGATCGCCCAGCCAGCCTGTCCAACATTTGGTCAATGAAAGGCAAGGGGAAGTGGTCCTTCCGGGTGGCTGTGTTCAATTTTCGGTAGTCCATGCAAATCCGCCATCCCGTGACTGTACGAGTTAAGATCAACTCATTGTTCTCATTATGCACAACAGTCATTCCCCCCTTTTTCGGCACACATTGGACAGAGCTGACCCAATTGCTATCAAAGATGGGGAAGATGATTCTCGTATCTAACCGTTTGATCACTTCCTTCTTTACTACCTTTTTCATGTTCGGGTTCACCCTTCGCTGATGTTCTCTGGAAGGTTTGTGCCCTTCTTCCAAGAGAATCTTATGCATACAAAAGGCTGGGCTGATACCCTTTATGTCTGCCATGGTCCAGCCAATGGCAGTCTTACTTTCCTACAGTACCCGTAAGAGCTGTTCTACCTGCACATTTAGCAAACCGGATGATATAATAACAGGAAAAGTAGAATCAGGGCCTAAGAAAAATACCTAAGGTGATCTAGGAGTGGCTTCAGCTCCAGCTTGGGTGGTTCCTCTATTGATGGCTTTGCTGGAGGTGTAGCCCTTTTTTCTAACTCAAGGGACTCGAACTGAGGTTCCCTTGTCCAGAATCCTCGTCCCTCAAGTGCTATGACCCATTCAGCTAACCCTTCACTATCCATCTCTTCTAAATTTGTCAAACATGCCTCTAATGGATCTTTAACAGTCAGGGTCACATCATCTTCTTGCAGGATCACATCTACTGCCTCCACTAGAGAGCAATTAGCACATTCGCTAGGTCTCATCATAGATTGCTGAACATTGAATATGATTTCTTCATCGTTCAGTCTCATTTTTAATTCCCCAGTCTCACAATCGATCAATGCTCTTCTAGTGGCCAAAAATGGTCTACCCAAAATGAGAGGTATCTCCTCATCTACCTGACAATCCATAATAACGAAGTCTGCAAGGAACACGAACTTCCCCACTTACACTAACACATCATCAAGAATACCAGTTGGCCTTTTCACCGTGCGGTTATCCAGTTGTAGCAGCATCGAAGTCGGCCTAGCTCTGCCAATGCCCAGTTTGGTGTACACAGCCAGCGGCATCAGATTTATGCTGGCTCCCAAATCACATAATGCCTTTGCAAAGGCATAACTCCCAATTGTGCATGGAATAGTGAAGCTACCTGGATCAGACATCTTTTGAGCCATCGGTCTCGTCACTACTGCGCTGCAGGTCTGTGTTAGAATCACAATGGAAATATCCTGAAAATCAAACTTCCGTAACATTAGATCTTTCATCATCTTTGCATAATCGGGCATCTCCCTCAAGGCATCTATCAAAGTAATATTCAACTGAATTTGACGCAGCATCTCCATGAATTTCTTGTATTGATCTGACTTCTTTTGCCTTACCAGTCTCTGAGGGAAGGATACAGGTATCACCCTTTGTGCACTGCTTGCTGGCTTCTCTCTATTGGAATTTTCTGGCACAAGAGGTGCCACTTGTTCTGCAACTTGCTCATTCATCCTATCTTTGCCTTTTTCCTCATGACTATGTTCAACCACCATTTCAGTAAGTTCTGTTGGTTCCTCTACCTCTAATGGAACTGGAGTGACTGACGTACTCTCCTTACTAGCTTGTATAATCTCTTGCTCTCTGTCTAAATCTCTCCCATTCCAGAGACTTACTACCATCAGCTGATTCAAGTTTTGCTCCTTGGGGTTTATGTTTGTGTCTGCAGGCAAGGTTCCCTGAAGGCAGTTGTTTAAAGCCATGGACAGTTGTCCCAGCTGCGTTTCAATTTTCTTTATAGCTGAATCATGCACTGCCAACTTTTCCTGCACTTTATTATTTGTCCCAATGAGTTGCTGAAGCATACCCCTGATTTCCATCATGTTGTGATCTTGCTGCTGAGGAGGTGGTTGATATGTTAATTGCTGCTGATTTTGCTGAGGATAGCCCTGTGGTTTCTGATATGGTACTGGCACCAATTGGCCTTGAGGGTGCATACCCTCAGGCTGTTGCATGTTTGGCCTGTACTACTGATTTTGTGGCGGTCTCCACTGCTGTCCTCCTTGTCTCTAACCCCCAAAGTAGTTGACATAATTCATATCTTCTCTTGCCCCTTGATTTTCACCTTCTCCGCTCCATGAACACACATAAGAATGATTAATACAAGGTGTACACAGTCCTCCATTTGTTGTATCAACAATGTGTACCTGTTTTATACCCATCTCATCAATCTTCTTTGTCAATATGCTCATCTGGGTCATGAGTGTTGTCATGTTCTCTGCATGTGAATTATTTGGGTCAAAAGGAACTGAATGCACTATGGGTGCCAGTGTTGTACCTCTAGTCATCCACCCCGAATTTTGTGACATCTTATCAAGAAGGACTTTGCACTCGGTGAATGTCTTACTCAAAAATGCACCTCCAGTTGAAGCATCCACATTTGCCTTTAGATTGTCAGCTAACCCCATGTAGAATCTCTGGCCGAGCATCTGGTCTGGAATTCCATGATGAGGACACTTCACCAGCATCCCTTTAAATCTCTCCCACGTTTCTTGCTAGGTTTCAATCGGGTGCTGCTTGTATTGCAATATTTCATCAATCTGCCTTGTAGTCTTGTTGGGCGGGTAGAACTTATTCAGGAACTGATTTACTAATTCCTCCCATGTGACAATGGAATTGATTGGGAGCGAATTCAGCCAGGTCTGAGCTTCCCTAGTAACAGAGAACGGGAACAGCAATAGCTTGATAGCTTCTAGGGTCACATTTGGCTGCCTTTGAGTCACACAAATTGACAAGAAATTTTTCAAATATTGCTGAGGGTCCTCAATGTGTGACCCGGAGAATAGTCCCTTATTCTGCAGCAGATGTAGCATGTTGTTGGTGATCTAGAATGTCTCCGCTTGAATTGCGAGCACAGCTATGGCAGTTGCCAGGTTGTCAGCTGTGGGTTGTGCCCAGTCATAAAGTGCAGCTTCGGGCATAAGAGGTGCCACTAGTCTGACGTTGGGGTTTGCTGGCAGATCCCCAACGTTTTCAATGACGTTTTCTACAACACCCATGTCAAATTCGAGCTGGTGTGTTTGTTGGGATTGTTGGTTTCTCTTGTTGGCGCGGTTCAATGCCCTGAATGTTTTCTCAGGGTCTGAGAGTCCTTCTAGTGGTTCTCCAGTCCTCAAAGAATTTCTAGGCATACACCTGAATTCCACAAGAGTTCAAACGTTAGAATTTCGATGAAAAGATTGGGTATAGAGAAAACTGACTACACTAGGAATTTTTTTTTTACTTCTTTCAATTGTAATTGACAACACCGTTAATTCCCCGGCAACGGCGCCAAAATTTGATATCGCCCAACTATGCCTTATAAAAAGACACGCGGACGTTGCAAATATAATCTGAGTAATTCTACCCAGAGTCGAACCACAGGGAATTAACCTATCAATTACTTTTGTCGGGCTTACTAAATTCACAGAATCAATTTCCCCAAACTTTGTGATTAACAAGTAATAGTATTTCTAACAGCTAAAAACTGAAAATAATTAACACCTGAAAATTAACTATGCTTGATGTGTAAATAATTGTAATAAGGTCTAAGGTAATGGTTTCCCCCGTTGTTGATTCCCTTGGTTGTATATGTCTTATAACTGTGATTTAGCTGTCTCTATCAATCATGAACTCTCCGGCTATCATAAATATTTCTCAAGCAATTATGATAATTTACTAGACGCACTCTCTTAAGCTACGCTAGCTAGATTCGTATTACAGTTCACTTAGATTGCACCCAAGGTATCGTTATCTCTAATCCAACCTCTAAACCCTCGGTTATGACTCTCGTCTATACTCCGGGAGTGATGTTGTTCAAACAACTACCTAAATAAGCACTCTTTCTCAAGCAGATACATACTAAATAGGGACGGATAATTGAGGGCCCTTTCAATTAACCACAATCAAAACGTAGATGAACAAATAGAGATTAACAACTAATTCAAAACTATATTAATATAACAACCAAGTCATCCCCAACGGGTTTCACCAAAACCTTAGAGTAAAGTATTTAGCTACTCATAACAATGATAAAAACTACAAAAGATTTCAAAGTCATTGATAGAAGAATGAATTAAGAAGATAAAAAAATCGTTTTCCAAGTTGCCTCTTCGCCAAAAACTTGAACCCCCCGGTCTATTGGACATGTTAAACCTTTTAGAGTTTATGTGGATTTGCTTGGACTTCCGAACTTGCCCTTTTTAAAACATGGCTTCCGCATCTGGACTAGCGCGGGCGCGCTAGGGCTGCGCTACTGCCCGCGCTAGTGGGGTTTAATTCTGTTTTGGACTGCTGAACTAGCGCGGGCGCACTAAGGCCGCGCTAATGCCCGCGCTAGTGGGGTTTTCCACTGCCAACAAGCTTTGTTCCCTTTTTTCGTCCATTAACTCCAATTTTTGCCCGGATCACCATCATAAGTCCTCATTTGATTATTGCACTCCTGTGAAACATAAAAGTCACCATTAGAGCCAATTTTTGCATTATTTACACACTTACAACAGTAACGCATCCTTAAGTTAGAGCCCGAACATAGGCCAAACTATCCACTTTAGCCTATTATCAGAACGCCCGAAACAACATTATAACTATGAATCTCACCCCAAAACCAATTGAATCAAACTTAAGAACTTCAAGTTCTTCAATTTACTTCCAATGCGCCGAAATGTACTAAAACTACTCGGAATGACACCAAATTTTGCATGCAAGTCTTAAGTGACATTACGGAACTATTCCCGGTCTCGGAGTTCCGTTTGGACCTCGATATCACCAAAACCCGCTCCAAACCAAATTTAAAGAACTTCTAAAATCTTCAAAGAACCAACTTTCACTGATAGGCGCCAAAACGCTCCCGGGTCATCCAAAACCTGATCCGAACATACGCCCAAGTCCAAAATCATCATACGAACCTATTGGAACCATCAAATCCCGATTCCAAGGACTTTTACTCAAAATATTGACCGAAGTCAAACTTGGCCTTTTAAGCCAACATTAAGGAACCAAGTATTCCGATTTCAATCCGAACTGTTCCAAATCCTGAATCAACCATCCCCGCAAGTCATAAATCAGTAAAAGCAAGTGCGAGAAGTATCATTTAGGGGAACGCGGTTCTAGAAAGCAAAACAACCGATTGGGTCCTTACATTCTCCACCTCTTAAACAAACGTTCGTCCTCGAACGAGTTTAGATTCATACCTGAAGTGATGAATATATGTGAATATCTGCTCCACATGTCCTCCTCGGACTCCTAGGTTGCCTCTTCCCTGGTTGGCCCCTCTACGGAACCTTTACCGCTGAAATCCTTTTGGACCTCAACTGGCGATTATGTCTAGCAACAATGGCAACTGGCTCCTCCTCATAACCCAAGCTCTCATCTAACTGAATAGTGCTGAAATCTAACAGATATGACAAGTTGGCGTGATAACTCCAGAGCATAGACACGTGAAAAATTGGGTGAACCTCTAATAGGCTGGGAGGTAAAGCAAGCTCATAAGCAACCTCCTCAACCCACCTCAACACCTCAAATGGGCCTATAAACCTTGGGCTCAGCTTGGCCTTCTTCCCAAATCTCATGATACCCTTCATCGGCAAGACTTTTAAGAGAACATTCTTGCCTACCATAAATGATACATCACGTGCCTTCTGATCCGCGTAACTCTTCTGTCTGGACTGTGTTGTGTGAAGTAGCTCCTGAATCAACTTTATCTTTTCCAAGGCATCCTTCGTCAAATCAGTACCATATAACTTATCCTCCCGGTGCTCAAACCACCCGATGGGAGAACGATATCGCCGACCATATAAAGCCTCAAATGGAGCCATCTCGATGTTGGGCTGATAACTGTTGTTGTAAGCAAACTAGACCAAAAGCAAGAACTGATCCCATTGTCCCCTAAAGACAATCACACATGCCCTAAGCATGTCCTCCAGTATTTGAACTGTCCGCTCTGACTACCTGTCGGTATGTGGGTGAAACGCAGTGCTGAGCTCTACACGGGTTTCCAACTGAATGGACTTTGAGAGCTTGGATTGAGGCAAAAATTTGAGGAATTTTTTGAGAAAACAATTGGGTAAGGATTCCTGACTTATTTTTGATTAATATCCACTAATCCATCCTTAATTTTATCATTTAATTAAGGCTTTGGGTTGAGAATTTTAGGAAAAAAGTTGGAAAGTTCTTCAACCGAATTTTGGGTTTTTGATTGAGGTTTTGGTATCGAATTTGAGTAATTTTGGTATGGGTGAACTCGTGATTGAACGGGTGTTCGTATTTTGTGACTTTTACACGATTCTAATACGTGGGTCCGGGTCGACTTTTTGGGGCGATATTCTAATTTCTTGATAAAGCCTTGATTTTATTAATTAGATTAGTTTTTTATAGTTATATTTATGGTATGTAACTGCTTTTGGCTAGATTTGGGCCATTCGAATTCGAAAAATCATGGAAAGGGAATTCTTATTGACTGATTGAGCTTGGCTCGAGGTAAGTGGCTTGCCTAACCTTGTTTAGGGGAAATCCCTTTAGGATTGGTATTGTTGTAACAATTTGTGATATATGAGAGCCGTGTACGCGAGGTGACGAGTGCGTACACGGGAAAATTGTTGAAAAACCCGATTTTTACTGAATAGTAACCTGTTATATCTTCATTGAGTTATCCCAGCATGTATAGTTATCATGTTTAGCCTAATATCGCATGTCTACGTGTCATAAATGCCTATTTGAAATCTGTGCAACATGCTTAGTTGAATTCCTTCTCTTTCCATGATTTGTATTTAGTCTTAAACTGTAGGATTTCTTTTTGTTAATTGTGGTTTCCATCGGTTTCGAGCTGTATGTTTACTTTTGGGACTATGAGGCGGTACCTCGGGAAATCCCCTATTACATATTTACTTTTGGGACTACGAGACGGTACCTCGGGAGAACCCTTGTCGCATATTTACTTTTGGGACTACGAGGCAGTACTTCGGGAGATCCCCGTTGAATATTTACTTCTGGACTACGAGGCGGTACCTCGGGGAGATCCCCGTTGCATATTTACTTTTGGGAATATGAGGTGGTACCTCCGGAACTCCCCTGTTGAGTTTTTACTTTTGGGACTACGAGACGGTATCTCGGGAGCGCCCTTGTTGTTTACCCTATGTCTTGTGTTGTTCCTTTCTGTAATTTCTCATTGTCAGATTCTTAGACTTTTCATCATATTAGTATATCTTTTGCCTTAAATTATTATATACCAGTAGGGTCCAGACCTGATCTCGTCACTACTCTACCGAGGTTAGGCTTGGCACTTACTAGGTACTGTTGTGGTATACTCATACTACTCTTCTGCACATGTTTTGTGTGCAGATCCAGGTACCTCCTACCAACCCCGCTATTAGTTGAGAGTACTTGCTGCTACTACGGAGATTTCAAGGTATATTTGCCAGCGTCCGAAGACCTCGAAGTCCCCCTCTATCCTTTTTATGTTGTTTCCTCTTTATTTTTCCTAAACACTGATGTATAGAGACAGTTAGAACTTTTCATTAGAGCTTGTGACTTGTAACTACCGGATCTTTAGGAGTTGCTTATACTCAGAGTTGTTGGTTTTACTTGTATATGCTAAGTGATAATTTTCCAGTTTATCTATGTATAGCCCTGTTGTTGTTAAGGTTTAGCAGTTATTTCCGTTATTTCAATTGTTCCGCAACTGTTAGGCTTACCTAGTCTTAAAGACTAGGTGTCATCACAATGTCTTACGGAGGGAGATTTGGGTCGTGACAAAAAGCCTCTTAAAAGGAAAACATTATAAAATGCATACTTTATTCGAGAGAATATATAAACATTACAATAAAATACACCCTTCAGCCCAAAAAATGTAAAAACAGAAGAACAAAAAAGCAAGATATTAAAAGTACTAGTACAAATGTATTGGACCAGCTATGGAACCATACTGGATATGAAATCCTTATAAAAAAAGAGAGCTATGTTTCTACTATGAAGAAGCATTATCTTAAAGCATTTTATAAGTTTCATGCCAAAAGTATCTATCGTCTTGTTCGTCACCGGTGAAAGTGTAGGCCTTGAGATTTCCATCTATTTCTAGCCGAAGGTATGACAAAGTGGTGTTATATTTATAAAGGCCATAACATGAGAACTTCTCGTTTTTGTTTTGGCCAATCTGTAGTCCAACTTCAACCTTTGATTTCCGCTGTTCAATTTGACTGATTCTAAGCTGCTATTTCTGAGATCAAACCAAGCTAATTCTACGGCAAGTTTCTCCGTATTCGATATCATAAATACCACGGTAAGTTGCTCCGTATTCGATATTAGAAGGTCCAAATTCGCCATCATTGACGTATTTGAAGGTGTTTTCAACTGGGACTTGGGCAATAGAAGAAAATATTTGGCAGAAAAGAAAGAGAGAGGCAACAAGTGTAGTAGGCAATGAAGGAGTCATCTTTACTTTCTTCTTTTAGCTGTTTGATGATATGATCCTTCGCTGCTTGCTATCCGTATTTATAGATGGACGGGGAAGGATACTTAATTAATTTGTGAATATTTTTCTTCAGAATATTCAAGATTTTTGCATGACTAGATATTGAGAGACGTATATGATTATAAACGTAATGATAATACAGATGTTGGCACAAATGTGTCCATCCGAAACCGGTCAATGTTGAGGTGCTGTCCGCACATTGGGTATAGGAGCGTAAATATGAGTTTACCTTGTATTGAAACAAAGTGGATATATGTGATGATGTTTGACTAAATTCAGAATTAAAATATCATTTGACTTGATATTTTAGCTATAACAATATTAAACTGGTAGATGAAAATATATAGAACAAAAAGATCACATTAAAGTTAAAGTTTGAATAGCTTAATGAAATTAAATTTCTGAAAATTACCAAGGTTATGTTGAAATAATATGGTATCCAATATTTTTGAAACATCTCAAAATAAAAGGAATGTAATGTCAATTGAGACGAACAAGTATGTTGGAAAGCTAAAATTTTGGTTCGGCTCCAACTGTTTGAATTTGAAGATTTTAATATTTGATTGTTGAAAAGCTAACTTTTGGTTGGGCTCCAACTCACCATTCAACGTAAAAGTTACACGGGCGTCCTATTTGGTTGCCCCATTTAATCTATACTCATTTCTTTTAAAAATTTTAACTTGTACCCACTTTTTAAATAATTTCAGCTCTCTTTCTCCTCCTCCTTCTCCTCCTTTGTTTTCTTTTTCAAGTTACAAAACAAATTGGTATTTATCTCCAGAAGCAACGCTGCTTAAGTTATAAGATCAATTTTTTTTAATTGAACAGTACGGCAGTTGTACTTCTGCTCCAAATTTATAGCAAATTAGTCTTAGGAAAAAGTTTAAGTTACCAGTAGGGTTTATTTTGGATTGCTCACTGTTGGAAAGCGTTTTTGTAAGGCCAATTGTTTGTGTGCCCTTTGGAAGTATATATATTTCTTGGTATGCTTTTTGTGCAGTATATATTCATACGTCTCTCTACTTATTTTTGTTTGTTTGGGCACCGTTATTCCTTCTTTTGTCTCAGAGGACATATATCGAGCATCTTGTGGCTTTATTAAAAACATAACTTGCTCATTCTAGTGCACTTCAGCTAACAGCCACTAGCTACAACTAAGGCAAAACAGCAAAAATACAGCTAGAAAATTATAATTGACAAATACTGCAAATTAACTTCCCTAGTTACAAAGACAAAAACTTCAGCTCTAGAGCTCAAGTTTCAGTTACAACACAAATACTTCAGCTCTAGAGCTGAAGTTCGCCAGTTACAAAACAAAAACTTCAGCTCTAGAGCTGAACTTCAGGCTCGGCTACTAGTATGCTGAAGTTTTGCGTGATTGTCTTTGCTACTTCAGCCCCGTATGCTGAAGTTATGCGAAAAAGCGGGTACGCTTGCAATTTTTTTTGCAAAGTGAGCAAAAATTAAAATATGACACAAAAAACGGGTATAGATGCAAATGCCCCCCGTTGAACTGGTCCATGGGAGACTGACACCAGGACATGCCTAATTCATTAGAGAAATTGACATTGTATAGCTACTTTAAATATAATAGCCGAAAAATATATAAAATTTATATATTTTTTGTATATATAAATATTTTATATGTTATATACAAAAATTATATAAATTTTATATGGAATAATTTCACATAAGTACAACTCACACACCTACATTGCAACATAATAGCCTAGATATCACTTTGCAAATCTATAGCCGAAAAATAATAGTCTAATTATTTAACAACAACTTATTTCACACAATCAAATGTTAGTATACTGTATTATTTGCAAAATAATTCTGGAGAATATAAAAATAACGTATAAACAGAAATGGAAAAACAAAGACAAAATTTAATTCGAGCCCAGTGAATTCACAATGTTTCCTTAAGGAATTTGATCCCCTCCTAGTACCCGAGATTGTGGATTATTTTCTCCCAGAATAGAACGAATTACGCACTGGTGTAGTGATACTTCAAACCTCAGTGTTTCAGCGAACACAAAGATCAGTAGCAAATCACACTTTTTGTTGCTTAGTAGATAAAACAATGCAGTAGAAAGGAGGAGAACTCAGAAATTCGTATGGAAAATCTGAGAGAATGATCTGATATATATAGCCAATATGTTAAGACTCTTTAGAAGGGCTATCATGACCGTTTAAGCAAAACGGCCATAACGTAAATGGCTATTTACGCTACAATAAAACGGGCATTCAAATCTTATTCTTCTGTTATAAAAACAGAAAACAGACGAGAAGGGAACTTAATTTTCCGCTACAAAAAACGGAAAACGGACGTTGAGGAAACGGAAAATTTGGATTTAATATTAATTTTTCGTTTTCAAAAAACGGATATTTAATAATATTACGTTAACATTTACTTAATTAATAAATAAATTTGGCCCAAAAAATTAATGAATCAATTATTTGACCAAATCCGAAGCCGAGTGACGATGACGACGGTGGCGCGAGACTTGCCTTCTTTTTAACTTTTTAAGAGCTAGAAGAATAGCAATTGTATATATACCCATCAAAAACCTTTTCCTCTTCCAATATGGAACAATGTCAAAAAAAATGAAAAAACGCACAATTCAAATTAGCAACTTCACGGGAAACAGCATACAAAGGAATGAAGGTGAAGATAGAATAGAGAATGCAAAACCAATTTGCCGTCGCCGAAAAACAATTTGCTGTCACAGCTTGATTAGTGATAGTTAGGTAGGTTTAGGGTAGGATCTGTAAGACTTCTGATACCATGATAAAATAATGCCACATAATTATGCCATGGGGTTATACCATTATATTTATAGCAAAGTATATAACTGCAGAGGACAAGATTACCCTTACTTAGGAGGGCAGTATACAACAAATCCTAGGCTAATATGGTAAAAAGATATATACACTAACAACATATGCATTGAAACAGACTTTTCTCCATCAGAAATTCGAAGAAGAGAAAATGTGGAAGAAATGTGTCTATATCATACTAAACATCCAGGGAAAATATTTCATGTGTTACTAATATTTATATTATGTTATAAAATAAAAGCAATGCAGTAAAATGTAAATAAGAAGAGATAGAGAGAATGGAGAAGTGTTTTCTTCTTTCACTTTGGTGTAATTTTTCATTGCAATTACATGGCCTTTTATAGGCATAAAAAGTAAAGATGATGGACATAAAATAGGAAATTTAATCTTTAAGTTATTCACAACATGGGCATCCAATGTAGCATCCAATGTAGTATCCAATGTAGTATCCAAAGTAGTATCCAATGTACAAACTATTCATAACACTCCCCTTGGATGTCCATGTAAGATAATGTGCCTCATTAAAAACTTACAAAAAAAATATTGGATGTACACAGTTATTTATAATATGCATTGCTTGCTGCCTCATTAAAAACCTTACCAGGAAAACCCAGTGGGACAAAACCTTGGTTAAGGAAAAGAGTGCAGCGTGTAGTTACTCCCCCTGATGAAAAATCACTTAATGTCTCGAAGACGACGCATTCCAATCTTATATATCAGCTTTTCAAATATTGAGGTTGGTAATGCCTTAGTGAACAGATCAGCCAAATTATCACTTGAACGAACTTGTTGTACATCTATTTCACCATTCTTCTGAAGATCATGAGTGAAAAAGAATTTCGGTGAAATGTGTTTTGTTCTATCTCCTTTGATATATCCTCCTTTCAATTGAGTTATGCATGCAGCATTGTCTTCATACAATATTGTTGGAATATTCTCTTTCGAAGAAAGACCACATGTTTGCTGAATGTGTTGAGTTATATATCTTAACCAAACGCATTCTCGACTTGCTTCGTGAATGGCTATTATCTCTGCATGATTTGAAGAAGTAGCAACCATAATTTGTTTTGTCGAACGCCATGATATGGCTGTACCTCCACTTGTAAATAAATAGCATGTCTGATATCGACCTTTGTGTGGATCAGACAAATATCCTGCATCTGCATAACCAATCAATGATGGCTTGGATTCATTTGAATAAAATAAACCCATATCAATGGTCCTTTGGAGGTATCTGAATATATGTTTAATACCATTCCAGTGTCTTTGTGTTGGCGAAGTACTAAATCTTGCCAATAAGCTTACTGAGAAAGCTATATCTGGTCGGGAATTATTGGCAAGATACATTAATGCCCCAATTGCACTAAGATATGGTACTTCGGCACCAAGAAGCTCTTCATCATTTTCATGAGGTCGGAATGGATCTTTCTTTATATCAAGTGATCTCACAACCATCGGGGTACTCAATGGATGTGCTTTATCCATATAGAATCGCTTTAAAATCTTTTCGGTGTATGTCGATTGATGGACAAATATTCCATCTTTCATATACTCAATTTGTAGACCAAGACAAAATTTTGTCTTTCCAAGATCTTTCATTTCAAATTCTTTCTTCAAACAGTCTACTGTTTTTGGAAGCTCCCCAGGAGTTCCAATGATATTTAAATCATCAACATACACGGCGATTATAACAAATTCAGATCCAGACCTTTTTATAAAGACACAGGGACAAATTGGATCATTCTTGTACCCTTCTTTCAACAGGTATTCACTCAGGCGATTGTACCACATACGTCCTGATTGTTTCAATCCGTATAAAGATTTCTGAAGCTTTATTGAATAAGTTTCTCGAAAATTTTTATATGCTTCTGGCATTTTAAATCCCTCAGGTACTTTCATAAAAATTTTGTTGTCTAATGATCCATACAAATAGGCTGTAACAACATTCATTAGATGCATATCAAGTTTTTCTTGTACTGCCATATTTATGAGATACCTGAAGGTGATAGCATCCACTACAGGAGAATATGTCTCCATATAATCAATTCCAGGCCTTTGGGAAAACCCTTGTGCCACAAGTCGTGCTTTATATCTAACGACTTCATTTTTATCATTTCGTTTTCGCACAAAAACCCATTTATACCCTACTGGCTTTATGCCTTCAGGTGTTCGAACTATGGGTCCGAAGACTTCACGTTTTCCAAGTGAAGTTAACTCTGCCTGGATAGCGTCTTTCCATTTTGGCCAATCATTTCTCTGTCTACATTCATTGACAGATTTTGGTTCAAGATCCTCATCTTGTTGCATTATTTCAACAACAACATTATAAGCAAAAATGTTATCGATAACAATATTATTTCGGTTCCATCTTTTCCCGGTTGAGACGTAACTTATTGATATCTCTTCATTTTCATTATTTTTAGGTACCTGGACCTCCCCTAAGGTCTTATCATTTGTTACGTCTTGGGGCTCTTCTTGAGCCACTACCTCTGTGTTATGTTCACTTTGATCACTTGCTCCTTTTCTTCTTCGAGGATTTTTATCTTTAGAACCGATTGGTCTACCACGTTTCAAGCATGGCTTAGACTCATTTGCTTTAATTAATTGTTCTGTCGGGATATCAACTCGAATTGGAGCATTAGCAGCTGGAATATGTGACTTAGTCACCCTTGGTAGGTTAGTGAATGCATCTGGCAATTGATTTGCAATATTTTGTAAATGAATAATCTTTTGAACCTCTTGTTCACATTGATTTGTTCGAGGATCTAAATGAGACAGTGATAATGCATTCCAATCTATCTTCTTTTTCAGCTGCTTATTTTCTCCCCCTAATGTTGGATATACTGATTCATTAAAATGGCAATCAGAAAATCTTGCCGTAAATAAATCTCCAGTCATCGGCTCTAGATATTTTATAATAGAAGGAGATTCATATCCAACATATATCCCCAACCTTCTTTGAGGACCCATCTTTGTGCGTTGTGGTGGAGCAATTGGAACATATATCGCACAACCAAAGATCCTAAGATGGGAAATATTTGGCTCCTGACCAAAAGCCAATTGCAATGGGGAGACTTTATGATAACTTGTGGGCCTTATCCGCACAAGTGCTGCTGCGTGCAAAATAGCATGACCCCATACTGAAATGGGAAGTTTTGTTCTCATAAGCATTGGTCTAGCAATTAATTGGAGGCGTTTGATCAATGATTCTGCTAGACCATTTTGTGTATGAACATGAGCAACCGGATGCTCAATTGTTATCCCAGTTGAAATACAATAATCATTAAAGGCTTGGGATGTAAACTCACCAGCATTATCAAGACGAATTGTCTTAATTGCATAATCTGGAAATTGTGCTCTTAGCTTTATTATTTGAGCCAACAATCTCGCAAATGCCATATTGCGAGTTGATAGTAAGCACACATGTGACCATCTTGTAGATGCATCTACCAAAACCATATAATATTTGAATGGTCCACATGGAGGGTGAATGGGCCCACATATATCACCCTGTATACGTTCCAGAAATGCAGGGGATTCCATCCTAACTTTAATAGTTGATGGTCTAATAATTAATTTTCCTTGAGAACACGCAGCACAAGAGAATTCCTTAAATTGAAGAATCTTCTGATTCTTCATTGCATGTCCATGTGAATTCTCAATTATTTTACGCATCATATTAGAACCAGGATGGCCCAACCGGTCATGCCAAATAATAAAATTATCTTGATTAGTAAACTTCTCGTTTACTATGGCATGTGTTTCAATCCTGCTAATACTTGTGTAGTATAAGCCGGAGGAAAGAGCAGGTAACATTTCAAGCACATATTTCTTACCGGACATTATTGTAGTAATATAAAGATATTCAATCTTTTCATCATTTGTAGTCTCAATATGATAGCCATTTTGGCGAATATCTTTGAAACTTAATAAGTTTCTTTGAGATTTACTACAATATAGTGCTTCATCAATAGCCAAATTTGTTCCTCCTGGTAGTAATAAATTGGCTCTTCCAGAACCTTCAATTAATCTTGTACTACCGGATATTGTATTAACATTCGCTTCTTTCATTACCAAATAAGAGAAATATCTCTTATCTTTTAAAATAGTGTGTGTTGTAGCACTATCCAGAAGACATATATCATCTTTATTAATCTTGAGTCCAACTGAAGACTGGGGAATTTTCATATTCTTCATAAAAAAAGACAAATAATACATCATAAGAAATATGAAAGACAAGCAGGAAAAAAAACATTAAGAAATACATTAGAAATGTAGAAACTAGCAACACATGATGCATTAGGAAAATACACTCAAGAAAAATAAACTAGTTGCAAACATAAACATAACAACTTTTATAGCTTCATTCCCCAGTAAGATGATTAGTTCTTCAGTCAATATCCTCAAAGAAGTCCCCAACTTCTAAATGAGTAATATTTGTTAGGCCTTCAAAATCATCATCTTTATATGCAAGATGTGCCTTAGAATCATATTTATTTGAGGGACCTGCTTCATCATCATTATTTTGAAAGGTCAAGTGTGCCTCCACATTATTTTCTTTTTTCTTGAGGGAGGCTTGATAAAGTTTGACAAAATGTTCTGGCGTACGACAAATGCGTGCCCAATGACCTCTCATACCACATCGGTGACACATACTAGCTTTACCTTTTGAATGATTAATTTGAGAACCCTTATTGTTCTCCAATTTATTTTCACCATAATGACGATAATTGTTTCGCCCCCTGCCACGTCCACGTTTACGACCATGTCCACGACCACGGTAATTATTTTGTTTTCTTTCAAACTTATCATATGTTGCTACAGCATTCACTTCCGGAAATGGAGCTGACCCAGTGGGACGGGCTTCATGATTTTTCATTAATAGAGTATTATTCTGCTCAGCCACAAGTAGGTATGTGATTAACTCAGAATATTTCTTAAAACCTTTTTCACGGTATTGTTGTTGTAGCACCACATTTGAAGCGTGAAAAGTAGAAAATATTTTTTCCAATAAGTCCTCATCTGTGATAGTGTCTCCACATAATTTTAATAGAGAACTTACTTTAAAGATAGCAGAATTATACTCACTTACGGTTTTAAAGTCTTGCAACCTTAAATGTATCCACTCATACCGAGCTTTCGGTAATACCGTAAGTTTTAGGTGGTCATATCGATCCTTCAAATTAATCCATAATTCAAGTGGATCTTTTACGGTTAAATATTCAGTTTTTAACCCTTCATGTAGATGATGACGAAGGAAAATCATGGTCTTCGCTTTATCCTGATTTGATGCTTCATTTCCTTGTATAATAGTATTTCCAAGACCTTTAGCGTCAAGGTGAATTTCAGCATCAAGAACCCATGATAAATAGTTCCTCCCGGTGATGTCAAGTGCCACAAATTCAAGTTTTGATAAATTTGACATAGTGAAAACTATCATAAAAGATGAATAAGTTAGAGAAATAATTATAATAATAAACAATTAATGAAAACAAAACGATTAAGGTAAAAGAAATGAAAATAGAGCTATATCATGTTTACAATCTACTATTTCATTTTATTCTTGCCATAAAGTAGAAATTACATACTTGTTTCATTTCACTTTATTTTATTGATATATATGTGTTAATAGAACTGAACGTGACTAACATTATTTATATGTTCCAATAAATATAAAGTAATTAAACTATAAAATTATTACTTGTCAATTTATTTCTCACAGTTCTTCAAAAATGCCTTAAAGATATGTTTTGATCTAGGGAGTCCATGAATATTATAAGTATGAAATTAGTGCATAGCTAGTTTGATGACTTTGAGGTCCTCTAAGAGTTGAGTACGGAAGGAAATAGTTATTTTATCACTGCAATGTACTTAAACTATTTAAGATGCCCAAGCGCACAAGTAATCTGCAAACAATGAGCATATGATATGTACTACCATAAATAAAATGATTATAATGATACATACCTTAATAAAATATGGCTCAACTTCACGGGAGTTAAGAATAAAATTAGAGTTTCGTGCTGATAACGTGTTATAAAATAAATGCAATGCAGTAAAATGTAAATAAGAAGAGATAAAGAGAATGAAGAAGTATTTTCTTCTTTCACTTTGGTGTAATTTTTCATTGCAATTACATCGCCTTTTATAGGCATAAAAAGTAAAGATGATGGACATAAAATAAGAAATTTAATCTTTAAGTTATTCACAATATGGGCATCCAATGTAACATCCTATGTAGCATCCAATGTAGTATTCAAAGTAGTATCCAATGTACAAACTATTCATAACATAATATAATTTTTTGCATCACTAATTACAACTACGAGTTTCCTTTTGTAATACTCGGCTCGCCAAAAAATTAAAAAGATCCTTGCTTTGTCAAACGTTGACCCTTCACCCATGCCACTTGTGAGGGCTTTGATCTCGTATAAAAAAGGTTGGAGGCGGCGGGATGCGGAAATTTAAGTTCCATAACATTTGTCTATCTACGTGCACATACTAATCAATAATATTTTTGTCAATACCAGCAAGTCATTTCACTTTCGTCTTGTCACTTTCTTTGTTGCAAGTTGAGAATCGTCAAAGATGACCATCTTGTTTAATTGTTAAACTATGGAGAATAAGAGAAGCAAATTATGCTTTCCCAAAATTTTAATGTATTTTACTTTTCGAAGGTCAATTTGATTGATTTTTGATTTTATGTCATGCATATAGTAATTAATTTTTATTGAAAACTACAATACTAAAGATATTTCAAAACTAGACAAAACTACTATGCTGCAGATTTTACTTTTGGTAAAAAGTTATTTTTCTTTTGTTTTATTTTATGTGATGATGTTTTACTAAATCCAGAATTAAAAATATTAATTTGATTTATACGATATTTTAGTGTTTACAAAAGAGTATTAAACTGATAGACGAAAATAGAACAAATATTACATTAAACTTAAAGTTTGAATAGCTTCATGAAATTAAAATTTTGAAAATTACGAAGGTTATGTTAAAATAAAACGGTATCCAATATTTTTGAAACATATCAATATAAAAGGAATGTAGTGTCAACTGAAACGAACAAGTATGCTTGAAGACTTCTAATATTTAATTAAGGGAATTTTTCATAAAGCACCATCTTTTAAGTCTAATTAGCCATTTATAGATACACTTTGCTATATTACGTGTTATAGATACCTTTTATATTTTTATACAATGTATTTTATATATTTAAGATGTTGTATTCATTAATACAACCAAAACAATAGGCGTAAAAACTGGAATTTCAGCTAAGTTTGACATGTATTTAGCTGTATTCAAGCGGCATTAACGTTAAATACAGAAGGTTAAACTGGTTAAAAACAGAAGGAAATCAAATCACATGATATTCTCCTAATTTAACTCCACGAACTAAGGAAATCAAATCACATGATATTCTCCTAATTTAACTCCACGAACTAAGGAAATCAAATCACATGATATTCTCCTAATTTAACTCAACGAACTAAAACGATCCCTCATTAATCTGTATTTGAAAGATACATAATAAAGATTATAGCTGAATAAAGAGAAATACATATGAATAATACAGTTGAGTAGAACTGTATACAGTTGAATACAACAAAATACAACTTAATTCATCTGAATAAAACACTTGAATACAACAAAATACAACTGAATAAAACTCTTGAATGCAACAAAATACAACTAACTTCTGCTGAATAAAATGTTCATATCGGTTTAAAGCATGATGAATTTTATAGTTGTTTGAAGTTTAATTTCAATTGCCTAAAGTTAGGATAGTTAAGTTTAATTCTAGGGTTTTTGTAGTATTTGACTGTTTTGTTTTCTCTTTGGTGTTTTGTTTCTTTATTGTATCCATTTGCTGGATATTCATTGATTAGAATGGTTTTAGGAGTTCAATTTATTTCGCAAGTCTCTGACTAGTCATTAGAAAACCTTAGCCCTAGTTGTTTACTCTGTTTAATTGCAATTAACTAGTTTAATTTCTAGGTTTCTTTACATTGGCATTTGTTTTGTTTAGCTACTGTTTGTGTCTAAGTTTAAAATTCAATGCTTATTCAAGTTTAATTAGATGAATTTCTCATTTAGGGTTAATTGGTTAAAATTAAAACCTTAGTACCTTAGACCTTAGGTTAATCTCAGAAATAAAGGGTAAATACCCCAAGGCTACAAATTGAAGCAAGCTTAGAAAACCTTATCACTAAGCTGTTTCTAGAAGGTCCTAAGAGGATTTCTGGAACTAAAATGGGGTCAGAATATAGGTTAGAATTGAAATATTTAGTAAATGAAAGGGTAAAATTGGTTTTACATAGGGTAAAAATCAGAAGGTTCTAACATTTTCTATAGCTGTCCCCATTCTTAGCATGAAAATGCTGGAATTGGGTTGAAAAAAGGACAGACAGCTGCAAAAGATGTTGTACTATCTGACCCTCAGGGAATTTAGGGTAGAATATGCCATTTTGACGCTATTTTTGGCTTACCCTATAAAAGAAAAGTTATTCCTTCATTCTAGACAGACATTCATCAGCATATTTGCACCTAAAACTTTAGAATACAAAGAGGGATTTATGAAACGTTTTTTTTGGCTAAGAACATTGGTTCTATGAGTAAAATCCTAGGTTGATTCTCTCTAAGTGCTCTGATTTTGAAGTCTAAGGGTTGTTTTCTTTGGTTTCTGGGCTAGTTTCTCCTGGTACTCTGATTTTCTGGAAATTGGAGTGCTTTTTCTTGGTTTTCTGGGCTGTGTTTCTACTGCTGTTGTTTGCTCTTGACTGTTGTTCCATCTCTAGATCTTCAGCCAACAATTTCATTTGTTCTTTCCTATTTTTCACTCTTTAAGGTACTGATTCCAGATCTCCTATGTAACTGCCTTGTTTGATTGATTAAAAAATATCAGAATTTGCAATGTTATATGTAGTGAATGAATGTTTCTTAATGTGTTGGTTGATTAATTTGTTCTTGATCTAGCTAATTTGTTTTGAGCTTAAGTATGGAAATAGATTAGCATGAGCACCTGTTTGTCTCATTGATACCTGTAACTCCCTTAAAAAATGACCAAGTCTGAATTTTTCTTAGTTAAAACTTCCTAGTGATTCTGAAATTTTGGTTATTGAAGTTGTCTCTCCTTTTTCTTCTACTCACTTGGTAATAATATAGTGCTCTATTTGAGGTGACCTTGCTTATGGACTGTAACTTGTGGATTTGGCCATTAGTTGTCCAAATCACCATGTTTTTCTAAAGCCAGATGCTGGAATTGGGGCTGTTACTATTACGCAGAAATTGGTGGCTGCAGGTGATGAATCAGGCCTTGGTTGGATCAGTGATAGCCAAAAAAGGGTAAAAATTCACTAGGCTGTCAACTTTCTCAAACATTGTAATAGATTAGTTGTTGTAGTAATTCATGTATTAGGTATTCCAATGTAAATTTTTCTGATTGTCCGATTGCCTTTACATTATTTGTTATAGCAATGCTTTCATTATTAGTATAATTTGTAATGACATAATAGTTAAAGCTATGAGCCAGCGGTTAAGATTGTATTTCTGCTCCTGCAACAGGTTGGGCCAGACTCGCAAATGAGCCCAATTGGGAAAAACAATCTCAAATGAGTCTGGGCCTAGGCCGTTGGGCCTGGGCATTAAACCCAATAGTTTGACCCCCAATTATAAGCTTCCCTTGTGAACTATAGTATAAACGCATTTCCTTTACGTCTTGCAAATCATGTGTAGTGTAATTAATTTCAAAATTTGAATTGTATTTTGATTTTCAGATTCTAAGTTTTCTTACGTAAAAGTTAATCGATTTACAATTTTTGACAAATGTGTATATTGTGTAAGTTTTTGCTAGCTTAAAACGGAAAGGTAGGACAGGCCAGCTAGTAAGTATTCGTGACTGGGCCCACCTGATGTTAGCCCAAGATTAGCTAGCCATGGTAAAAACTCGGACTTGGCAAGGCCTTTGAGTTTATTTACTTCTGGGCTAAAATTTTGAGCCTAAGCAGCCTAAAACACTGAATTTTTCCCTGACCAAATAACCAATGGGCTACTGCTGGCCCAATTCCCTTATCCAAAATGATTAAAGATGTAACATATCTATCCCAAGCATGTATACAATTAGTAGCCTTATGTTGAACTTTGTATTAGTTTAAATATGAACATTCGTAATTTGATCTAGGCGCGATTAATAAACCACCATGATTATGGGTACGGTTCCTGTGACATAGTTATGATGCCTAATTCCAAAATTTGGGGGTGCATTTCATGTGACCCGATCATAATAACTTTGAACAATAATAAAATAAACATGTTGCGAATCGCGGGTGACTTTGAACAATAATAAAATAAACATATCGCGAATTGCGGGTGCATTTCATGTAGCGTGGTTTGCGGTGTATTCCAAAACGGCAAGTGTACGACAATCGTAACTTGTTCAATAATAATAAATTCCATAAATCCTAAAAGTGTTTATAAAGTTAAAAATGCACACTAGGTTTAAAACATGTAATAAATTAGAAAATTAGGCCAATTATTAATAGTTGAGCGACCTTGCTAAAACCATGGAACCCAGGAATGCCTAACACCTTCTCTCGGGTTAACAGAATTCCTTACCTAGAATTTTTGGTTTCGCAGACTTTTAAATAAAGTCGATTTTCCTGAAATTGGGATTTTAAAAATAAACAGGTGACTTGGGACACCAAAATAAATTATTCCAAGTGGCGACTCTAATTAAATAAAAATAATCGCATTTCGATTTTTGTCACTTCAATTGGAAAAACTCCCTTATATACCCTCTCGGGTAGAAAAAGGAGGTGTGACACCTGGAACAGCTACGCCTTTCTCTCCATGGTCCTCAAGACTGTTGTTTTCATGTGCGTTCACTGAGTTAGACATTTTGACCTGAAATCAAAGATTCTTGGACAAGAAAAAGTGTGAAAGATAACTTATGTTATGTAGTAAACCAGCAAGAAAACAATCACTATTATTTTTAGCCCCAGTGTGGGCGCCAAACTGTTTACCGTAAAAATGGTAATTACAATTAGATTTGATTTTTTGGTTCTAAAAATGCGTTATTTATTTTTGTGCTAGTTGTTAGACAGTAGATACTAATTGTGAGACTAGAAAATATGATAAGAGCTTGAAGGCAGTATGTCAAGCAAACCAAGTGGCTGAGAATCGGGGCCTCGAGTTGGCCTATACGGGGCCTCGAGGTCAAGCTAAGCGTTGGGTTGTGAACGGCCGATGAAGGATTAACAATTCTAAGAGCTTTGATGAGAGCTCTATATGATTAATAATGAATAGTAAATGAAGAACAATTACTGAAACACAATAAATGTAAGCAATAAATGTAAGTAATAAAATCAAGGGAGAATGTGTTTAAGTTAGAGAGCAGAGAATGTTCTTGTATTGAATGTTATGTATCATGTGTGCAAAAAATAACAAGGGTCGCCTTTATATAGGAGGGGGAATCCCAACATAGTACATATGTATTTATTACAAAGATAAATGGCTGGTACAACTATTTAATGCCACGGTACGGACTTGTACTATTCTTATAGACTTGGTCAGCTCTAACCACTTGCCTTGGGAACCTCCCACTTGGTCATCATAGGCGCCGATTTGCTCTGCCCTGAGGTCGAGCACAGGGGACCCTCGGGGTCGGGCCTCGAACTATGCCTCAGGCCTCCTGAAGACGGTCTATGGAATGTCATAATGATCATAAAATTGGGCTCTCCGATTTTAGCCGTATACAGAGGCACCTAGATGAATGGAGTACCACGAGCTATGAGCCTCCTAAAGAATCAACACATGCAACCCATCTACATTAGGCATACATAGCATGCCCTACATCCTTAATACACCATCATCCCTAATTGTGACCTCCTTAGCATCACCGTGCTAGACCGTGTCCCTAAGGATAAGCAGATGGGTTTCATCACACCGATGCTCCCTGATACGATCATAAATAGAAGACCGAGAGACCACACAAGCCAATACTCCACTAGGCTCAGAAATATCCAATCTCACAAACTGGCTAGCTAAGGCCTGAACATCTAATGCCATGGGCCTCTTTGCTGCTGGTAGATAAGCTAAACTCCCCAAACTCTCTGACCAGCGACTCGGAGCATCGGCCACCACATTGGCCTTCTCTGGGTGGTACAAAATAATGATATCATAATCCTTAAGTAGCTCTAACCACCTCCACTAACACAAATTAAGATCCTTCTGCTTGAATAATGCTGCAAACTCCAGTGATTGGTGTAGATCTCACAAGGAACGTCATACAAATAGTGTCGTCATATCTTCAAGGCATGAACAATAGCTGCTAGCTCAAGGTCGTGAATAGGATAGTTCTTTTCATGCACCTTCAGCTATCTGGATGCATAGGCAATCACCCTACGATCCTGCATCAACACCGTGTCGAGGCCAACTCGCGACGCATCACAATAAACCGTATAAGACCCCGAACCTAAAGGCAATACCAATACTAGGGCTATAGTCAAAGCTGTCTTGAGCTTCTGAAAGCTTTCCTAAAACTCCTTTGTTCATATGAACAGAGCACCCTCCTGGGTCAGCCTGGTCATAAGTGCTGCAATAGATGAAAATCCCTCAACAAAACGATGGTAATACCCTGCCAAACCAAGGAAGCTCCGGATCTCTATAGCTGAGGACGGTCTAGGACAACTCTACGCTGCTTCCACCTTCTTCGAATTAACCTTGATCCCTTCACTCGACACCAAGTGACCCAAAAATGCCACTGAATCTAAACAGAACTCACATTTTGAGAACTTCGCATATAACTTCTTTTCTTTCAAAGTCTGAAGCACTGTCCTCAGGTGTTGCTCATGATCTTCCCGACTGCGGGAGTACACCAGAATCTCATCACTAAAGACAATGATGAATGAGTCAAGATAAGGCCAAAATACACTGTGCATCAAATGCATAAATGCTGTTGGGGAATTGGTAAGCCCAAATGACATCACAAGGAACTCGTAATGGCCATACCGAGTCCTGAAAGCAGTCTTCAGGATGTCTGGCTCCGAATCTTCAACTAATGATAACCTCAACACAAGTCAATCATGGAAAAAACCCTGGCACCCTGTAACTGATCAAATAGGTCATCAATACGAGGCAAAGGATACCAGTTCTTCACTGTAACTTTGTTCAACTGGCGATTTCAATACACATACGCATAGAACCATCCTTTTTCTTCATAAACAAGACAGGAGCACCCCAAAGTGACACACTAGGCCGAATGAAGACCTTATCAAGCAATTGCTGCAACTGTTCCTTCAACACCTTCAACTCAAGAGGGACCATACGATACAGAGGAATAGAGATGGGCTGAGTGCCCATCAACAAATCAATACCGAAGTTAATATCTCTGTCGGGTGGAACGCCTAAAAAATCAGCTGGAAACACATCAAGGAAATCCCTTACTACTGGGACTGACTCAACTATAGGGGTATCAATACTGACATCTCTCACACAAGCTAGATACACGTCACACCCCTTCTCAATCATTCGTAGAGCTTTAGGAAATGAAATAACTCTACTATGAGTGTAATATAAAGTACCCCTCCACTGTAATCGTAGTAAACCTGGCATAGCCAGCGTCACGAGCTTAAAGGACAATCAAGAATAGCATAAGGGGGCGACAACCAATCCATGCCCTTGATAACATCAAAATCTACCATGATGAGCAACACTAAATTAGCTATGGTCTCAAAACCACTAAAAGTATTCAAATACAATCGATACACGCGGCCCACAATAAGAGAATCTCCCACAGGAGTAGACACATAAATAGGGAAACTCAAAGAATCCCGAGATACGGCCAAATGACGGCAAAATAAGATGACACATAAGAATAAGTGGATCTTGGATCGAATAGAACTGATGCATCTCTATGATAGACCGGAACAATATCGGAAAGCAACGACCTCCGCACGAGCAGGAAGGGCATAGTATCTGGCCTGTCCTCCCCCTCTAGGGTGACCTCTACCTCTCCGACCTCCACCTTGAGCTTGCTGTGCAGGTGGAGTAGTAGCTATTGTCGTAATCATAGCCTGAGAACCTTATGGAGCACGCTATGGTTGAGAAGTCTGTGGAGGTTCACCCCTCATAAGTCTGGGGAAATTTCTCACCATATGACAAGTGTCACCACACTCAAAACAAGCTCTGGGAGGACGTGGCGGTTGTGACTGGCTCAGGCCAGGTCTGTTGGACTGACCACTGATGGAACCTCATGGAGGAGGCACACTAGATATTGGAGGTGCATAATAAGGATCCTGAGGTCTAGGAGGAGCTAGAATACCACTGGCGGTTGAAAGAGTTGAATGTATAGGGCGACTCACATAGCCCTACCATGACAAACTGCAGCTAGGGAACGGGTACCAGAATAATAGCCCGACTATCGAGACCTATTGGCCTCTCTCTCCTCCCTATCCCGAGCAAGCATGTCGTCTACTCGCCTAGTAATACTCACCACCTGATGGTACGAGATATCCATCTCCAACTCCCGGTCCATGCTTGTCCTGATGGTTGAAATAAGTCCCTTAATAAACCGACAGACCATCTCTCGAACTGTAGAAACCAAGGCCGGTGCATGTCTAGCCAAGTCACTAAAATGGACTGCATACTCTGAAATAGTCATAGTACCCTGGCGCAACTGCTCAAACTCTGTGCGCCTGTGATGACCCAAAAGGTCATCACTTCCGTTACAAGTAAATTCTATATTCCAAGGCCTTAAAACCTCTTTTTGTCTCACCTCGATATGTGTGTGCAGTTCAAGCATATTTCCAAAAAGATTTTATGTGAAAACTAAGTAAAATAAGGAAATTGGCTTTTAAAATTGAATAAAGTTGACTTTGGTCAACATTCTTGGTAAACGGATCGAGACCCATGATCCGACGGTTTCGTAGGGTCCGTAGTAAAATTTGGGACTTGGGAATATTCCCGGAATTGAATTCCAAGGTCCTAAGCCCGAGAAATAAATTTTTGAAAGAAATTGTTTAACTGAAATTATAAGATTTTGTGGAAATGAAAAGAGGTTTGAAATTGATGGTGTCAGGCCCGTATTTTGATTCCGGAGACTGGTACAGGTCTTATATGATAATTAAGTTGAATATGTGAAGTTTGGTAAGAATCGGAGTTCGTTTAGTATAAATTAGACCTTTATTTGAGAAATTGGAAATTTTAATGTTCTTGAATGATTTCATGAATTTGAGGCTTAATTCATAGTTGTTGATGTTATTTTGATGATTTGATCATACGAGCAAGTCCGTAAAATGTTTTTGGACTTGTGTGCATGTTTGGTTTGGAGCCCCGAGGGCTCGGGTGAGTTTTGGATAGGCCGCAGAGTGAAATGGGACTTAGGAAAACTGTTGTTATGCCGCAGGTTTGTTGGCTTCGCAATTGTGAAGCCTGGCTTGCAAATGCGAGCTCGCATTTACGAAGAAATGTCACAGTTGCGATGATGGGCTGGGCAGGGAACCTTCGCATTTGTGAGGCTTATGTTGCAAATGCGACCATAACAGGCACCGCAATTGCGAACAGTTGTTTGCATTTGCGAGGAAAGCAGAGGCAGGCCTTCCTTCGCAATTGTGAAGCTTTGGCCGTAATTGCGAGTTTGCATTTGCGAATAGGATATCGCAAATGTGATATCTGCACCTGTGCAAATTATAACATAGCCGAAAATTCTTCATTTTTCAAACTCCCTCAAACTCTAAGCTCTCTTGGGCGATTTTCCAAAGAAAAGTTCTTCTCCAAATCAATTGCAAGTCATTTATTGCTCATTTTCTCTAATCTATAGCATCTTTTCACATGATTTCAACTCAAAATCAAGGGTTTTCATGGGGAAAATTGGGTGTTTTGGGTAGAACTTAGGATTTTCAAATTTTGGAGATTTGGACCTCGATTTGAGGTCCGATTTCAAAACAAATTATATATTTGAGTTCGTGGGTGAATGGATAATCGGTTTTTGGTTTGAACCTCGGGTTTTGACCATGTGGGCCCGGGGTCGATTTTTTGACTTTTTGGGAAAATCTTTAGAAAACCTATTTTCATGCATTAGAGTTGATTCATTTAGCATTTATTGATATCGTTAAGTAAATTGTGGCTAGATACAAGCGAATTGGTGGTGGAAACAAGAGGTAAAGCGATAGTTGAGGCTTGAATTGTGTTCGTGGCATTGAGGTAAGTGTTTGGTCTAACCTTAGCTTGAGGGAATAGGTAGTGTGCCTTAATTGCTATGTGCTAGTGTAGTGTACGACGTATAGGTGTGGTAACGAGTATCTATACGTCGTTGTCAAGCATGCCCGTGAGTCTTACATTTTAATCATTGTGTTCTTGATAAATACTACAAATGCCTAAATTGTTGATTCTCTGTGTTGGGCAAGAATTATGATTCTCCTCGTGGTATATGATTGTTGTTGAGTATTGGTTCCAGTTGATGGTTTTATTTGTGAAGTTAAATGTTGGTATAAGTTTGGTTATAGCTAATTCCCTTGTCGGGACGTATTTAATTCTTACTGTTGGTTCCCTTGCCGGGATGTGCGTATTCTCATAGTTGATTCCCTTGTCGGGTCATTGTTGTTTCCTTATTGCTCCCTTGCCGGTATTCATTTGTGATTGGTGTTGAATTGTATATTGGGATTAGGTTGCATGCCGCAACATGGAGTAATAAGGGTGGATAGGAGGGATCGGGTTGCACGCCACAATAGTGATATATAATTGGATCGGGTTGCACACTGCAACAATGATATATGATTGGATCGGGTTGCACGCCACAACAGTGTTATATGATTTGGATCGGGTTGCGCGCCGCAACAATAAATAATAAAAGTGGACATTGATTTGTTACTATTTTGTTATTCTTACTGATGCAAACCTTAAAATGTTCTTTATGTTTTTCTCCTGAGTTACTGTTGGTATTTGATATTCTCCTGCAACATGTTCCCCTTCCTATCTTTAACTGCTAGTTTCCGTTATATTTCTTGACGTATATGCTTTAACTGTACAGGTTTATTTGGTAGCCTTATCCTAGCCTCGTCACTATTTCGCTGAGTTTAGGCTCGACACTTACCAGCACATGGGGTCAGTTGTGCTGATACTACACTCTGCATTGTGTGTAGATCTCGGTATCGGAGCATACGGACCTTAGCTAGAGGTTGCTGCCTTCAGTCCATCAGGAGACCCGAGGTAGACTTGCAGGCATCCACAGGCCTTGGCGTCCCTTCCCTATCTAGTTTCTTTCTATTCTTTTATATTCCAAAGACAAACAGGTACTTTCTTGCTCAGACTTTATTTGTAGTTTTCTTAGATAGTCCGTGAGATTGTGACACCAGTTCTGAGTGGTTTATGTTATGGATTTGTATTGGTATTAGCTTAAATTGTTACATTTCATTCTTCCGCTTTATTATTTCTGCTGTTTATAAAATGTTAATTTACAACTACTAAGGAATTTAAAATGAAAAGGGTTAAATAATTGGAATACTCGGTTTGCCTAGCTTTCACTAGTAGGTTTCCAACACGACTACCAAGGGTGGGAAATCCGGGTCGTGACAAGTTGGTATCAGAGCTCTAGGTTGCTTATGTCTCACAATTCACGGACAAGCTTGGTAGAGTCTGAGGGATCGGTACAGAGACGTCTGTGCATATCCCCTAGAGGCTGCAGAGTTAGGAACAGTTTCACTTCTATTCATCTCTATCGTGTGGTTTGGTTTCTCAATGCTAATTGAATTGCTACTTTGTTCTTTTATAGATGGTGAGAACATGCGCTTTATGTTATGGATTTGTATCAATATTAGCTTAAATTATTACATTTCATTCTTCCGCTTTAATATTTCCGCTATTTATAAAATGTTTATTTACAATTGTTAAGGGATTTAAAATGAAAAGGGTTAAATAATTGGAATAATCGGCTTGCGTAGCTTTCACTAGTAGATGTCATCACGATTACCGAGGGTGGGAAATCTGGGTCGTGACAGCGCCATACATCCCTAAGGCTCTAAGGGACATTCTCTCTCAAAAACATGTTCGAGAACTGAGTACGTGCAAGGGAAGCTGCCTCAGTCGGACTATCAATCTTATGAGTACTCCACCACTGATAGGCTGCTCGTCGAAGCTGAAAGGCAGTGAAAGAAACCCCACTCGGCTCTTCTATGCCCAGAAGAGCATAGAAGCAATTGAATTCCACTTGGCATATACAATTTTCACATCTGAAATGAATCAAAAATTCCCAAAACCCATAATATCGCAAGTTACAAGCTACTAAGAAGTCTTAATTCTTCTATACATCATTTCTACAGAAAGAAGAAAAAATAAACATAGGGGGTAGGGGGTAGAGGGGGACTCCAAGGATATGCGGGCGCGAGCAGATGTACCTTGAAGTCTCCAAATAGTAGTAGCGACTGCAACTAGTGATAAGGCTAGAAAGATGAACCTAGATATGCAAACGAAAAACATGTGCAGGAAAGGGCATGATTACACCACAACGGTACCCAGTAAGTGTCAAGCCTAACCTCGGTCGAGTAGTGACGAGATCAGATCAGGGCCCTATTGGTATAAATATAATGAATAAGATAGAATGAAATATCACAATCAAAATAAATACAGAAATCTAACCGGAATAGAATCATAGAAAGACAACAGCTCAGAACATAGAGATAACAATAGGGGATCTCCCTGGATACCATCCCGTATTCCCAAACGTAAATGTGTAGGGGAATATCCCGGAATACCATTTCGTAGTCCCAAAGTAAATATACAGTGTTAGGGGATCTTTCAGAATACTGTTCCGTAGTCCCAAAGTAAAATGCAGTACAGGGGGATCTCCCGGAATGTCGTTTTGTAGTCCCAAAGTAAAATGCAGTACAGGGGGATCTCCCGGAATGTCGTTCCGTAGTCCCAAAGTAAATATATAGCTCAAACAATAGAATTACAAGTACAACATGGAAATCCTACCATTTAGACTAAGTACTTGTCAATGAAGACGCAGAAATTTCAATAAGCATACTGCACAGAGTTCAGATAAGCAATGAAGACACGTAGACATGATGTCCTAAACTAAACAGGATATTGCATATGCTAGTGTAGCTCAGTTAAAGGAAAACAAATATTTTACAAACACAGTTTTTCAACAAATAGCCCATGTACGCACTCGTTATCTCACGTACACCGCGCTCATATATCAAACAGCACCAAATCCTAAGGGGAGTTCTCCCACACAAGGTTAGGCAAACCACTTACCTCAAACCAAGGTCAAATCAATCTGTCACAATGCTCTTTCCACGAATATCCGGCTCCGGATGGCCCAAATATAGCCAAATCAATTACATAACATAAATATAGCTACAAGAAACTAGTCTAACTAATAAAATCAAAGCTAAGACAAGAAATTGGAAAAAATCGCCCAAAAAGCCTCCCCGGGCCAACCTCTCAGAATCTGGTAAACGTTATCAAATATGAACACTTATTCACTCACAAGTTCACTCGTATCAAAATTATCCAAATCCAATGTCAAAATACTAATCAAAACTCGAAATCTTAGTTGAAGAACTTCTTTCCATTTTTTCCATTTTTTCACCCCAAATCCGTAATTAAATGAAATAATTAATGATAGATTAGTGGTATATAACCAAAATCAAGTTAAAAATCATTACCCAATTGATATCTCTGAAAATCCCTCAAAATCTCATCCAAATCCGAGCTCCCAAACTCAAGTCTTGATAAAAATGGTTAACCCTCGTTTTTTGAAATGTTTAAGTACTGCCCAGGTAATACTTCTTCGCAAATGCGGCCATCTCCTCGGGTTTGGTAGAACAAAAATCCACTCATCAAAATTCTACTTTCGCGAACGAGAGTGTCCTCTCGCAAATCTCTCATTTAAATATATAAAAATACGCAGAAACAAGTTTGTAAATACATCAACACAGCCTGAATCTGGTGTCACTCGTCATGAGCTACTAAATACAACCCAATATTGTCTGTCTAATACAAGATAAGACTGAAATATAAAATACTAAGGATAGGAAGGAGAAAGGCAGGGCTGCGAATGTCGTGCAACTACCTTACGACCTTCGGGTAATACTCTGAAGGCAACGATCAGCTCTCACTCGGAGGCTCTGGCACCTGGATCTGCACACCAGGTGCAGGGAGTAACGTAACCACGCCAACTCAGTAAGTAACCAAAGTAAAGAAAGGCTAAGTGCAGTGACGAGCATTTAAAATCATATACATACTTTATCAAAGAGTCTTAATAGAAATGACAAAAGTCAAAATCCGTAGTTCAATAACCGAATATCTCGTAAGAACTCCAATTTCAACGAAAGTTATTTAAAGCGTTGTTCAACATTTTACAATAAAGGCTCAGTATAGAAGAAGAGTGAAAACAGTAATTTCATAAACAAACCCCTCGGGCAAAGTGCCACTCATAAGTATAGCCTCTCGTGCAAGCCTCTCAGTCACTCGTGACTCAACTCTCGTCAATCAGTAATCATACTCAGCACCCCCGCTCAATAGACATCTCATAATAATAATCGATGTGGCGTGCCGCTCGATCCGTAAATATATATAGTCGACTGCGCTCATTAGGGGTGTACAGACTCCGAAGGGGCTCCTACAGCCCAAGCGCTATATTGTTGCGGCGCGCAGCCCGATCCAACATATCGCTGCGACGTGCAGCCCGATCCATATATATATATATAAATATCGCTGTGGTGTGTAGCCCGATCCATAAATATATATAATCCTCACCATCAGGTCCTCGACCTCTCTCAGTCATCAACCTCACAGCCACTCGGGCATTTTAGTAAAATCAGGGAACTCAGCCCAAACAGTTTTCATATAATTGAGAGTAGAGTGATGAAACTGAATCAAATAATAAACAAGTAAATATCATGACTGAGGATATGCTTTCGAATCAAAACAATGTGAGGAAGGTAGTAAAATACCCATAAGGGTCCAAAACGTTCGGCACAAGGCCCCAAATATGGCATTCAGCCCAAATTAATAAATTCATTTCTACACACACACACACACACACACACATATATATATATATATATATATATATATATATATATATATATATATATATATATATATATATATATATATCATATAGAGTTTATCAAGATATGCAACTCTACAATTGCCTTAATACGGACCAAATCACAATCCCTACGGGTACACGCCCACACGCCCGTCACCTAGCATGTGCGTCACCTCATTTATTAAAACAGTACGAAATTCTGGGGTTTCATACCCTCTGGTATAGATTTACAATCGTTACTTACCTCAAACCGGACAAAAATCTACTCTGCAATGCCCTTGCCTCTCAACTCGGCCTCAAATCATCCCGAATATATCGAAAATCAGAATCATAATATCAATACAAGCCAAAGGGACAAATCCCACGCGAAAATTATCAAATTAACTCAAAAATCCCGTAATTGGTCAAACCCGTTCCCTGGGCCCACATCTCAGAATCCAATAAAAATTACAACACTATAATCCTTATCCTCTCACGAGTCTATACATACCAAGAACATCAAAATCGGACGTTAAATGGCCCCTCAAATCCCTATTGAAAACTCTCCAATTTCAAGTCCTAATCTACTAATTTCTTCTCTAATCTTTCCATTAATTTCATGATTATACCATGGAATAATTTTCACAAACATAAGATACAAGGTCCAAGTAGCTTACCTCACTGAAAACACTTAAATTCCTCCTTGAAATCGAAATCCCCAAGCTCCAACTCGGCCAAATATTGTGGATAAAAGGCTGAAATTTGCGAAGTGAGGTTTATATAGCTTCTGCCCAACGACTTTCGCACTTGCGGGACCGCTTCTGTGTTCCAGCCAACTGCTTTTGCGGTTTTCACTTATTTTCCCTTAACCGCATCAGCGACTCCCAACGCACCTATGGTCACGTAGGTGTATTCCTTCTTCTGAACCGGCGGCTCTTGGCCTTCTCACTTATGGCCATATCTGCAGCTGTTTCCTCGCTCATGCGGACGTTGCTTCTATGATCACCCTTCCGCTTCTGTGGCTCGCACCTGCGGTCCCCAATCCGCAGTTGCAGTTATGACAGAACACAGCAACTGAAACTGCTCAGCTTCAATCACAAACTTTCCAACAACCTTCGAATTCATCCTGAGGCTTTCGGGACCTCAACCAAAAATACGAACAAGTCACATATCATCATTCAAACTCATACCAACCCTCAAAATACTCAAAACAACATTAAAACACCAAATCACCCTCGGATTCAAGCCTAAGGATTTCCAAACTTTCGAATTCTGCAATCGATCCAAAAACCTACCAAACCTCATCCGAATGACCTGAAATTTTGCACACACATTAAAAATGACACAACGGACCTACTCCAATTTTTGGAATTCCATTCCGACCCCGATATCAAAATTTTCACTACTGACTGGAAAATGCCAAATTTCCAATTTTGCCAATTCAAGCTTAAATCTGCTACAGACCTCCAAATTACATTCCGAACATGCTCCTAAGTCCTAAATCACCTAATGAAGCTATCTGAACCATAAACACCAAATTTCGATATCATTTACTCACAAGTCAACTTCTTGTTGACTTTTCAAACTAAAGCTTTCAAATAAGAGACTAAGTGTCTCATTTCACTCAATGACCAATCAGAACACAAAACAACCAACACGGTATGATGAAACATAGTTGAACAACACATAAAGAAGCAGAAATACAAAGAACGGGACTGTGACTCATGAAACGACTGACCGGGCCGTTACATCCTCCCCCTCTTAAACAAATGTTCGTCCTCGAACGAGTCATGAAACATACCTGAAGTCTCAAATATGTAAGGATATCTGCTCCGCATCTCCCACTCGGTCTCCCAAGTAGCCTCCTCCACGGGCCGACCTCTCCACCGCACTCTCACCGAAGCTATAGCCTTTGATCTCAACTTTCGAACCTGATGTTCTAAAATAGCCACTGGCTCCATATCATATGTCAAATCACCGCCTAACTGAACCGTGCTGAAGTCCAAAATATGAGACAGATCGCCAATATACTTCCGAAGTGTAGAAACATGAAATACTGGATAAACACTCGACAACTTGGGTGGCAAGGTAAGCTCATAAGCCACCTCCCCAATTCTCCGAAGCACCTCAAAAGGACCAATGAACCGAGGACTCAATTTACCCTTCTTCCCAAATCTCATAACACCCTTCATGGGTGAAACCTTCAGTAGAACCTTCTCCTCAACCATGTAGGACACATCACGAACCTTCCTGTCAGCATAACTCTTCTGTCTCGATTGCACTACATGAAGCTGCTCCTGAATCACTCTAACCTTGTACAAAGCATCCTGTACTAAATCTGTCCCCAAAATCTTGGCCTTGACCAGCGCAAACCATCCTACTAGAGATCTACACCATCTCCCATGTAAAGCCTCATATGCAGCCATCTAAATCTCGTTTGATAACTGTTGTTATAGGCAAACTCCGCGAGCGGTAGAAACTCATCCCATGAACCCCTAAAATCAATTACACAAGCGCGCAACATGCCCTCTAATATCTGAATAGTGCGCTCGACTGCCCGTTCGTCTGAGGGTGAAAAGTTATGCTCAACTCAACCTGAGTACCCAACTCCCTCTGTACAACTCTCCAAAACTGCAAAGTGAACTGAGTACCTCTATCTGAAATGATGAAACTAGGACCCCATGCAAGCGAACAATCTCTCGGATATAAATCCCACCTAACCGCTCTGAAGAATAGGTAGTACATATAGGAATGAAGTGCACGGACTTGGTCAGCCGATTCACAATCACCCAAATAGCATCAAACTTCCTCAATGTTCGTGGGAGCCCAACTACGAAATGCATGGTGATCCACTCCCACTTCCACTCTGGAATATCCAGCCGCTGAAGCAAGCCACCCGGTCTTTGATGCTTATATTTCACCTGTTGACAATTAAGACACCGAGCTACATATCCCACAATATCCTTCTTCATTCTCCTCCACCAATAGTGTTGTCTCAAATCCTGATACATCTTCGCAACCCCGGATGGATGGAATACCGCAAGCTATAGGCCTCTTCTAGAATTAACTCCCAAAGCACATCCACATTAGGCACACATATCCGGCCCTTCATCCTCAATACTCCATAATCACCAATAGTCAGATATCTGGCATCGTCGTGTTGAACTCTGTCCTTGAGGACAGGCAAATGAGGATCATCATACTGGCGCTCTCTGATGCGATCAAAAAAAGGAAGACTGAGAAACCACACAAGCTAAGACCCGACTGGGCTCCGAAATATCCTACCTTACAAACTAATTGGCCAAGGCCTGAACATCAACTACAAGAGGCCTCTCCCCAACAGAATTATATGCCAAACTGCCTATACTCACCGCCTTCCTACTCAAGGCATCGGCTACTACATTATCCTCTCCCAGATGATACAAGATAGTGATATCATAATCCTTTAGCAGCTCCAACCATCTCCGGTGCCTCAAATTGAGATCCTTCTTCCTGAACAAGTGCTGGAGGCTACGATGATCAGTAAATACCTCACAAGACACACCATAGAGATAATGCCTCCAAATCTTCAACACGTGAACAATGGCAACCTACTCTAAATCGTGAACAAGGTAATTCTTCTTGTGGGGCTTCAACTGATGAGAAGCATAAGCAATAACTCTACCCCCCTACATCAACAGACACCTAATACCAACTCTCGAAGCATCACAATACATTATATATGAACCTGAAGCTGATGGAACTAACACTGGAGCTGTGGTCAAGGCAGTCTTGAGCTTCTGAAAGCTCGCCTTACACTCATCCGACCACCAGAATAGAGCACTCTTTTGGGTTAGATTGGTCAAGGGTGATGCAATAGATGAAAATCCCTGAATGAACCAATGGTAATAACCCGCCAAACCAAAAAAATAGCGAATCTCTGTGGTTGAGGACAATCTGGGCCAACTCTGAACCGCCTCTATCTTCTTCGGATCAACCTGAATACCCTCCCTGGACACCACGTGCCCCAAGAAAGCCACTGAACTGAGCCAGAACTCGCACTTGGAGAACTTTGCATAAAGCTTCTCCTCTCTCAAATACTGCAACACAACTCTCAAATGCTCAGTGTGCTACTCCTGAGTACGCGAGTACACCAGAATATCATTAGTGAAAATAATCCCAAACGAGTCTAGACAAGGCCGAATCACGATGTTCATCAAATGCATGAACGTTGTCGGGGCATTGGTTAGCCCAAAAGACATCACAAGGAAATCATAATGACCATATCAGGTCCTGAAAACCATTTTAAGAATATCTGAGTCCCTAATCTTCAACTGGTGATACCCTGACCGGAGATCAATCTCGGAGAACACTCTCGCTCCCTGAAGCTGGTCAAATAAATCATCAATACAAGGCAAAGGATACTTGTTCTTGATTGTAATTTTTTGAACTTCCTGTAATCAATGCACATCCTCATCGTACCATCCTTCTTTTTCATAAATAGAACACAAGCACCCAAGGCAATACACAAGGCCAAATGAACCCCTTATCAAGGAGTTCTGAAAGCTGCTCCTTCAACTCTGT
Source organism: Nicotiana sylvestris (assembly GCF_000393655.2). NCBI lineage: Eukaryota > Viridiplantae > Streptophyta > Magnoliopsida > Solanales > Solanaceae > Nicotiana > Nicotiana sylvestris. The sequence continues at coordinate 59,806,237 of NC_091063.1, forward strand.
CAGTGCCATACGATACGGTGGAATAGAAATGGAATGAGTGCCCAGCACCAAATCAATACCAAAGTCAATATCCATGTCCGGTAGCATGACCAGCAGGTCTGCAGGAAATACATCCGGAAAGTCCCTCACTACTGGAACAGAATCAATACTAGGAGTCTCTGCACTGACGTCCCTCACAAAGGCTAACTATGAAAGACAACCTTTTCCAACCATCCGCTGGGCCTTCAGAAATGAAATCACCCTACTGGGAACAAAATCAGTCAGACCTCGCCACTCAATTTGTGGCACACCTAGCATAGCCAGCATCACTGTCTTAGCATGATAGTCAAATATAGCACAACACGGAGATAGCCAATCCATGCCTAATATCACATCAAAGTCCACTATACAAAGCAACAAAAGGTCCATTCGGGTCTCCAGACCCCCAATAGTCACCATACACGACCGGTATACACGATCCACAATAATAGTATCGCCCACCAAAGTAGATACACGAACAGATGAAACAAGAGACTCACGGGGCGTATCCAAATAATGAGCAAAATATGATGACACGTATGAAAAAGTGGAACCAGTATCAAATAACACAGAGGCATCTCTGTGGCAAATTAAGACAATACCTGTAATCACGGCATCTGAAGCAATAGCATCTGGTCTAGTTGGGAGTGCCTAGAAACAGGGTTGACCACCCCCTGATCGACCTCCCCCTCTAGGCAACCCCTAGCTGACTGACCCCCACCCCTGGCTGCCTGATCGGGTGGTAAAGTAACTAGAGTTGAGGTTGAGTGCTGACTCCTCTGCTGAGCTAGACCCCTAAGAAGACGAGGACACTGCCTCCTCATATTCCCAAACTCCCCACACTCACAACAACTCCCTGATGCTGGAGAAGGGGACTGAAGGGAACCCCTAGCACCGGGATGACTAGCAGAAGAACCTGGTACGGAAGAGCCCTGAACTGATGGAGCACGGGATGAACTCTAGGCTAGAAGGGCACTAAGTGATGAATGGCCCTGATGAGAACTATGAGAACCATGGCCCGATGATGCCCCACGATGAACTTGGAGAATCGACTGAGCATGTCTAAATGGATGGTCTCTGCCATGCTGAAACTAGCCTCTCAAAGGAGCACCACCAAAACTACCAGATCCTCGAGACCTTTTGGCCTCCCTTTCATCTCGCTCCTGGTGACGAACTGACTCAATATCTCAAGAGATATCAACAACCGGCTCAAAAGTTGCACCTGACACCCTGTCTCTGGTCATGAGAATCCGAAGCTGATATGTGAGGTCATCCACGAACCTCCTGATCCACCCTTTATCCATAGGAACCAACCAAATAGCATGACGAGTTAACTCTGGAAATCTCATCTCATACTAAATCACAGTCATGTCATCCTGATGCAACTACTCGAACTGCTTGCGCAACTCCTCTCTACGAGACTGAGGCACATACTTCTCCAAAAAGAGAGTAGAGAACTGCTGCCAGGTAAGGGGAGTTGCATCAAAAGGCCTACGCCTCTTGTAAGCCTCCCACCAAGTAAAGGCAGCTCCTAAAAACTGAAAAGTAGTGAACGAGACCCCACTGGTCTCCAAAATACCTGCGGTTCAAAGCATTTTCTGACACTTGTCTAAGAAACTCTGGGCATCCTCGACCTCTGCACCACTGAAAGTCGGAGGCTGAAGTCTACCAAACCTCTCCAATTGATGTTGCTCATCATCAGGCAGAATTGGTACCACATAATCCTGAGCTGGTGCAACTGGCTTGGTTGGAAATGCCCCCAGTGTCTGAATTCCCTGCACAACCTGCTTAGGTGTGCGAGTGGAGGGAGTCTGAGTGCCTCCCCCATCCTAAGAAGTTGTTGTGCCCGTAGTAACTGAGACCGCCTGATCCAGGCCTGTGCACACTGATAGAATCTGGGCTAGGGCATCCTGAAGGCCTGGAATAACAATTGGCGCGGTCGGTGCCTGAGGTGGCCCTGCTGGAGTATCCGCAATTGGGACCTGATCATGAACTGGGTCGGCTGGTGGATCTGCAGGTGCTGCCTTAGCTGCTGTGTGGGCTACACCCCTACCCCTACTACGGCCTCGATCGCGACCTCGGCCTCTAGTGGCCCCAACTAGTGGTACTGGTGGTCGTTTGTCCTGACCGGTAGCACCTGTCCTCACCATCTATGAGAGAATAAAATAATAGAAGTTTAGTACCAGAATCAATAGATTCGCACGATAGGAATTTCAAGAATGTGATGTTTTTCCTAAAGGTTCTGCAGCCTCCCGAGGATAAGTACAGACGTCTCCGTACCGATCCGCGATACTCTACTAAACCGGCTCATGATCTGTGAGACCAATGTAACCTAGGCTCTCATACCAACTTTTCACAGCCCCAAACACCTCGGTCATAATGGCGCCTATCACAGTACTAGGTCAGCCGAAACAACATGAACAATATAAAATTCTTTTTTAAATTCATTTTCTAATCAGATAAATCTCAATTCCCTCATTTTTAATATATAAAAATATACAGAAACAAGTACGTAAATACATCAACACAGCCCGAATCTGGTGTCACTAGTCATAAGCCACTAAATACAACCCAATATTGTTTGTCTAATACAAGATAAGACTAAATATAAAATACTAAGGATAGGGAGGAGAAAGGCAGTGCTGCGAATGTCGTGTAGCTTCCTTGCAATCTCCGGGTAATACTCTGAAGGCAACGATCAGCTCTCACTCAGAGGCTCTAGCACCTGAATCTGCACACTAGGTGTATGGAGTAACGTGACTACGCCAACTTGGTAAGTAACCAAAGAAAATAAAGGCCGAGTGCAGTGACGAGCATTTAAAATCATATATATACTTTATCAAAGAGTCTCAATAGAAATGACAAAAGTCAAAACCCGTAGTTCAATAGCCGATTATCTCGTAAAAACTCCAATTTCAATGAAAGTTCTTTAAAGAATTTGTAACATTTTACAATAGAGGCTCAGTATAAAAGAAGAGAAAAAATAATAATTTCATAAACAAGCCCCTCGGGCAAAGTGACACTCATAAGTATAGCCCTTCGAGCAAGTCTCTCAGTCACTCATGACTCAACTCTCAATCAATACTCACACTCAGCACTCATGCTCAATAAACATCTCAAAATAATAATTGTTGCAGCGTGCAGCCTGATCCGTAAAAATATATAGTCGACTACGCTCACTGGGGTGTACAAATTCTGGAGGGGCTCCTATAGCCCAAGCGCTATATCGCTGCAACGCGTAGCCCGATCCAACATATCGATGCGGCATGCAGCCTGATCCATATATATATATATATATCGCTGTGGTGTGTAGCCCGATCCACAAATATATATAATCCTCACCATCAGGTCCTTGACCTCTCTCAGTCATCAACCTCACATCCACTCGGGCATTTTAGTAAAATCAGGGAACTCAGCCAAAACAGTTTTCATATATTTGAAAATAAAGTGATAAAACTGAATCTAATAATAAATAGGTAAAATCATGACTGAGGATATGCTTTCAAATCAAAACAGTGTGAGGATAGTAGTAAAATACCCCTGAGGGTCCAAACAGTTCGGCACAAAGCCCCAAACATGGCATCCAGCCCAAATTAACAGATTCATTTCTAAAACACATATATATCATATAGAATTTATCAAGATATGCAACTCTACAGTTGCCACGGGACGGACCAATTCACAAACCCTATGGGTACACGCCCACACGTCCGTCACCTAGCATGTGTGTCACCTCATTTATCAAAACATTACGAAATTCTGGGGTTTCATACCCTCGGGTCTAGATTTACAATTGTTACTTACCTCGAATCGGACAAAAATCTACTCCACTATGTCGTTGCCTCTCGACTCGGCCTCAAATCGTCCCGAATCTATCCAAAATCAAAATCATAACATCAATACAAGCCAAAGGGACAAAGCCCACGTGAAAATTATCAAATTAACTCAAAAATCCCGAAATCGGTCAAACCCGACCCCTGAGCTCACGTCTCAGAATCCGTTAAAATCACAACACTAGAATCCTTATCTTCTCACGAGTCTATACATACCAAGAATATCAAAATCGGACGTCAAATGGCCCCTCAAATCCCCAATGAAAACACTCCAATTTCAAGCCCTAATCTCCCAATTTCTTCTCTAATCTTTCCATTAATTTCATGATTATACCATGGAATAATTGCCACAAACATATGATACAAGTTCCAAGTACCTTATCTCACTAAAAACACTTAAATTCCTCCTTGAAATCGGAATCTCCAAGCTCCAACTCGGCCAAAAATGGTGGATAAAAGGCTGAAATTCGCGAAGTGAGGTTTATATAGCTTCTGCCCAGCGACTTTCGCACCTGCGGGACTGCTTCTGTGTTCCAGCCAACCGCATCTGGTTTTCACTTATTTCCCTTAACCGCATCTGTGACTCCCCATCGCATTTGCGGTCACGCAGGTGCGTTCCTTCTTCCGCATCTGCGGCTCATGGCCTTCTCACTTATGGCCACATCTGCGGCTGTTTCCTCGCTCCTGCGGACGTTGCTTTTGCGATCACCCTTCTACTTCTGCGGCTCGCACCTGCGGTCCCCAATCCGCATGTGCGATTATGACAAAAAACAGCAGCTGAAACTGCTCAGCTTCAATCCCAAACTTTCCGACAACCTTCCGAATTCATTCCGAGGCTCCCGGGACCTCAACCAAAAATACGAACAAGTCACATATCATCATTCAAACTCATACCAACCCTCGGAACACTCAAAACGACATCGAAACACCAAATCACCCTCGGATTCAAGCCTAAGGATTTCCAAACTTCCGAATTCTGCAATCGATCCGAAAACCTAACAAACCTCATCTGAATGATCTGAAATTTTGCACACACGTCAGAAATGACACAACGGATCTACTTCAATTTTCGGATTTCCATTCCGACCCCGATATCAAGATTTCCACTGCCGACCGAAAAATGCCAAATTTCCAATTTCGCCAGTTCAAGCCCAAATCTACCACGGACCTCCAAATTACATTCCGAACAAGCTCTTAAGTACTAAATCACCTAATGAAGCTATCTGAACCATAAAAACAAAATTTCGAGATCACTTACTTACAAGTCAACTTCTAGTTGACTTTTCCAACTAAAACTTCCAAATAAGAGACTAAGTGTCTCATTTCACTCCGTGAGCAATCCGAACACAGAACAACCAACACGATATGATGAAATACAGCTGAACAACATATAAAGAAGCAGATACGGGGTGAATGGGACTATGACTCATGAAATGACCGGTCAGGTCGTTACATGGGGTCCCAGCTGTTCCATTTTCCTCTACACAAAAGCGTCCTACTCCTCGCATTCGTGATGCTTCCACTAGCCACTCCTTCACGAATGTGAGCTCCTCTTCATGAATGCGAAGAACAAACTTGTGCCACAAAAGTAATAGAAAATCTACTATCTTTCCAAACTCCAAAATGTCCGTTGACCATTCGAAAAACGCCCGAGACCCCCGGGGCCTCAACAAACATACGAACCAATCCTAAAACTCGATATGAAGTTAGTCCAGCCTTCAAATCATATCAAACAACACTAAAAACATGAATCACCCTCCAATTCAAACTTAAAGAACTTGAAACTTCAAAATTCTACAACCGATGCTGAAACCTATCAAACTATGTCGGATTGACCCCAAATTTTGCACAAAAGTCAAAATCAACACTATGGACCTAATCCAACTTCCGGAAATGGATATCGACCTTGATATCCAAAATTCCACTACCAGCCCAAAACTCCAAAAAATCGACTTTCGCTATTTCAAGCCTAAATAAACTACGGTACTCTAAAACACTATCCAGACACGCCCATAAGCCCAAAATCACCCAACAGAGCTAACAGAATTGACGGAACTCCATTCCGGAGTTCTTCATAAGTTCCGAGTACGGTTCAAATTCTAAAACTTAAGCCTCCGTTTAGGGACTAAGTGTCCCAAAACACTCCAAAAACAAAATGAAACCTCCCGGCAAGTTACAACAGCAAAAGTAGATACGAGGGAAGCAGTTAACATGGGATTGGGGCTCTAACTCTCAAAACGATCAGTCGGGTCGTTACAGTCAAGATACATCAAATCTACGTACGGACCTCCAAATCCAAATGCGGACACACGCCTAAGTCCAAAATCACCATAGAAAGCTATTGAAATCATTAAAATACCATTTTTGAGTCTTCTACACAAAATTCAAACTCCGGCCAACTCTTTTCACTTAAGCTTGTAAAACAAGAATTATCCTTCCAAATAAATTCTTCATCTGAAATCGAGCTAGACCGCACCCGCAAGTCATAATACATAATACGAAGTTGATCGCGACCTTAAGCCACTAAACGGAATGCTAATTCTCAAAATGACCGATCGGATCGTTACAAAAATTGCTTTTAAAATTCTCTTAGGCATATCTCCTTATAGACTAATTTTTGAGAAAGCTTGTCATTTACCCGTGAAATTAGAACAAAACCCATATTGGGTTACAAAACTATTGAATAAACTTTCTAGATGTAGATAAAAATCGTTTATTGTAGCTTGATGGATTGTAAAAGTTCAAATGTACAACATATGAAAATGCTAAATTGTATTTAAAGAAAATACAAAAAATGGCATGACAAACTCATTCGTCATAAAGATTTTAATGTTGGAGATAAAGTTCTGTTGTACAATAGCGGTTTGAGCTTATTTCCAGGAAAGTTCAAGTCACGTTGTACATGACCATATACCATAACAAAAATTACCCCTATCAACAATAAACAACAACATACCCAATATAATCCAACATAGTTGGGTCTGGGGAGGGTAGTGTGTGTGCAGACCTTACCCCTACCGTTGTGGAGGTAGAGAGGCTGTTTCAAATAGATCCTCGACATAGGCAAGCATAGAAATTAACCCTATCGTGATATTCGAATACAACATATGAACGGGGGAGAAAAATTCAAGCTTAATATTTCTTCTCTTTTCTTTTTAATTTTTATTATATATATATAATGCGCTCTTAAATTAAAAAAATTAGAAAAAATAAAATATTACAAAAATGAAAAATAAAAAATAGAAGAACAATCGAGACACAACGTCCCCAGCATAAACACACCCATCCAGCAAGAATACTAGGTCCCCATCTTTTACTCAGAATCACAAGTAAAACATACATCTTATCAACTAACGCACTCTACCAACTAACCCCTTAGAACTAAAACCACAACACGAAACAAACTTCTCATACTTGTAGAACACCCAGATATAAATTATGGCCAAACCACCCAAAAATCACGTCAAAACCTATTGTACTTAACTAAAAGAAAGTCCACCCAAGTCTCATGACCTATAATAGCAACCAAACCAGAACGATAGACACATGCTATCACCATAATATTCTCAACTAGCGTGAACACATCAACAAAGTACAAAAATCACAAAACACAACCATATTTGAAGCAAGGTAGGATGTATCATACCAATGTGACCGGATCGAAGTAAGACAAATGTGTCTCAATACTTAACTGAAACCATACATGTAAGGACATCATCTGGTGCATCGGCCTCTGCCCAACCATAAAGAGCATAACCATTCTAGGGTGACCTCTACCCGCCTGACCTTAACCCTTAGTTGGCGGTGTAGGTATAACATCAACTAGAGCATAACGCATAGCCTAAATACCCCATTGTGACACATCTGTTTGGAGTCTAGGACAATCTCTCACCATGTGGCTGCTATTTTCACACTCAAAGCAACCACTCCACTGACGTGGCTGTAGAAGTTGTCCGGTATGGGTACTCTAAGACCCCTTGATATCTAAAACAGTGCATGAAGCATGAAGTGCAAATTAAGCTGGCTGACAAATAAAATCTCTACCATGACATATCCTGCCTCCAAAATAGGGATCAATAGATCCTCCCGCTCCACGAGGCCTCTTAGCCTCCCGGCCCTCTCTCTCCTGGCCCTGCATGCCTCTAATGGTGAGAGATCTCTACTACTTGCTGAAATAGAATATCCATCTTCAACTCCTAAGCCGTGCCGAATCGGATACCATAACCGAGCCCCTCAATGAACCTGCAGACTCGCTCTCTAACTGTAGAAACCAAAGCAGGTGCATGCATGGACAAATCACTGAATCTAACAACATACTTGATACTGACATAGTACCCTAGTGTAGCTACTCGAACTCTGCACACCATACATCCCGAAGGGTCTAGGGAACAAACTCTCTCAGAAACATCTCTAAAAATTGAGTCCATAAAAATGAAGCTAATCGGCTGGGCTACCCTCCTGATAAGCCCACCACTACTGATAGGTTGCTCTCGATAGCTGGAATGTAGTATAAGAAACCCCGATCATCTCCACAATGCCCATAGTGCGGAGAATACGATGATACTTCTCTAGAAAACCATGTGCATCCTCTGAAGCTAAACTACTGAAAGTAGGAGGACGATACTTCTTGAATCTCTCAAGTCTCAACTGCTCCTCTTCAGATGCCCATGTCCTAATCTCAGGCTCAATGGGAATAACAGGTTGTGCTAGCATGACACCCTAAACATAACCGATATGGAATCACTACTCTGGAGTACGGGCGGCAGGAGTCTGAGCTCCTCCCTTGATCTGTGAAGTAGCTGGTGCAACCGAAATCATTCCCGCCTGAGCTAATGTAACAATCATGCTCAGGAACTGCGCTAAAGTTTCCTAAAGTCCCGGGGTAGCAACAGGTGCCTCCAGTGCATGTCCCCTAATCGGAGCTACTGATGGCTCCTCAGTTGCTGCTTTGGTAGGTGCTCTAATTGTAGCACCTACTCCTCCTCGGTCTCTGCCTCTACATCTGCCCCAGCCCTTAGTAACACTGGCTCTGGGGGTAGCGTCATCAATAACTGTAGCTCATGTTCTCACTATCTATGAGAGAATAGGATGACAAAGGCTCAAACTCCGAAATTAATAAAGTCGCACGATAGGAATGAAAGAAGTAAAGTTTTCCTAATAGTTTCGTAGCCTCTCAAAGATAAGTACAAATGTCTCTGTACCGATCCGCAAAAATCTACTAAACTTTCTTATGACTTGTAGCACCTATGAACCTAGAGCTCTGATACCAACTTGTCATGACCCACAATCCATTTGAAAAAGTTGTGATGACACCTAGTCTCTAAGACTAGGTAAGCCTAACACATACCGAAATAATAACAGATTTCTACTAAACAACTATTAAACATGAACCAGAAATTTCTATATAAAGTCAACAATCCCAAGGTATAACTCTACAAAACCGGTAGTACAAGTCATAAGCTCTATTGAATTCACTAGGAAAATTCTAAGTATAACTATTCCGGAATAGAAATAAACTATACAAAATAACTTTTAAAGGTGACTCTGAGGCCTGCGAATGCGACGACAGGTATACATTGAGTCTCCACCACAATGCCCGGTTAACTAGCTAATGATCTGGATCTGCACAGAAATTTGCAGAAGTATAGCATGAGTACACTATAGTGGTATCCAGTAAGTATCAAAACTTACCTCGGTGGAGTAGTGACGAGGAACAATCAAGACACCTACTAGACATAACAGCTTGTACAAATATGAATGTGAAACTAACGGGGAACAATATCAATATAAAGCTAATCATGGTAAAAAAGATTTAATACTTGCAATATAAAACTATATGAAACAATTAGCTACAAGACACAACATGTATTAATGTCGTAGAGTAAGCTAAATACAATTAAGTCTGATGAAACTAAGTAAGGAAAACAAGTAACAACTTAATAAAAACAATCGTTTTAACAAAAAATTTATTCAAGAATTTTCCCAAGTTAAGACACCTCATAATCACAAATCACGGGTCTCAATTCACGAACCTTATTCACTTGGCATCTTGCGCCCACATTGCAAATCACAACCGCAGGGACCACTCACGTGATGCACGGATAACTCATGTGCCAATACCATTAATAACCCATATCTGCATGGATAACTCACATGCTAAGGTTGTGACAATATCTCATATTCGTATGGATAACTACGAGACAACAATAACAAAACCTCATAACTACACGGACAATTCATGTGCCAACAATAACAATAACTCATGACCGCACAGACAACTCACGTGCCAACAATAACAATAACTCATAACCGCACAGACAACTCACGTGCCAATAGTACAACTCTCACACAGAAGGCAAGTAAATGAGAATACATGTAAATTATCAATAAATATTATGATTCATCTTATAAAACTAAACAATAACTCATAACCGCACAGGAAACTCACATGCCAATAGTACAACTCTCACACAGAATGAAAGCAAACGAGAATACATGTAAATGATCAATAAACATCATGATTCATCTTATGAGTGATTTATTATGTGTATGCTTGTGCAAGTGTTCTATCGCAACTCGAGTCAACAAGTAAGAGCAGAGATAACGAATGGCATATAGGAAACAACACAGCGAAACATAAAATGCATAGCTCACACAAGGTAGGCACACCACTACACAAATATCATCAATAACAATGCATCCAGGCCGTCACAAGTCATCACAAATCATTCTCGACATAGAACTTTTGTCTCGTTGCGTGTGCAACAATAAAGTAAATGACCACCTTGTCTAACCACATGCGCAAAATAATATTCCCGCCTTGTCTTTCCACATACACCCCCCCCCCACCCCTCACCCCCCCCCCCCACACACACACACACATATATATATATATATATATATATATATATATATATATATGGATTTTTTCTAACATACTACATAATTGTAGTAGGTTAGCAATGTATACATATTTGAATTTCTCAAAATGCCCTTACTTTTCTTTTTGGTATACAGATGTTTTGGTCTTTTCATCTAAAAGTTCCCTCAATTAAATTGTCATTATATTAATTTCCTCATCAGAACCCTCATCCTCTCTCTTCCTCCTTCTATCATAGCTCCTAATACGATGCCACTGCAGAGAGCAGAGTTGTTTAACAACTCGAGCTTCATTTTATTTTTTTCAGTCTACTTTTGAACGTCCCACTAAACTGTCATTATATTCTATCCAAGTAACCTATTTTTTCCTGTTTCTTTCTCCTAAATGTCATAAATTTATTTTACAAATCTACAGTGTATTCATTAATTGGGACTCGAACAGTTGTGAAAATAATTTTACATACCTTATTTTAACTTGTAAAAAATTAAAGAGTAAAGTAAAAAAAACAGAAGTAGAGGAAGAGAATTTCATTAAAGAACATGAGTAAAAGATTCTGGAATGAATTAATGGTAGTGGTGCTACTGCATTGGTACAAACAAATTGGAAAAAACAAGAAAAATGGGAACGTTAGTGATGAACCAACAATATCACGTGTGTGTGTCAAACATAACAACACAATATAACAACTCGCACCACATGTGCTCATATACCACAACATCTCCTCAAGACAATTTCAATACCACAACTACATATAGCCATCGACTCAACAACATTGACTACAATCAATAACAACAATAACACGAGAGTACGACAAGTAAATAAACACAAGAATTACACAAAATGAAGAAACAGAAGAATAGTTCATAATGAAAGACATGACAAGAAATATTTTTTCAACAAGAATAACTCAACAATGAGAGAAAAAATGTGTAAATACGATAGCAAACAAGAGTAACTCTACAATAGGAGAGATAATATGTAACATTGATTCTAAATAAAAGTGACCCCAACGATAAAAGATATAACATGTAACGATGATACCAAATAAGTACAACTCAATGATAAAAGAGATAACATGTAAAAATGATACCAAATAAGTACAATTCAACTTAATTGATCATGCGCATAGTGGAAGCTTAGTGCACCGGGCTGCCCTTTTTACAACTCAATGATAAGAGAGATAACATGTAACAATGATTCCAATTAAGTACAACTCGACGATAAGAGAGATAACATGTAACTTCAATTAAGGATAATCAACTACGGAAGAGATACATGACAATTAAAGAGGTAACAACTTCAATTAAGGCATGTAAATGTATATTTGGCAATAAAAAGGTGGAACATGAACCAATCAACATCAAATAAAACATGTAAGGGTGAATCTATAAATAGAGGATTTAACATGATAAGACAACTTCATCTTAATGTACATAAGAACCTAAGAATCTAAACCGGTCAAATTTTCACATATAAGTCATGCACAGTCTTGTCACCTCATGAATATATCTTTCACGTAGTTCAAATAGTACAACAATTAATCCCTCACGAGATAGTTTCCACAAACAACGTTAGCCAAGATACTTAGATCAAAAGCCCTCATCGTTTCTCAAAAGTAGCTTTTCATTTACAATTCGCCTCCACTCTGCACAAATCTAACCAAAATTGACTTAAATGTCAAATAATGCAATAAAAATCAATTCCAATAATTACAACTACGATTTTTATACAATTGCTCAAAAGTCAACAAAATCAACCCGGGGCTCACCCAGTCAAAACTGGGTCCAATGGTAGATTTCGACTACCCATGATCCTACGAGTTCATATACGTGATTAGTTTCAAAATTCGTGTCCAAATCGACTCTCAAAACTCAAATTCTTATAAAAATTGACAAAGTTTTCACAAATTTTCACTTTGATTCACATAATTTTGATGTTAAAATTCAATACATATTGATGGAATATGATTAGAAATAGATAGAATCACTTAACCAAAGATTTTAAATAAAAATCCATTTTCAAAATCGCCTCCTACCGAGTCGAGGGTTCCAAAATATGAAAATGAGACTTAAAATCTCGTCCCTTAGCTTTTTGTTCAGTCGCAAATGCGAATTGGGATTCGCAATGCGAAGAAATTATCACAAAAGCAAAACTCTTCCCACCCCTATTTTCATCGCAAAAGCAATGAGAAGTTCACACTTGCGAACAATGGACCTTCGCAAAAGTGATCGAAGTGATCGCAAATGTGACCAATGCCCAGCCCAGGCCAGTATTTGCAAATGCAATGGGGAGTTCGCAAATGCAAACTCTTCAAGTAAGAGTGTTATTTGCAAATGCATTGATGAAGTTCACAAATTTGACCTTTTTCTCTCAAATGCGAGATCTGAGCACCAGCAAAAATCTGAACCTCATATGAACTCTCCAAACGCGTCCGAAATTCACCCGAGCCCTCGGGGCTCCATGTCAAATATCAACACAATTCTAAAAACATAAAGCAAACTCGCTCGTGCAATCAAATCATCAAAATAACATCCTAAATCATGAATCGGACCTCAAAACACGTGAATTCAACATGAAACTCAAGAACTTCTAAAAACACAACCGCATGTCTGATTCATATCAAATCAACTCAGAATGATGCCCAACTTTGCGAACAAGTTTCAGATGATAAAACAGACTTATTACAAGTCCCAAAATAGAAATCCAAACACTAGAGCTATGAAGTCAACCTACAGTTAAATTTATCAAAATTCTAAGCCTTTAAATTGCCAACTTTCGGTAAAACAACACAAATCAACCTACGGACTCCCGATTTCAATTCCGGACACACATCTAAGTCCAATATCATGACACGGACCTATAGAATCCTTCAAAGCACCGCTATGGGGTCCTTTTTACAAAAGTCAAACCTCGGTCAACATTTTAACTTGAGCTTCTAACGTGGGAATCACTCATCCAAATTCATTCTAAAACATCTGAAGTTCAAATCCGACTATGCACGCAAGTCATAATACACAACATAAATTTATTCAAGACCTCGAACTACTAAACGGAACCTTAAAGCTCAAAACGACCGGTCGGGTCATTAAAGCAAAACTTTTGTGTAATTGTTACTATGACTATGTATGGCTAAGTACTCTATATTCTAGAGGTTGTGGTTGTCATGAATATTGATATTTAATAATTATATATTCATTGATTCGAATTATAATCGTGTAGTTGTTTCTTTAATACTTATTTTAACTTATGAATTGTTATAGCTATTGATCCACCCTACTATCTATGTTATTATACTAGAAAAGTCATGTATAGATTAGAGTAAAATTAGAGAGAGATTGTTTTTGAATTCGTGGCGAGGGGAATGATTTCACAGTTAGGATAGAGATATACATAAAAGTCTCGCATAGTTGAATGTTGTATTTTATTCATTCATGATATATTCAATACCATAGGAATATAGGGTTGATACCTTGTGGATGAGCGGATAGTATTGTTGGAACATGCTATTTATATAAACAATCTAGACAACTAACAACAATAGAGTATTCGGATTGATGGGTAAAATTACGAACTCAATAGGATTAATTAATCAATCACATCCTTAAAATCTTCATCTTATTTGATTAAAATCCAATCACAACTCTTGCATTCTCGTTAGTTTAGTTAATTACTTATTTAATTTTTAAAAAATAATTGTAACGATCCGATCGGTAATTTTGAATCTTTATCCTTTCGTTTAGTGGTTTGAGGTCTTTTGTGGATTCATATTATATATTATGAGTTACGTTCATGGTCAGTTTCGTTTTTTGAGAGTTTCAGAATTTGATTTGGAAGAATATTTTTTTAGAAGCTTAAGTTGGAAATATTGATCGAGGTTTGACTTTTATAAAGATGAACCCTTAATGGATTTTTTATGTCTCCGATAGGTTCATGTCACGACCCAATCCCCGAACCCGGTCGTGATGGCGCCTCTCGTGAAGACAAGGCCAGCCAGACCAAAACGAAACACCTCTTTTAAACAGTTAATCATCATAAACAGTAATAACATATAATAAAATACTCATAAATTGCGGAATTTTAACGTTAAGAACAGCAGGAACTATCCCGACACAGCCCAAACCGGGGTGTCACAAGTCATGAGCTACTACAAAATCTACTATAGGTCTACAAAGTACGGAATCCGATACAACAGTTTGAAGAAAACATAAATGACAGAGGATAAGAGAGTCAAGGGGCTGCAAACGTCAACAGCTACCTCGTAACTCCAAATCACTGCCTAGCCTGGAAGGAATCAGCGCTCAGGTGCGGACTCTGCTATACCTGAATCTGCACACATGGTGCAAGGAGTAATGTGAGTACTCCGACTCAGTGAGTAATAATTACAAATAATGGTTGAAAGTATGAAAACACGTAAAGGCACAAAGCAATTCCATATCAAGCAGTAAAATCACTTAAAGCAGTAAATCAGTGAAGAAATCAAATGATATTCCTTTTTAAAACAAGTAAAACAGGTAATTTAACAGGTAATTAACAAGTAGAAATCCGCCCCTCGGGCATAGTATCCAACGCTTAGCATAGTATCAGCCCTTCGGGCTCACTCTCAGTACAGTATCAGCCCCGCAGGCTACCTCACAATCACTCAGCATAATGGTCAGCCATTGTTACCTGACCAACTTTCATCAAACAGTGTCATTGTTACCACTGTTTCAAATCACATGGGTACCCGCGCTCACTGTGGGTGTGCAGACTCCGGAGGGGCCCCTTACGGCCCAAGCGCTATATCAAGCCACCTCGTGGCATCATCACTCAACATATCCTCACATCACTCAAGCCATCGCATGGCATAAATAGTATCTCAGGCCCTCGGCCTCATATCACTTAGCATATCCTCACATATGGCCCTCGGCCTCACTCAGTCCAGAAATCATCATAAGCCCCTTGGGCATTAGTAAAACAGTAGTTCTCAGTCCAAAACATGATGTAGAAATATCATTTAAGTTTCAAATCTGAGTAAAAGTGGCTGAGTTTGTAAAATAGTAGATACCAACAGGACTGAGTTCAAATAATAAGTCAAGTAGTGAGGAAACGGTGATAAAAATCCCCGAAGGGTTCAAATAGATGGCACGAAGCCCAATTATGGCAATCAGCCCAAATCATGATGGTAACAAATGAATTTCAGTCAAATATTCGGTAAAATCATCAATCAAGATGGAGAAAGTCACAATCCCCAGTAGTGAAAACCCACGCTCATCACCCAGCGTGTATCTTGCCTCAATATGGCACTACAACGTGCAATCTGGGGTTTCAAACCCTCAGAACATCATTTACAACCATTACTCACCTCGAACTGGCTAATTCTCTAGCTCACGACGCCTTTGCCCCTTGAATTGGCCTCCACGCGCATCGAATCTATCCAAAATCGGAACGAATACATCACAATATGCTAAGGGAACAAAGCCCAAGCGAAAACATTTGAAAAATATCAAAACTCTCGAAATTAGCAAAACCCGAGCCCCGGGCCCACGTCTCAAAATCGGGTAAAATTTACATTTTCAGAATCCTCATACCCTCACGAGTCTATCCATACCAAAATTATCCAATTCTAACACCATTTGGTCCTTAAAATCATCATTTTACATTTTTGAAAGGTTCCACAATTTTCTTCCCAAATTCCATCTCAAATCACGAATTAAATGATGAATTCAGTGATAGATTCATGTACTCTAACCAAATCTGAGTTAGAATCACTTACCCCAACCAATTTCTTGAAAAACTTTCGAAAAATCGCCAAAATCCGAGCTCTCTAGGTCAAAATATCAAATAAAACCCAAAACCTCGTATTTATAAAGTACCCCTCGGATTCCGACACCGCTGACCGCACAAAAATGACCGCGGTCAGCGCAAAACCAGCCGGTCCACGCAAAAACAACTGCGGCTGCGTAGGTCTTGCTCTGTAGGGATAGGCTTTAGTATTTTGTCCATAACTTTCGCTACAGATGTCCACATTGCAATATCTTTAACTTTCTGGAAACTAGACAGGAAGGGCTACAACTTTAGTTTTTGAATCACCTCAAAATTCCTTATGTATCAAAAGATATGAGCTTCCGAACTAGGACCAGCAACCTGCAGTCTTCACGACCACGGCCGCGGCCACTTTGACGCGGCCAGCACTAGGGCAGCGCGCCCAACGCGAAAAGGAGCGCAGTCCGTGCCAAACTGTTGCTCCTTCCATTTTCTAAGTTCCGGGGTGTCCGTACTCGCTCGAAACACACCCGAGGTCCCCGGGACCTCAACCAAAAGCACCAACGCATCCTAAATATTATTCAACCTCGTTCCAATCATCAAAACACCTCGACTAACACCAAAATCATCAAATCACATCGAATTCAAGCCTATGAATCTCAAGAACTTCCAAATTCCATTTTTGATCAAAAACTGAACCAAACCACGTCCGAATGACCTCAAATTTTGCAGACAAGTCCAAAATGACATAACGAAGCTACAGACACTCTCGGAATTCCATTCTGACTCTCGGATGAAAATCTCACCTATCAACCAGAATTCGCCAAAATACTAACTTCGCCAATTCAAGCCTAATTCTACACCGTACCTCCAAAACCACTTCCGATCACTCTCCTAAGTCACAAATCACCTCCCGAAGCTAACCGGACCATCGGAACTCACATCCGAACCCTCTAACACATAAGTCAATATCTGGTTGACTTTTCCAACTTAAGCCTTCTTAAAAGAGACTAAGTCTCTCATTTCTTACCAAATCCTCTCCGAACTCGAACTAATCATCTCGATCCCATAAAACACGGATAACGAAGCATAAAGAAGCTAAAATGGGGGAAATGGAGTGGTAACTCATGAGACGACTGGCCGGGTCGTCACATCCTCCCCAACTTAAACAAACGTTCGTCCTCGAACGAGTCAAGAAACATACCTGAAGCCTCAAACATATGAGGATATCTGCTCCGTATCTCCCGTTCGGTCTACCAAGTGGCCTTCTCCACGGGCCGACCTCTCCACTGCACCTTCACTGAAGCTATGTCCTTTGACCTCAACTTCCAAACCTGGCGACCCAAAATAGCTACTGGCTCCACATCAAAGGCCAAATCATCATCCAACCGAACCTTGTTGAAGTCCAAAACATGAGACGGATCCCCAATATACTTCCAGAGCATAGAAACATGAAATACCGGATGCACACTCGACAGGCTGGGTGGTAAAGCAAGCTCATAAGCCACCTCCCCAATCCTCTGAAGCACCTCAAAAGGCCCAACAAACCGAGGACTCAACTTTCCTTTCTTCCCAAATCTCATAACACCCTTCATGGGCGAAACCTTCAGCAGGACCTTCTCACCGACCATGTAGGACACATCTCGAACCTTCTGGTCTGCATAACTCTTCTGACGTGACTGCGCTGTATAAAGCCTCTCCTGAATCACCTTCACCTTCTCTAAGGCATCCTGAACCAAATCTGTCCCCAATAGTCTAGCCTCGCCGGGCTCGAACCAACCAACCGGAGATCTACACCGCCTCCCGTACAAAGCCTCATATGGAGCCATCTGAATACTCGACTGGTAGTTGTTGTTGTAAGCAAACTCTGCAAGTGGTAGAAACTTATCCCATGAACCTCCAAAGTCAATAACACAAGCACGCAACATGTCCTCCAATATTTGAATAGTACGCTCGGATTGTCCGTCCGTCTGAGGATGAAACGCTGTGCTCAACTCTACCTGAGTACCCAACTCACTCTGCACGACTCTCCAAAATTGCAAAGTAAACTGAGTACCTCTATCTGAGATGATGGAAACAGGAACGTCGTGCAACCGAACAATCTCCCGGATATAAATCCCTGCCAACCGCTCTGAAGAGTAGGTAGTACACATAGGAATGAAGTGCGCAGACTTGGTCAGCCGATCCATAATCACCCAAATAGCATCGAACTTCTTCAAAGTCCGAGGAAGTGCAACCACAAAGTCCATCGTTATTCTCTCCCACTTCCACTCGGGAATAACCATCTGCTGAAATAAGCCACCCGGTCTCTGATGCTCATACTTCACCTGCTGAGAGTTGAGACACCGAGCTACACATCCCACAATATCTTTCTTCATTCTTCTCCACCAATAGTGCTGCCTCAAATCCTGATACATTTTCGCGGCATCCGGATGAATGAAATACCGCGAGCTATGGGCCTCCTCCAGAATCAGCTCTCTAAGCCCATCCACATTGGGCACACAGATCCGGCCCTGCATCCTCAACACATCATCATCACCGACGGTCACATCTCTGGCATCATCATGCTGAACTCTGTCCCTAAGGACAAGCAAATGCAGATCATCATACTGGCGCTCTCTGATGCGATTATATAAAGAAGACCGAGAAACCACACAAGCCAACACCCTACTAGGCTCCGAAATATCCAAACTCACGAACCGATTATCCAGGGCCTAAACATCAACCGCAAAAGGTCTCTCCCCAACTGGAATATATGCCAAACTCCCCATACTCACTGCCTTTCGGATCAAAGCATCGGCCACCACATTGGCCTTTCCCAGATGGTACAATATAGTGATATCATAATCCTTAAGCAACTCCAACCATTTTCGCTGCATCAAATTAAGATCCTTTTGCTTGAACAAATGTTGAAGACTGCGATGATCAGTGAACACCTCACAAGATATGCCATACAAGTAATGCCTCCAAATCTTCAATGCGTGAACTATGGCAGCCAACTCCAAATCATGAATGGGGTAGTTCTTCTCATGGGGCTTCAACTACCGAGAAGCATAAGAAATAACTCTACCCTCCTGCATCAACACACAACCAATCCCAACTCTTGAAGCATCACAATACACAGTATATGAACCAGAAGCTGATGGTAAAACCAACACTGGAGTTGTGGTCAAGGCTGTCTTGAGCTTCTGAAAGCTCTCCTCACACTCGTCCGACCATACGAATGGAGAACCCTTCTGAGTCAACTTGGTCAAGGGCGATGCAATGGAGGAAAATCCCTGAACAAACCGGCGATAATAGCCTGCTAACCCAAGAAAGCTACGAATCTTTGTGACTGAGGACAGTCTGGGCCAACTCTGGACCGCCTCTATCTTCTTCGGATCAACCTGTATACCCTCGCTGGACACTATATGCCCCAAGAAAGCCACTGAACTGATCCAAAACTCACACTTCAAGAATTTTGAATAAAGCTTCTCCTCCCTCAGTCTCTGTAACACAACTCTCAAATGCTCCGCGTGCTCCTCCTGACTACGCGAGTACACCAGAATATCATCAATGAATACAATAACGAACGAATCTAGATAAGGCCGAAATACATTGTTCATCAAATGCATAAATGCTGCTGGGGAATTGATTAGCCCGAAGGACATAACAAGAAACTCATAATGACCATATCTGGTCCTGAAAGTAGTCTTAAGAATATCTGAATCCCTGATCTTCAACTGGTGATAACCCGAACGGAAATCAATCTTGGAGAACACCCTCGCTCCCTGAAGTTGATCAAATAAATCATCAATGCGAGGTAAAGGATACTTGTTCTTAATTGTTACTTTGTTCAATTGCCTATAATCAATGCACATTCTCATCGTGCCATCCTTCTTCTTCACAAACAAAACCGGTGCACCCCAAGGGGACACACTAGGCCGAATGAACCCCTTATCTAGGAGTTCCTGAAGATGTTCTTTCAATTCCTTCAACTCTGCTGGTGCCATACGATATGGCGGAATAGAAATGGGCTGAGTGCTCGGCACCAGGTCAATACCAAAATCAATATCCTTGTCCGGTGGCATGCCCGGCAGGTCTGCAGGAAAAACATCGGGAAAATCCCTCACAACTGGGACAGAATCAATACTAGGAGTCTCAGCTCCAACATCCCTCAGAAATGCTAGATATGAAAGGCAACCCTTCCCAACCATACGCTGGGCCTTCAAGAAAGAGATCACTCTACTAGGGATATAATCAGTCATACCACGCCACTCGATCCGCTGTACACCCGGCATAGCCAAAGTGACTGTCTTAGCATGACAGTCTAGAATAGCACGACACGGAGATAGCCAATCCATGCCCAAAATGACATCAAAAACCACCATGCTCAATAGCAATAGATCCACTCGGGTCTCCAAACCCCCAATAGTCACCATACATGACTGGTACACACGGTCTACAACAACAGTATCGCCCACTGGGGTAGATACATGAATAGGTAAAGCAAGAAACTCACGGGGCGTACCCAAATAACGAGCAAAGTATGATGACACATAAGAAAAAGTGGAACCGGAATCAAATAATACCGAGGCATCTCTGTGGCAGACTGGAACAATATAGCTCTTAACCGTGCAATCAACTTAATTAATAGCAAACTCCCCAACTTTGATCAAAGCCATATAACAAAACGCACTCAATAAATCATAACGCACATACTCTATTGTTGCTGTAATACCATAGTGAGATTGAACTCACTCCTTCATAAGCTTGTGGAAACACAAATCATCTGGAATTTTAACTCTTCTGCAATTCTTGCATTCACTCACACAACAGTTAAACCCACTCTCTAGGCAGCACATTTAGATTTCAACGCATATTCTTCACTTGTAAATGAGATCTTCTAATAGACAACATAAGGATCACGCCACCTTAGAACACTCCGCATGAGATAACCCACCTGTTTTGCCTCCAATTAACATTTTGTATACCTTCCACTGTCATACACATTACACAGTCACTTAATCTTCCTGAGTCTAAACTCATACCGTAACATGAAATTTACTTCACTCCAAATAGGAGACATGAAAAGATTATTCACGCGCCCATAACTCGGGGCTACACATCCAATTACAATGGAAATCAAACACTTAATGGTTCATCTATCATCCAGCAGACTTTCCTCGCCACTTCCAAGTCATATAGATATATCTCGCAGTACTAACATACTCACCACGTAGCTATCCAGCCGTCATTCAAACCAATAGGGGCAATACCGAACATATAAGTTCAAAACACATGCTCACACAATCAACACCTTGGTTCTCAAGCCATAGGAAAATATCCGACCTCAAGTCCTCCAGACCGGCCCAACATCAACTCATAGAGATCACATCTCGCCCCTCGATCGGGGAATCACAAGCCGTTAATGCACATCTGATACTAAGCGCTCATACGCGCATACAAACACGTGGAAGGAATTTCAAGAGTTACTTTTCAAGCTGAATCAAGGACGCATGATAAGAATTCAAGAATGTGAAGTTCTTTCCTAAAGGTTCTGCAGCCTCTCGAGGATAAATACAGACGTCTCCGTACCGATCCGCGAGAATCTACTAAACCTGCTCATGACTCGTGAGACCTAAGTAACCTAGGCTCTGATACCAACTTGTCACGACCCAATCCCCGAACCCGGTCGTGATGGCGCCTCTCGTGAAGACAAGGCCAGCCAGACCAAAACGGAACACCTCTTTTAAACAGTTAATCATCATAAACAGTAATAACATATAATATAATACTCATAAATTGCAGAATTTTAATGTTAACAACAGCAGGAACCATCCCGACACAGCCCAAACCGGGGTGTCACAAGTCATGAGCTACTACAGAATCTACTATAGGTCTACAAAGTACGGAATCCGATACAACAGTTTGAAGAAAACATAAATGATAGAGGATAAGAGAGTCAAGGGGCTGTGGACGTCAACAGCTTCCTCGTAACTCCAAATCACTGCCTAGCCTGGTAGGAATCAGCACTCAGGTGCGGACTCTGCTATACCTGAATCTACACACATGGTGCAGGGAGTAATGTGAGTACTCCGACTTAGTGAGTAATAATTACAAATAATGGCTGAAAGTATGAAAACACGTAAAGGCACAAAGCAATTCCATATCAAGTAGTAAAATCACTTAAAGCAGTAAATCAGTGAAGAAATCAAATGATATTCCTTTTTAAAACAAGTAAAACATGTAATTTAACAGATAATTAACAAGTAGAAATCCGCCACTCGGGCACAGTATCCATCGCTTAGCATAGTATCAGCCCATCGGGCTCACTCTCAGTATAGTATCAGCCCCACGGGCTACCTCACAATCACTCAGCATAATGGTCAGCCAATGTTACCTGACCAACTTTCATCAAACAGTGTCATTGTTACCACTATTTCAAATCACATGGGTACCCGCGCACACTGTGGGTGTGCAGACTCCGGAGGGGCCCCTTACGGCCCAAGCGTTATATTAAGCCACCTCGTGGCATCATCACTCAACATATCCTCACATCACTCAAGCCACCGCATGGCATAAATAGTATCTCAGGCCCTCGGCCTCATATCACTTAGCATATCCTCACATATGGCCCTCGGCCTCACTCAGTCCGGAAATCATCATAAGCCCCTTGGGCATTAGTAAAACAGTAGTTCTCAGCCCAAAACATGATGTAGAAATATCATTTAAGTTTCAAATATGAGTAAAAGTGGCTGAGTTTGTAAAACAGTAGATATCAACAGGACCGAGTTCAAATAATAAGTCAAGTAGTGAGGAAACAGTGATAAAAATCCCCGAAGGGTTCAAATAGTTGGCACGAAGCCCAATTATGGCAATCAGCCCAAATCATGATGGTAACAAATGAATTTCAGTCAAATATTCGGTAAAATCATCAATCGGGATGGACCAAGTCACAATCCCCAGTAGTGAAAACCCCACGCTCATCACCCAGCGTGTATCTTGCCTTAATATGGCACTACGACGTGCAATCCGGGGTTTCAAACCCTCAGAACATCATTTACAACCATTACTCACCTCGAACTGGCTAATTCTCTAGCTCACGACGCCTTTGCCCCTTGAATTGGCCTCCACGCGCGTCGAATCTATCCAAAATCAGAACGAATATGTCACAATATGCTAAGGGAACAAAGCCCAAGCGAAAACATTCGAAAAATATCAAAAATCTCAAAATTAGCAAAACCCGAGCCCCGGGTCCACGTCTCAGAATCGGGTAAAATTTACATTTTCAGAATCCTCATACCCTCACGAGTCTAACCATACCAAAATTATCCAATTCCGATACCATTTGGTCCTTCAAATCATCATTTTACATTTTTGAAAGGTTCCACAATTTTCTTCCCAAATTCCATCTCAAATCACGAATTAAATGATGAATTCGGTGATAGATCATGTACTCTAACCAAATATGAGTTAGAATCACTTACCCCGACCAATTTCTTGCAAAACCTTTGAAAAATCGTCAAAAGCCGAGCTCTCTAGGTCAAAATATCAAATAAAACCCAAAACCTCGTATTTATAGAGTACCCCTCGGATTCCGACACCACTGACCGCACAAAAATGACCGCGGTCCGCACAAAAACGACTGTGGCCGCGCAGGTCTTGCTCAGCAGGGACAGACTTTAGTATTTTGTCCATAACTTTCTCTAGAGATGTCCAAATTGTGATATCTTTCTTTCTGAAAACTAGACACGAAGGGCTACAACTTTCGTTTTTAAATCGCCTCAAAATTCCTTGTGGATCAAAAAGATATGAGCTTCCGAAGTAGGACCAGCAACCTGCAGTGCCGCGGTCGCGGCCACTTTGACGCGGCAAGCACTAGGCCAGCGCGCCCAGCACGAAAAGGAGCGCGGTCCGCGCCAAAACTACTGCTCCCTCCATTTTTCTAAGTTCCGGGGTGTCCGTACTCGCTCAAAACTCACCCGAAACACACCCGAGGCCCCCGGGACCTCAACCAAAAGCACCAACGTATCCTAAACATTATTCAACCTCGTTCCAATCATCAAAACACTTCGACTAACACCAAAATCATTAAATCACATCGAATTCAAGCCTATGAATCTTAAGAACTTCCAAATTCTATTTTTGATCAAAAACCCAACCAAACCACGTCCGAATGACCTCAAATTTTGCAGACAAGTCCAAAATGACGTAACGAAGCTACAAAAACTCTCAGAATTCTATTCCGACCCTCGGATCAAAATCTCACCTATCAACAGAAATTCGCCAAAATACTAACTTCGCCAATTCAAGCCTAATTCTACATCGTACCTCCAAAACCACTTCCGATCACTCTCCTAAATCACAAATCACCTCCCGAAGCTAATCAAACCATCGGAACTCTCATCCGAACCCTCTAACACATAAGTCAATATCCGGTTGACTTTTCCAACTTAAGCCTTCTTAAAAGAGACTAAGTGTCTCATTTCTTACCAAATCCTCTCCGAACTCGAACTAATCATCTTGATCCCATAAAACACGGATAACGAAGAGTAAAGAAGCTGAAATGGGGGAAATGGAGTGGTAACTCATGAGACGACGGGCCGGGTCGTCATATCATATTGTGATTTTGGACTTGGGCGTATGCCTGAAATTGAATTCATGGGTCTCTAGGTTGATTCAGCTTGTTTTGCCGAAAGTTGGTAAGTTGAAGGTTTAGAATTTTCTTAAATTTGACCATGGTTTGCCTTTATATCTATCTAGTTCGGATTTTGACTTTGTGACTTGAAATATGTCTATTTTATTATTTGGAACTAGTTTGCAAAATTTGGTATAATTTGAAGTTGGTTTGATAGGATCGAACGCTTGATTATGGTTCTAGAAGTTTTTGAGTTTTCCTTTTGATTCATGCATTTTGATGTCCAACTCGTGGTTCTAGATGTTATTTTGGTATTTATACCACTCGAGTAAGATCGTATGATATTTTTATACTTGTGTGGATATTTGGTGTGGAGCCCCGAGGGCGCGGGTGATTTTCAGATATGTTTAGGATTGGATTGAGCTAGTTACAGGTTGCTGGTGTGTTAGTGTTGCAGTTATCGCAATTATAGCACAAACATCGCAATTGCAAAGAGGGCATAGGAAGTCAAGATGTCATAGATATGACTCCTTTATTGCATTTGCGAAGCCACTGTATAGTTGAGTCTAGTCGCATTTGCGACAATTTTGTCGCTTTTGCGATATTGGCTGTTATCGCATTTGTGAAACCCTTGTTGCAATTGCGACATCTGAAAAGGATGTTAGGGTTTGATTTTGAGATCCTTGTTATGTAATTTCAAGATTTTGCAATTCGTCATAATTGCGACATCCGCAGCTGAACAAAAAGGCTGGGAGGATGGGGCTTAGCTTCATTTTATGATATTTTGGAATCCTAGACTCAGTAGGAGATGATTTTGAGGAAGAATTTTCACATATAACTATTGGGTAAGTGATTTTTATCAATTTTAGACTATATTAAATGATTATTTATGAGATTTAGCATCAAAATCATGAGATTTGAAAGGAAATTTTAAGAATTTTTGTCTATGTTTTGTAAAATAAATATTTGAGATTTGAGAGTCGAAATGAACTCGAATTTAAAAATAAATCACATATATGGACTTGTGGGGTTATGAAAAGTGAAGACCTCCCTTGGACTCTAGTTTTGACTGGCATGCCTGTGATTGACTTTTGGCGAATTGTATAAAGATCTTAAATTTATTAATTGAAAGTAGTTTCTTTTGCATTGGTTGATGATATAAGTCATTTTTGGCTAGATTTGAGCCAGGCGGAGGTGAATTTTAGAGGAAAGGCGTTTTAGAGTATTGATTTAGGGCTTTTGAGATAAGTATTTCCTAAGTTTGTTGGAAAAAATTACCCCATAGGGATTGGTTTGATTGCACAATTTGAATTACGGGGAAAAAGTGTGTACAAGGTGATGAGTATATACACGACCTTATATGTGGAAATTTGACCATTTTAGACTCTTAGATTTCTTATATGCATTTAATTGAAGTTGTTCTATCATATTATATCTTTCATTATTAAGTTCACTCTTACATGCTTTATTTGAGGTTATTAGTGCATGTTCTATATTTTATTATCATGTTACCTCTTTTATTATTTAATTATTCTTATTTGAAATTGTTATTACATGTTATCTCTCTCATTGTTGAGTTATCCTTATTGGAACTCATTTTTACATGTTATCTCTTTCATTGTTGAGCTTATTTATCTTTTTTATTGTGTTGTTGTAGCTTTTGTGTTGATTTACTTGTCGTAATCCTGTGTTATTGTTGTTGTTGTTGTTGCTATTGTACTCAGTATTTTTGAGGGCTATGTGTGATTGTGATATTGAAATTATTATTATGTTTTTGGCACA
Organism: Nicotiana sylvestris; assembly: GCF_000393655.2. Lineage (NCBI taxonomy): Eukaryota > Viridiplantae > Streptophyta > Magnoliopsida > Solanales > Solanaceae > Nicotiana > Nicotiana sylvestris. Next base: position 59,833,112 of record NC_091063.1, read on the forward strand.
TGTGGGATTGTTGAGGATTGTCGGGGTGTTTGCACGTGAATTATCCATGATATTATTATTATTGATATTTGTACATGCTCAGAGACAATGCGGGCTATATATGTTGGGTTTGCGTATGTAGAGAGATAAAGTGGAATAGTTATTGATGTGCGTGTGGCGAGACAAGGAGGACATTTACTTTATTTTTGCGCGTGCAGCGAGACAAGGTGGGCTATGTCGGGGATAATTTGTGTTGGCATGGGGGCATTGTTATTAATAATATTTGTATGGTGGAGTGACTTTCTTGTGTGTGTCATGCATATTACGGATTTTGTTGTGTTGTTACCAATGTGATACTTGGTGTCTCTGATTGTTACCTATTGACTTGAACTGTGATAGTACACTTGTATAGCATACACTGTAACAGGTGGCCTGCACCAATCTAGGAGTATAACTCTTGATGTTCATTGATCATGTACGTGTATTATTGTATATGTGCCTTCTTTGTGTGGATTATACTGTTAGCACGTAAGTTATTAGTGCGGATATGAGATATTGTTATTGTTGGCACATGAGTAGTCCGTGCGAATTTGAATATTGTTCATGTTGGCACATGATTTGTCCGTGAGGATATGAGATATTGTTATTAGTGGCACGTGAGTTGTCCGTGCAGATTTGAGGTATTAATGGTGTTGGCACGTGAGTTTTCTGTTCAGCACATGAATTGTCCACGCGGTTATTATTGATAATGTTGGCACGAGATATTAGGTGATTGAGATTCGTGATTTGGGACTCGTGATTTGTGATTATGAGGTATGGTACCTCAGGGTGATTCTTGTGTAACCTTGTGATAGAACGGTTAATTAATTGGTTGTCATTGTTTTTCCTTAATTGATTTTACTGGTACTCTAACGGCGTTCTGATAACTTGTTGCATTATCACATGTTTACTCTTTATTGTTATTTGTTGTTTCTTCTATCCATTGCTAGCGTTATATTGTTATTTTTCTCATTTTTAGCTTTTACGTTGATATTTGTTCCTCTGTTAGCATTATATTAATATTTTGCACAAGTTATTACGTCTAGTAGGTATCTTGATATACCACATCACTACTCCATCGTGGTTAGTTTTGATGGTTATTGGGTACCACTGTGGTGTACTCATGTTAAGGTTCTGCATATTTTTGTGCAGATTCAGATATCTCTGAGTCTGCCTGTCGTTAACTTGATGTTGGAGATTTTCTATGGAGACGTAAGGTATACCTGCTACTACGCTTGCAAGCCGCGGAGTCACGTTCTGGAGCTTTACTTTGTTACTATTTATTTTTATTCCAAACAGTGATGTATTTGATATTTTTAGTTACTCTATGATTCCTACTACCGATTTTGTGATATTGTATATCTATTGATCGTTGTTGGTTATGCATGGCATTTACTGGTTCATGTTTAATGATTAAATGGTTTAAGTCTGTTGGTAACTCGGCCTGTGTTAGGTTTACCTAGTTTTAGGGAATATATGCCATCACAATTTTTTAAGGTGTGATTTTGGGATCGTGACGGTAATTTAGTAGAAAAATCAACATGTTTAAAATGCCGTGGATAGATAATCAATTTTATTTGCTTAGTTAATAATTAATCTAAGTTTGTGTGGGTCGACATCCGACTTTCTAGACACTGTACTACTTGATGGCCATGTATATTAGTGTGTACGTAGGGAACCAACATTGTGTCTGCCGGTTTAGATGAAAAATTCATTTATGTTTTTTCATTATTTTAATATAGAAATATCTCGTTATTCACTTTTGCTAGAATATATTATTCGAATTCCGCAAAGAAAAAGAAAAATCAACTTCAACGATCATTACTCTTGATCCTAAACTGTAACTTTTATTTTAATTGTCACGTTTAAGCCAAATAGAACACTTAAAATTGAACTGAAAGAGTACCATATTTGCAACTGGAGTAGGGGAATTGAAGAAATACACAAAGCACCAGCTCCTAGTAATATCTCATTTGAAAATGCATAAGGTAAATTTTTGCGCGCGCGCGCACTATCATAAAATTACTGAAAGCACGAAATGTGACAATACAAAGAGACTTATAACTTTGTAAATTTTGAATGATATATATATATATATATATATATATATATATATATATATATATATATATATATATATAATTTGCAACAACACGTCAACACCTTCCTCATTCAGAAGAATTAACACTATTATAAAATTACTGAAAGCACGAAATGTGACAATAGTATAAAATCAGGACTATATGAACCACACACTAGCATCAACGCATATGGAGAGAGAAGATAATTATACTCAACTTTGGAATATTTCTTGCAGTAATTTTAATGAAAAAGGCAAGAATTAATGATTTGAAATTGCACTGGTTGCGTTGTCGACTTGTTGTAATTGTATGAGCAGCTTCTAGCAGCTGCTTTTTTCTATTAAATATTTTCCCCATACCATTTTATGTGATATTATTTTATTGTATATGGAATTTAAGAAAGTAATACTTTTGAAACAAGTAAAATCAGTTATACATACTTTTGTGAAGGTAAAATAAAAAGTCTAAAGTTGAGATATAGTATGTTATACATTCTTTTTTGGACAAACTTAAATGGAAAACACATCACATAAATTAGGGGCTTTTGCATCTATATCCGATTTTAGAGTCACAATTAAACTTATACCTACTTTCCAAAAAAATTTACAAGCCTACCCACTTTACGACCAACTTCAGACTTATCGAGTCTGAAGTTGAAAAAAAAATTAGTCTGAAGTGCAATGCACTAAAAATTAAGGCCAAATAGGTTTGAAATGCAATAAATATTTTCATGCACTTAAGAATAGAGAGGTCTGAAGTGAAAAAATAGCACTTCAGATTTATTTAAGACCAAATAGGTTTGAAGTGCAACCAATGGTTTTATGCATTTCAGGCCAAAAAGTTTGAAGTGAAAAAATTGCACTTCAGATGCACTTAATTAAGGTCAAATAGGTCTGAAGTGCAACTAATGGTAGTGAAAACATTGCACTTCAGATGCGCTTAAGGCCAAATAGGTCTAAAGTACAACTAATGGTTTCATGCATTTAATGTCAAATAGGTCTGAAGAGGAACCAATGCTTCATGCACTTAAGGCCAAATAGGTCTGAAGTGCAACCAACATTTTCATGCACTTAAGGCCAAATAGGCGTGAAGTGTAAATTGTCCAGAAATAGAAATTTATTCTTCGAATTTTAATAATCCAATATACGATTTACACACCTAAATCTACTCCAAATAAGCTCAAATTTAAAACATAACCTCCAAATATCATAAAGAATAAACTTCAATCATCAATTTGTCAAAACAATGATAAATCTAACGAACTCATTTTGCAATTAAGAAAAAGAAGAAGAAGAAACCTTAAGCAATAGTAAAAATAAAATAATGCGCCATGACACCTCACCATTGTAAAACATCATAAACTACCTTAAAATATATTCACAAACACCTTATATCACTGTCATCCGAAGAAGAAGAAGAAGAAGAAGAAGAAGAAGAAGAAAGAGGATAAAAAAGCCTAAAGTTGTTTTAATTTTGGGCTCTAACTAAAAAAAATTAAATATAAATATAAATTAAATAGGGCCAACCAAATAGAACGTCTCTATAATTTTTCCATAAATTAGAACACATAGGAGGGAGTAATGAATTGGCCCATACCCCGGTGTTCTGTGCCTCTCATGGACGACCAGTTCAAGGGTGAGTTGGACCCGAACCGATACTGCAGCTTTTCAACGGTCAAATAAACATTAAAGTCTTCAATCATATTCGTTTATTTCAATTCAAATTACATTCTTTTCATTTTGAGACGTTTCAAAAATATTGAATACCATTTTATTTAATATAACTTTCGTAATTTTCAAGAATTTATTTTCAATATATTATTCAAACTTTAAATTTAATGTGATATATGTTCTATTTTCATCTAATATCAATTTAATATTCTTTTGTTATCGCCAAAATATCATATAAGCCAACTTAATTTAGTCAAACATCATCACAAAAAGTAAATAAAAAAAAACATTTTCTTGACAAACAAAAACATCTACATTATATTAATTTTGTCGAGTTTTGAAATACCTTTGTTATTGTAGTTTTTAATAAGAATTAATTAATGTATGCGAGATGTGAAATCGAAAATCAATAAAACTTCACGAAAATAAACTATGTTAGAAATTTGGGAGAGCTTAATTTGCTTGTCTTTCATCACGGATAATTTAACAATTATATAAAGACCGGTCGTCGTTGGCGATTCTCAACTTGCAACAAAGACCAGTCGAAAGTGAAACGAATTCCTCGTCATTTTGCAAAACCGTTTCAATTTGGAGTTTGGAATATATGATTAATTAATGATTGGTATGTGCACGGAGATAGATCAATGATTATGCAACTTAATTTTCGCATCTAGCTGCCTCAGCCTTTTTTTAATGATACATTCGGTATTCGATATCTGCATTGAGACCCGATTAAATTTAGATTCGCACTAAAAAATCTCACATTGGTGAGTAAAGCGTTCCCTAACAAAAACGACTTCATACCCAGGGTTCGAACACGAGACCGCTAATTAAGGATAAAAGAATACTTACTACTTTACTACAATATTTGTTGATCTGCCTCAGACCTTTTTATCCAAAGACCAAAGCCAGAGATAAGTGGCATGGGTCCACTTTAACTCAGCTTGCGCACTATAACTAATTTTATGAGGTACCGCTATCTTTCACTAGGTATCGGATTTTTCTATCGACCAGGATGAAAAAACTATCTTCTTTTGCTTTTATCGAAATTTAAACTTAAAAAATTATGATTCTTTAACTCGCTTTATTGATTAACAGGTCACAACCTTATATACAAAAGCAAGGGCCATAACTCTGTTTACATTCATATATTTATTTTGTGAGTACCGTTGGGAATAAATCCCCACAGTAATAATATTTACAGTAATAAAAGCAGAATAATAATATAAGAGTCAGACACGTTAATAAACAAGAATAAAAGAGTGACAATGACACCGAAATTTTTACGTGGAAAACCCTTCTGAATATGGGAAAAAATTACGAACCCGAGAGGAGCAACTGATATCACTATAGTAAGGAATTTTACACTTTGTAGGCTCGAGTAAAATACTACAAAGACCACTACAATGCTCAAAAGAAATAACCCTTTTTTGATATTCCACCTCACTACAATATCGCTCACACTCTCTATTTTCATCACAGACTATTTTCTTATACCATATTTATGATGCCTCACTCTTTCTTTCTCTCTTTGTTGGTGTGTTGAAAGAAGTGAAAGAGCTCTCCTTTTATAGGAGAAAATACGTAACCTCTAAGAATGCTACAGGAAAATTGTTAATTCTCCTCCACAAATTTAGCTTTTGGCTCCAAGTCTCTTTGCCAACCTATCTATAGGCACATGCCTATTTCACTTGTTCTTTATTTGTTTTAACAATGGGTTGGACTGTACAATCTCCCCCTCCAGACTCATTCACCGGAAGGAGGTAACACTGGGGTTGCTAGTTTGAGTGCATGCCGACAAGTTCTTTGCATAGCTTGAACTTGTCTCTTGGTACCACATTTGTTAGCATATCCAAAGGATTCTCACTTGTATGGATCTTCTTGACCTGCATAGATCCATCCTCTATCTTTTCTCGAATCTAGTGATATCTCACGTCGATATGCTTCGTCCTTGCATGGTACATGGTGTTTTTGCTCAAGTCTATTGCACTTTGACTGTCGCAATAGACTGTATATACCTTCTAGTGCAATCCAAGTTCTTGAAGAAACCGTTTTAGCCATACCATCTCCTTGCCAGCTTCAGTAGCGACAATATACTCTGCTTCAGTTGTAGAGAGTGCGACACACTTCTGCAACTTCGACTGCCAGGATATAGCTCCCCCTGAAAAAGTGAACATGTATCCAGTAGTAGATTTACGATTATCAAGATCACCTGCCATATCAGCATTTGTGTAGCCCTTCAAGATTGGATCAGATCCTCCAAAACACAAGCAATCTCCAGTAGTACCTTTAAGGTATCTCAGTATCCACTTGACTTCTTCCCAATGTTCTTTTCTAGGATTTTCAAGGAACCTGCTAAAAACACCAACTGCATGAGCAATATCAAGTTTGGTGCATACCATTGCATACATCAAGCTTCCGACTGCTGAAGAATAAGGAACTCTAGCCATGTTCCCTTTCTCCTCCATTGTTGTAGGACACATCTTCTTGCTCGACTTCGAATGACTAGCAAGAGGTGTGCTGACTGACCTAGCATTCTTCATGTTGAAGCGTTCTAGTACACGTTCAACGTACTTCTCCTGAGACAGCCACAACTTTCTGCTTGTTCGTTATCGAACAATCTTCTTTCCCAGAATTTGTTGTGCTGGGCCTAAGTCCTATATGTCAAAGGACTTAGATAAGTCTCCCTTCAACTTTGCAATCAGCTATTTATCTTGTCCTACAATCAATATGTCATCCACATACAATAATAATATAATAAAGTTGTTATTAGAAAATATTTTAAAGTATACACATGGATCAGAATAGGTCTTTATGATTGTTTGACTTTTCATAAATGAGTCAAACTTCATGTACCACTGCCTTGGTGCCTGCTTCAACCCATAAAGACTCTTATTCAGTTTGCAAACCATATGTTTTCTTTCAGCTACTTTAAATCCTTCTGGCTGCTCTATATAGATTTCTTCTTCCAAATTTTCGTGAAGAAATGCAGTTTTCATATCCAACTGCTCCATTTCAAGATCAAGGCTAGCTTCTAAGCTCAAGATTATACGAATAGAAGTCATTTTGACAACAAGTGAGAAAAATTTCATCAAAATCAATACCTTTCTTCTGTTTGAATCCTATAACCACCAATCGAGCTTTGTATCTGACCAGCTTGCCATTTCCATCTTTCTTGAGTTTAAAGACCCACTTACATTTGAGTGATATTGTACCCTTTGGAAGTTCAACCAGCTTGTACATGCCATTTTTCTGTAGAGATTCCATCTCTTCTTGCATAACTTTCATCCACTGGTTCTTTTTTGGATGGGACAACACCTCTTTAAGACTTTCTGGCTCCCTCTCATCACTGATGATGACATATTTCATGGAAGGGTACTTGCATGACTCTACCCTTGGCCTCTCTGATCTCCTCAGAGGTTGAGGTTGTTCTTCTTCCTGATGGGATACTCCACTTGCTCGACATCATCATCAAGTTGCTCCCCCCTGCTCAGTAACCTCACCAGGTTGCTCTCCCTGCTCGGCAACCTCGTCGGTCGTACTTTCTGCACTTATGGGATAGTTAGAAGAATAAGGAATGGTAACAATGTTAGGGATTATACCATTCTTTGTCTTCTCTAACTGGTCATCTACAGCTCCAACTTCACTTTCTCGAAAGATTACATCTATGCTTCTAATGACCTTCTTCTTTACAGGATCCCACAATCTGTACCCGAACTTTTCATCTTCGTATCCGATAAATATGTAGGGAACGGATCTATCATCCAGCTTTGTTCTCTACTCCTTTGGTACATGTGCAAAAGCTCTGCAATCGAACACTTTTAGATGTGATTAGGACACCTCCTTGTTAGCCCAAACTCTCTCGGGGATGTCAAACTCCAATGGAACTGATGGACTCCTATTGATCAGGTAACAAGTTGTCTGAACTGTTTTACCCCAGAATGACTTAGGCAGTTTAGCCATTCTGAGCATACTTCTCACCTTCTCAACGATGGTGCGGTTCATCCTCTCGGTGACACCATTGTGCTGTGGGGTTCTAGGAACTGTCTTTTCATGTATAATCCCATGACTTGAACAGTACTCTTCAAATTCCCTTGAAGTGTACTCACCTCCATTGTCACTTCGTAGACGTTTTAGCTTTCGACCTGTCTCCCTTTCCACCAGAGCATGAAACTTCTGGAAAACTTGAAGCACCTGATCTTTGGTTTTCAAGACATAAACACACAATTTACGTGAAGCATCATCAATAAAAGTAACAAAATATTTGTTACTGTCCATCGATTTAATTTCCATCGGACCACAAATATCAGAATATACTAAATCAAGAATATTCAATTTTCTTTCAGACGATGTCTGAAATGAGACTCTATGTTGCTTACCAAATAAACAGTAGTCACAAGGTTTTACTGTTGTACCTTTGGCAAAAGAGATGAGTGATTTCCTGGCAAGAATTTGCAATCCCTTCTCGCTCATATGACCCATTCTTTTGTGTCACAAATTTGCAGATATCTCATCTTGTGCCGCGTTCAATTCACCTCGGCATATTTCTGCATTTGTCTTGTACAACATGCCACGAGCAACTCTCTTTGCAATCACCAATGATCCCTTGGTGAGTCTCTACTTTTAATTTGCAAAATAGTTCTCGTACCCATCTCGGTCCAAAGAAATTCCCGAGATCAAGTTCATCCGCAAATCAGGTACATGCCGCACATCCTTTAGAACCAATGTGCATCCGACATTTGTCTTGATACAAATTTCACCAATCCCCGCAATCTTTGAGTAACTTGTGTTACCCATTCTCACACTGCCGAAATCACCTGCTACATATCTGCAAAAATGATCTCTTACCGGTGTGGCATGGTAAGATACCGTTGTGTCAACCACCCATTCCTACTCTGGACCTGCCAAGTGCATGTATTCCTCTTTGTCATTTATGAAGAGAACAACATTGTCATTATTTTACACCATGGTTGTTTGTGTTGTCATCATTCTTCTGGCCACTGCTTTCACCTTTGCCCTTCCTTATATTTGGGCAGTCTCTTTTAAAGTGACCTGGTTGATCGCAATTGTAGCAATTTCTTGCTTTTGACTTGGATCAGTTCTTGGACTTCTTTGATAACTCCTGCCTCTACCTTCAGTGATGAGAGCTTGTCCTTGATTTTCAGGCTTCTTTCTCATCTTCTCATTGGGTAGAAGAGTCGATGTGACGTCTTTCAACTCAATTGTAGTCTTACCATGCAGGATGGTTGTTGCCAAATTATCATACGAAGATGGCAACAAGTTCAACAACAAGATGGCTTTATCTTCTTCCTCGATTTTCACTCTGAGGTTGGCAAGCTGTGTAATTAGTCTGTTAAACACATTTAAATGTGATAAAAAATTCGTACCTTCACTCATGTGTAGGGTGTATAACTGATTCTTCACGTACAATTTATTTGTCAGTGTTTTGGACATGTATATGCTTTTCAACCTTGTCCAAATACCACATGTGGTATCTTCATCAATGATGTTATTTACCACATCATCTGATAAGTGCAACCTGATTGCACTAGCAGCTTTTTCATCCAAGTCAGCCCAATCCTCAGCTTTTATGGGATCAGGATTTTTTGCATCAGCATCTAGTACCTTGTGTAATCCCTGTTAAATGAGCAGATCCCTCATCCTTCTTTGCCATGTTGAGAAGCCGCTATCTCCGTTGAATTTTGCTACCTCGTACTTTACTCCGGACATTTTTTTTTCACTGATTATAGTACTACCGACAATGAATATTATTTCTGTGAACGAGCAGAACCTGTGCTCTGATACCAGTTATTGGGAATAAATACTCATACTAATAATATTCACGGTAATAAAAGCGGAATAATAATATAGCAGTGAGATACGTTAATAAACAAGAATAAGAGTGACAATGACACCAAGATTTTTACGTGGAAAACCCTTCTGAATAAGGGGAAAAAGTACGACCCCGAGATGAGCAACTGATATCACTATAGTAAGGAATTTTACACTTTGTAGGCCCGAGTAAAATACTACAAAAACCACTACAACACTCAAAAGAAATAACTCTATTTTGATATTCCACCTCACTACAATATCGCTCACACTCTCTATTTTCCTCACAGATTATTTTCTTATACCCTATCTGTGATGCCTCATTCTTTCTTTCTCTCTTTGTAGGTGTGTTGAAAGAAGTGAAAGAGCTCTCCTTTTATAGGAGAAAATACGTAGCCTCCAAGAATACTACTGGAGAATTGTTAATTCTCCCCCACAAATTTAATCTTTGGCTCCAAGTCTTTTTGCCAACCTATCTATAGGCACATGTCTATTTCACTTGTTCTTTATTTGTTTTAATAATGGGTTGGATCCCACAAATACTACAAAAGGATACTCATAGGGATATGTTGGTATACATATAAATTACATAATAATTACAGTAATGCAAAATTGTAATATAATAACTAGTGATGCATGAATTATTTTTTCCTGGATATTTAGTATGATGTAGAGGCATTTCTTCCACATTTATTTTCTTCTTCGAAGGTCACATGGACAAAGGGGTATGTTTTAATGCATATATCCACTTGGTTCCACGTAAACGGAAACTACCCCATCAGTTTTGAATTCACATATTTGTCCCTACTTTATCCTTCCCCTCCATCTATAAATACGGATAGCAAGAAGCAAAGTAACATATCAAACAGTTAAAAGAAGAAACTAAACATGTCTCCTTCATTGCCTACTATACTTCTCGTCTCTCTCTTTCTTTTCTGCCAAATATTTTCTTCAATTGCCCAAGTCGCAGTTGACAAAACCTTCAGATACGTCAATGAAGGCCAATTTGGACCTTCTAATATCGAATACGGAGCAAATTACCGTGGTATTTTTGACATTTACACGTATCCATTCTTGTTGTGTTTTTACAACACTACCCCTAATGCCTGGACACTAGCTATGCGCATGGGCAGCGTCCCTGCTAATTCTATCATGCGCTGGGTATGGGAAGCTAATAGGGGTAATCCTGTCAAAGAAAACGCAACCTTCGCTTTAGGAGCAGATGGAAATCTTGTGTTGGCAGATGCTGATGGCCGAATTGCTTGGCAAACGCACACAGCCAATAAGGGTGTCACTGGTTACAAGATATTACCAAATGGCAACTTTGTCCTTCATAACTCAAAGGGAAAATTCATTTGGCAGAGTTTCGATTATCCCACCGACACGCTATTGGTGGGCCAATCGCTCCGCTTGTCAGGCCCGAATAAGCTCGTGAGCCGGGCCTCAGTGAAAAAGAACGCAAACGGGCCTTACAGCTTGGAAGTGAAACCGAAAATATTCGGTATCTATAACAGAACCAAACTTGCCGTGGAATTAGCTTGGTTTGATCTCAGAAATAGCAGCTTAGAATCAGTAAAATTGAACAGCGGAAATCAAAGGTTGAAGTTGGACTACAGATTGGCCAAATCAAAAACGAGAAGTTCTCATGTTATGGCCTTTACGAAATATAACACCACTTTGTCATACCTTCGGCTAGGAATAGATGGAAATCTCAAGGCCTACACTTTCACCGGCGACGAACAAGACGATAAATACTTTTGGCATGAAACTTATAAAAGGATTTAAGAAAACGCCTTTTCATATTCGAATTAAACATAGCTCCCTTTAAGATAAGCATTTCATGTCCAGTACAATAAGTGGATAAAACGAGTGGTTCCGCAGCTGGTCCAATAGATTAGGAATTCCTATATAGAGCTAGAATTTTATTTCCTTTCTTTTACTTTTTTTTTGGTTGAGGGTTGTATTTTGTTATGATTTCTATTTTATTTTTTTCGATTGAAGGGTGTATTTTATTATGTTTTCTATTTAAGATGCTTTGTCAACTGTGAGATCTCGTTGGCTTTGTTAATTTTCTTCTTCATACTACTCTCAAGCATCTGAACCAAGTTCTCTTTTTTCTACTTTGCCCTTGGAAGTTTAGTACAGTAGCCAAACTTCTACAAATTTTGAAGAAGTTTGGGTAAGATCTAAACTTCGTAAATTTCTTGTTCCCTATTCAAAATACCTGAATTTTGTAACATTGATAGATACGTATCTTGTCAATCAAAAAGGTAAGAAACGAATGATTTAATTTGGTCAGCAGAAGCAGACTTAGCACAATATTAGAATTATAAGTAAGGCCTCCAATGAGAATGCAAAAACACTTTGCTATTTTCTTTCACCACTTTTTATGTTCTATAGCGCATACTACATAGTAGGCATGCTAATTAATAAAACGTTCATAAATTTTGAAAGTCAAACATTCCTCATTTCATCTGCACCAATTAAGTACTCTCTTAGTTACACAAACTTGTTTTACCCTCCGACAAACGATTGGACTATCTAGGTACGGTAAAATCGGGGGCAGCGTTTTTTCCAGATTCCCCGATGGGGAGACAAAGGGGAAACACGGCTTGATATGATTGAGGCCCAAGGACCCCTCGTGTCGAAACCTGGAAAGAATGAACGATGTGTCTGAGATCGGGCGCGGTGGAATAACAAACCTCGACCAAGTATAGTTTCTGGACCTCGGAAAACACGAAGAACGGTTATGCATGACGAATAGGGAGCCGGAATATTCTCCCTCAACCGGATATTACGGCGCGAATCCCGTCCGATATCAAGTGTGGGTCGACATTTACCGGAGAAAGAAGATTTTACCTTATTTAGATTTGTATTAGGACTGAAATTCGCCTACTATATAAAGGGGAAGATTTCTTTTATTTCAGACACATTATGAAAAGCAAATCAGAGTAATTCGTTTACTTTTGTCTTCTAGCTATTGTTCAAAGCTTTACAAATTTGTTATTTTCTTCACTCACGACCAACTTTGTACCGAGGGTCCAATTGAGGACGAATTCCATTGTTGAATCTAAGATCAGGCTTGGTCACTGCATTGCGATTGATTTGATTATTTATTTTGTTTTTAACGCATTTAACTGTTGTTCTTGATTATTCGTGTTGAATTAAATCACATATTCTTTAACCGCGTACAAATTTAATTGTTACTAATTTTAGGGGTAAATAGTTTGGGCCCCACCATGGAGTAAAGGATAATAGTGATGATTTGATACGAAACTCTATAACACCCTATTTTACGCTTGTTCTTTGAAATTTTAATTCCAGGTTAGCCTAAGGATGTAAAACTCTCAATCTGTTCACTTGAACGTTGACATTGAGTCAGGCCATCATGGCGAAAATAATAATTTGGTGCCTAGTAATGATGTGCCTCATGCCGATCCGAATTGTGTCCCAGCTGCCAACCCGGTCGATGCTAACTTGTAGGTGGCTATCAACATCAATTTGCCAACTGATACAAAAAATAGTGTTCGCGGGGGCCCTCTACTAGCAGCTCGAGAAAGCTCGAAGGTGAAGACTATGGGTGAGCCTACGACTGATTTTTGAAATGTTGCAGGCTCAACAAGCGGCAATAGCACAACTAGAGAACCAAAGCCACACCCCTCATAGGGTTGAGCCCGAACAATCCTGGGAAAATACTTGGAGAGATGAACAAGTTCTCGTGGAACCGGGTGAAGTAAGTCCCAGATAAACTTCCGAGGTGATGAAGATGCTTGAAGCATTAACAAAATAAGTGGAGTCGGGCGAGAAAAAGATTGAGGTCAACGACAAGAAGGTGGAAACATACAACTCCAGGGTCGATCAACTACCGGGAGCACCTCCGATATTGAATGGATCAGACTCTAAAATGTTTATTCAAAAGCATTTCCCTCCGAGCGCAATACCAAAGCCGATCCTGAAAAGGTTTCAAATGCTCGACATACCCAACTACAATGGGACCACTGATCCAAATGAGCAGGCGACCTCCTATACATACGCGATCAAAGGGAACGACTTGGAAGTTGACGAAATCGAGTCAGTGTTGCTGAAAAAGTTTGGGCTAACTTTTTCTAAGGGGGCAATGATATGGTATCACAACTGCCTCCAAATTGTACTGACTCATTTGTTATGCTCATAGATGCTTTTATGAAGGCCCATGCTGGAGCCATCAAGGTCAAGACCAGAAAGTTAGATCTTTTCAAGGTTAAACAGAGGGAGAATAAGATGTTGAGGGAGTTTGTGTCAAGATTCCAGATGGAACGAATGTGATAGGATACAAGTACCTTGGGCATAAGTACTTTACTTTATATTTTGATGATCTAACAAACTTACCATCCAGAACCAGATAAAGAACCTGTTACACATTTATAAGACCTTGAGATCACAAAGTTCCAGGTTGGGATCCAGTGTGGGATATAACTCTACTCTTCAGAGTGGAAGGAATAGCTGAGGGAACAGGTCCGTACCAGTTCCTGAGGAGACTGTATGAAGTTAACTCTCTAGTAGGAAAGTTGCTACCTGCACACGCTACTGCACAGGAACAGTGCAGCAGTCAACTTTCCATGGAAAGTTTTTTACCTACCTTTCTTACATAATTATAAGTGATGCCACTCAAAGACCGGATCCAAGATTGAAGATATCTTAAGTCCTTAGGTTTGTTGAGTCTTTGTTATTTGTTCTTCATTGTAACTCCTATCTTGCTTTCTTAGAAGCTGTGTTTTAGGAAACTCAAAATCACAAACCCTCTAAGTTTCTGTCTTGGCTAGAGTTAGTCGAGTTGTAAAACCTTTGTAATAGATTTATTACAAAGTGGCTTGTAATAGTGTTATTATAAGTTAGAGTGATTGAAGTCTTTGTAATAGAGTTATTACAAAGTGGCTTGTGGTGAGAGTATCATAAGTTAGTTAAAGCCTTTGTAACTAGAGAGTCACAAAGTAGCTTGTTGTGAGAGTACCACAAGTTAGTTGAGTTGAATCCTTTGTAATAGAGTCATTACAAAGTGTCTTGTAATAGGTGTTTACAAGTTAGTGAAGTTGAAAGCTTACAAGTGTAGGTCGTGGTTTTTGTCCCCTTGAGTGGGGATTTTTCCACGTAAAAATCCTCTGTGTTCTTTACTTACTGCCGAGCTACTATGGGAATAATTAGAGAACCTGATTCCCTATACTGGTTGGTTTTATAGTCCGTTGCTTATAGTGGGAATTTATAGAGAATCTGGTTCTCTATACAGTGGGAACTTATTTTGTGTCTCATTTACATACTGGTTCAGTAGTTAGCATTGTGGAAACTGATATAGGACCAGATCGCTATACAGTTTGGTTCATAAGTATTTTTAGTGGAAACTCATAGAAAACCCGGTTCTTTATACATTCTGATGGATGCTTTTTTAACAGTTGATATCAGAGCAGGTTCTTTCTAAAAGGTTAACACCTAGAAAGGATCTACATGGATGCTCTACCAGACTTAGAGGAAGGTCGATCGACCTACATGCCACCAAGATTTCAGAAAATGGTTAGTAGAAATGGAGGCATTCCCTAGAAGGGTATCTCTAGTAGAAACACTAAAGGATACGATTGTTGTCACAAGTGCAGAAAACCAGGATATTTTATCAAAGATTGTCCTCTCCACATTCAGGTCCATTACAAACACAATGCTGACAAGGTGGGTAAGAGGAACCTAGTCCCCGACAGACAGTTCAAGAGAAGAGATGTCGCTAATAATATTGTAAAGCAAGCTCTGGCTGCCTGGGGAGATTCCTTTAGTGAATCTGTGGGTGATAATGAAAAGCAAGACACCTCCATGATGGCCGTTGAAATCAAAGCTGCAAAATATGATTTCATACTTGCATTAATGGCAAAATCTGATGAGGATGAAGAAGATGATGATGATGAGGTAAACTTCTTTGATGTTCAAAGAAATCTAAAGTATTATTCTTGGAAAAAACTTATGTGTTTGGCTAATGTTTTAATTGATGCGTATCATAGTCTTATAAATGATAAAGATGCCTTAAATGTGGAACTGGGAGAAGCAGAACAATCGAGAGAAGATCTAGAAGTTCGAGTTGTAGATTTAAAAGAAACCATTGAGAGTCTGAAGAAAGAAAAAAGGTTTTAACTGAGAAGGTTGTTAACATTTAGCATGAGAGAGATGACCTATTAGTTGTGGGTGTAGACCTAAAGAAAACAATTGAGGAACTAATAATAGAAAGTAGGCCTGGGAACACTTGAAAAGGAAAGAAGGTTGCAAGTGAGGCATACATTAAGCTTGAAAGTGAGTTAAATTCAGTGAAGTCTAGTCTGTGTCCTGAGCTTGAGAAAAACAAACAACTTCAAGAAGAACTAGGTAGAGTGAAGAGTGATCTTGAAAAATTACTCAAGTGGACCTGGTCCTCTAATGCTATCACTACCTTGTACACAAACAATGGGGGAAATAGGCAGGGAATCGGGTTCCAAAGGGAAAATACTCCCTACAACCCTCATGGCAAGTACATTACTATACCTAACAATTGGCTTTGCACTCACTGTGGCAACACTGGGCACTTTAAAGAAAATTGTAAGGTCAAATTCAGTCTCAACAGAAAAACAAAGTTTTTTCTGAAAAAGTATCTGCTGCTACGGAACCTGGTCCTTCACATAAAAAACGTATAATGCCTACTTGGACTAAAAGGGCCCTCATTCACCCCTTTTCTCATTACAAGGCTCCTGTAAAGTTAAAATTCTGTCATTGCAGAAAAATAAAGTTTTTGTTGAAAAGAGGCGTATTGATGAGGAACCTGGTTCCCAGAAAAGAAAATATGTGTTGCATGCATGGGAAAAAAGAAGTTTGATCCACCCCTTCTATTATTACAAGGGACCCAAACTCGTTCTAGTTCCTAAGTCTAACTCCTGATTTTCTTGTGCAGGGAACAGTGAAAGTGAGCAGCCTATAATGGTACATGGATAACGGCTGCTCAAAGAATATGACTGGAAGAACAAATGATTTCTTTTCACTTAAGGCCCTGCAAGGAGAAAGTGTACCCTTTGGAAATAGCTAAAAAGGGTACACTCTAGGAGTAAGAAGGATTGGGAAGTCAGTCACACACTCGATTGAGAATGTGTACTATGTCAATGACCTGAAGTACAGTCTCTTGAGTGTTTCTTAGATATGTGACAAGAGAAATAAAGTGGAATTCTTGTCCAAGATATGCACAGTCACAAATCTTGTGACTGGTGAGGTGGTGCTTGTGGCCAAAAGATACGAGAATGTTTACATTGCTAATTTTAAGTCCCTGCATGGTGGTGATCTAACATGCCTAAGTGTCATTGATGATGATGCTGAGTTTTACTTGTTGAACAAATTGGTTGTGGAGGACCTGGTTCATGGTCTGAATCAGTCAACACTGCTTACTACTTAATTAACAAGTGCATGATCAGGTCCCTTCTCAAGAAGTCTCTCTATGAACTGCTCAATGGGAGAAAAGCCAAGTTGACTTACTCGAGAGCCTTTGGATGGAAAATGTGTTGCTCTCAACAATGGTGGCAAAAGGGTCACAAAACAAACAAGATAAAGATGGAGAATTCACAAATGCTCCAGGTGAAGCTATAGATATTGCAAATGGAAAGACTGATTTGATGAGTCAAGTCAAGCAGAAGGATGAAGGAGATGCAATAGAATCTCCAAAAGGCATAAAGGAACCTGGTCCCTTTATCACCTCGACTTGAGCTGAACATAGGGGTGTTGATGTAGCATTAGGTACTCCTGATGTTGAAAAAAATAGTGGAAGTCATAATTTTGTTGATGTCAATGATGATTCACATATGGAAGAACCTGGTCCTTCAAATTCTAAAGCTCAAGTATCCAACTAGAAGCAAAAGAATTCACATCCCTTCAAACTGTAATCACATCCTTAGACTCTGGTATTCAACCTAGTTCTAAGAAAGAGCGCTTCTGAAACGGCACATTTTCTGGGGTCATGCTTGATCTAATGGGGTACAAAGAGACAAACGATGTGGCTCTTCCTACTACTAAAGCTGAATACGTGGTTGTTGCTTCTTTTAGGCTTAAATAGTACAGATCAAGCAACATATTGAAGATTTTGGTGTATACATTGATTGTGTACGACTTCTATGTGACAACACCAGTGCTCTCAACATGGCAACGAACCCAGTTCAACACAAAAGAACTAAGCACATTGATGTCAGACACCATTTTCTCAGGTACAATGTTGAAAAAGTTCTGATTTGTATGAAGTTCTGGAAGACGAAGGATTAGGTAATAGAAATATTTACCAAGGCGCTGAGCAGGGAACATTTTTGAAAGAAATCGTCTGGAGTTGGGGTTGACCAAGCTCAACTAAGGACCTGGTCCCTCGATAATTGGCTATGTTAAGAAGGAAAGGTACAATGCTAAAAAGTGTTTTTCGGTGACATCTAACTCAAATCTATATTATTACAGGTATACATATATGGCAGTTTCAGAACAAAAACAAGTAAGAGTGACATTGCATTTCTAGGAGTCTTTGCTTAAAATTTTCAAAATCGTCAAGGAACCTGGTTCCTGTGACTCAGGTTAGTAGTCTCTCCAATACTTATATTCCTTTTTAAGCTGCTGAAGTGTCATGCCATTAATTTATTTCTGCCTTTCTCCTGCCTCTCCTCCTAAATTTTGAAGTCCAAAATGTTAAACCTTTTCTGAACTGACTCGTTGCCCCAAAAAGACACTTCTTTATCTTACACCCAACTAAAACCGATTCTTTTCTTTAAAACCAAAATCAACCTTGTCTCGAAAAGAATCATTCTCCCCAAATATGTCAGAAGTGAACCTAACTCTGTCACCTTCCAAAATCCTAACTGAAAGGGAACAAAGTAGATCTAATATTCTAGAGCGTGAGGTTGAAATTGTTGTTGGGTTTGTAGAAGCCTTGATGGATGGATGAATTGGTAAATATGCTGAAAAAGAGGAAAACTGAATGAGGGACCCGGTCCCTAAAATCCTTCTTATGATGTTAATTCTAATGATGATCTTTTTCTCTTGGGTTCTATGCTTAAATGAACCTCTGATCCAGTAAAAAGGATTGAGAAAAACAAGCTGATTGATGATGAAATGGTGTAACCTGCTGATGTGGTGATTGTGAAAGAGAGGATGAAGTGGAAAATTTCCATTTTTGAAAAACAAAATAAGAAAATAAAAAAAAATAAAAAATAAAAAAAATGGAGAAAAGAAAGTTGGCTGAGAAAGATGCAACAGTTGATAGGGGTGAATAGATTGAGAAGAGAAAGAGGGAGACATGGCAGCTCAGGGATAGAAAGAGTAGTGTAAGTGAGGAACCTGGTTCCTTACAGAAGCAAAATGTTGAGTTATCAGGTTTGGAGAGGTAGAAGACTCTGAAGTCTCAAAAAGTGTTGTTAGGCAGAGTGTTGACTCGGATATCGCTGAAAAATGGAGGAACTTCTTGACATTGTTGAGCTCGAAAAATAGAATCACCTCTTTGTTCCTCCAAGACCCAATGTTTATGAAGAAGAAGTCATGGGACTGAGTTTATTCTTGATGAGAATAAGCTTGGGGAAATTTTTGGTGATCTGATTGATGGCTCAGCCAACTCAGATAGGTTGAGCACCAAGTTCTCGTAGACCCTAGGCATAATAAAATGCTAAGTTGGAGGGTGAGAATGAAAGATTGAGGAAACAGGTGGAGGATCTGAGAGAGTAGATGATCATTGATCAAAGGAGAGCAAATTAACGAATGGACAAGCTCATCAAGGCCTTAGCCCCTTACTTTTCCTCCTGCCCAATGATCCATGTCTTTTACTCCTCCCAACTTTCCTTGAATTCTTATCTTCTTTTGACCCCTATATTTGATGACATTGGTACTTTAGTTGTTTAAATTGTCATATTATGTATTGTTAAAACTACTGTGCTTTTATTATAATTACTCCACTATGGGCAATCACTCTATTTTGTGCACTGACATTCACTTGTTGTTCTTGTTATTATTTATGTTGTGTTGCCCAAGTGGCCTGAGTTAATGTTGCTGAACTTCTTTTTGGTTGTGCTTCTTCTATTATTCTTTTCGATGATGCCAAAAGGGGGAAGTTATATAGGTGTCAACATGGGGGAGGAACAGAATCGAATTGATATGTTGTGTTGTGCATGAAAGATGGCTATGCTTCGCAGGGGGAACATTGCTAATAATATGTTGATTATAGGTCTGATCCGCAGGGAAACATGTGAGGAATCTGGTTCTCAAGAAGAATAATAATTTTGGGTTTGTCATCATCAAAAAGGGGGAAATTGATCTAAGTTACTATATGTCATGTTTTGATTATGACAAACGTTCTCACCGAACTGGGTACAGACCAGATGTGATCAATGCATGTAAGGAATTCGATTCTCAGGGGAAATAATTATGGGTTTGTCATTCATCAAAAAGGGGGAAATTTATAAGTTATGGTACTTTGAGTTTTGATGATTTGCCAAACAGTCTTGAGGAACTGGTTGTGATCAACTCCTTAGGTTCGGTTCTCATGGGGAGTATGGCTGATTCGTAGGGGGCACAATGTGGAGATTTAGTTCTCAGGGGGGGAATATCAATTCTAAGTTTGTCATCATCAAAAAGGGGGAAATTAGTAGGATACAAATACCTTGGGCATAAGTACTTTACTTTATGTTTTAATGATCTAACAAACTTACCATCCAGAACCAGATAAAGAACCTGTTACACATTTACAAGACCTTGAGATCACAAAGTTCCAGGTTGGGATCCAGCGTGGGATATAACTCTACTCTTCAGAGTGGAAGGAACAGCTGAGGGAACAGGTCTGTACCATTTCCTGAGGAGACTGTATGAAGTCAACTCTCCAGCAGGAAAGTTGCTGCCTGCACACGCTACTGCATAGGAACAGTGCAACAGTCAACTTTCCAAGGAAAGCTTTTTACCTACCTTGCTTACATCATTTTAAGTGATGCCACTCACGTATAAATACAATCATGGTAGGTAAAGCAACTTACTTCATGAGAGAACCAGATAAAGGACCTGAGGCATGCCTGGTACAATCATTCAAGTTAATCGACTCAAGATAATCGGGGCAGTGTGTCTTTAGATTCACAGGAACCAGATTAGGGACCTGATACCTTGGTGTTCCCTGAGAGAAGTATCAGTCAACAGTACAGCTGGAAAGCAACTGCAGAAAGTGACTGCCTGCAACTGTACACGCAACAGTGCAGCAGACAGTGCAACAGTTACTTCCTATTGAGAAGAGGCATGTACTAACCAAGATTTGACATCACTAAGGTGATACCTTTTGTAATATAAACCTGGTGCAAGACACAAGGCATCCCTCTCCAAGACTTGCAAAATTAGAAACAAAAATCCTCTCTCAAGTGCTTGCCACAACCTCTCTCAAGAACAAAGCTGCTGCAACCTGAAGGACCGGATCCTAGATTAAAGATATCTTAAGTCCTTAGGTTTGTTGAGTCTTTGTTATTTGTTCTTCATTGTAACTCCTATCTTGTTTTCTTAGAAGCTGTGTTTTAGGAAACTCAAAATCACAAACCCTCTAAGTTTCTGTCTTGGCTAGAGTTAGTCGAGTTGTAAAACCTTTGTAATAGAGTTATTACAAAGTGGCTTGTAATAGTATTATTACAAGTTAGAGTGATTGATGTCTTTGTAATAGAGTTATTACAAAGTGTCTTGTGGTGAGAGTATCACAAGTTAGTTAAAGCCTTTGTAACTAGAGAGTCACAAAGTTGCTTGTAGTGAGAATACTACAAGTTAGTTGAGTTGAATCCTTTGTAATAGAGTTATTATAAAGTGGCTTGTAATAAGTGTTTACAAGTTAGTGAAGTTGAAAGCCTACAAGTGTAGGTCGTGGGTTTTGTCCCCTTGAGTGGGGATTTTTCCACGTAAAACTCCTCTGTGTTCTTTACTTACTGCCGAGCTACTATGGGAACAATTAGAGAACATGATTCCCTATACTGGTTGGTTTTACAGTCTGTTGCTTACAGTGAGAACTTATTCTGTGTCTCATTTACATATTGGTTCAGTAGTTAGCACTATGGAAACTGATATAGGACCAGATCGCTATACAGTTTCGTTCATTAGTATTTTCAGTGGAAACTCATAGAGAACACGGTTCTTTATATAGTCTAGTGGACACTTAGTTTTTAACAGAATGGATCTATCACCAGTTGGGGATGATTGGGTCGTTTAGGTATTCACTCAAGGGCTCAACCCCCAAAGTTTAGTGGCCTCTCAATAGCTAAAAATAATTTGGTGGAGTACCCCGCGGTGACCTGGCACGACATCCACAACAGATACCAGTCGAAGATCAAGGTCGAAGACAACTAACTCGGGGCCCATTCTGGATCTGTTTATCCCATCAGAACTAATGGCAGATATAAGAGAGCCATTGATAAGGATCCAAGGCCGGTCCGAGATACATATCAACCATACAACACGGATTAGAGGGGAAACAGATTCGGGCATCACCCGACAAGAAACGAGAAGAGAAGTGATCGAGGACCAAGCGGTTAGGGCCTGATGAGCAATAGCGGGTTTGATAGGTCGTTCGGGAGCATGGAAGCACCAAGGTTATCAGAGTATAATTTCAACATGGACGCCGCAAGCATAGTGTTATCCATAGGGCGCATCAAAGAGACCAAGTGGTCCCAGCCGTTGCAATCCAACTCTGCCCAGAGATATCCTAATTTGATGTGTAAGTACCACGGTACTCACGGTCATCGGACCGAAGATTGTCGACAATTAAGAGAAGAAGTTGCTTGATTATTCAACAATGGACACCTTCGAGAATTCCTAAGCGAGCAAGCCAAGAACCACTTCACACATATGGATGCCATTAAACATGTCGTGCAAGAGGAGCCTCAACATGTAATCAACATGATCATTGGGGGAGTTGACGTACCCCAAGGGCCGATGGTACAACATACTAAAGTGTCTATTATGAGGGAAAAATTCACCTGGGATTACATTATGGAAGGAACGATATCGTTCAGCGATAAAGACGCCGAGAGCATCGTACAACCCCACAATGATACAATGGTAATATCTGTACTTATCAATAAATCTCAAGTTAAGCGTGTGTTGAATGATTTAGGTAGCTCGACCAATATTATTAGATCAAGGGTCGTAGATCAATTGGTTCCAGGATCAAATCGTACCGGTAGTCCAGTTATTGAATGGATTCAACATGGCGTGCGAGACCACGAAAGGTGAGATAACCTTATCGATAAAAATTGTCGGGACCATCCAAAAAATGAAGTTTTATATGATCGAAGGGGACATGGGATACAACGCTTTGTTTGGAAGGTCGTGGGTTCATAACATGAGGGCGGTATTTTTGACCTAACACCAGGCACTGAAATTTCCCACACCAGGAGGAGTAAAAATGGTCTATGGAAAACAACCGGCCGCAAGGGAAATGATCGTTGTCGACGAAGTGATCCCGGTGCGTATGATTTCAAAGGGCACGAAATTGATCACAAAAGAGGTAACTAAATAGAAATCAATGACATCAGCCTTGGCCTATCCAAAAGAACAGAAGGAGAAAGGAGCGGATGATGAGGACGATTACAATGTGCAGAGATCATTCATAGCACCTGATGACAGTGACACCACCAAATTAATGATCGTAAGAGTTGGAGCAAGTTATATTGATCGAACACCTGCCGAATCGAAAGGTATACCTGGCCATAAGTTTAACCCCCGAGCTCAGGAAAAAACTTATTAATTTTCTTAAAGCTAACACCGATTGTTTTGTTTGGTCCCACCTAGACATGACAAGGATCCCACTGGATATAACCATTCACAAGTTGAGTTCGGATATGAAGTTCCATCCGATTAAGTAGAAGAGAATGCCACAATACGAGATCAAACACGCGTTCATCAAGGACGAGCTATCCGAACTTATGAAAATGGGATCCATCCAGGAAGTTAAATACTTGGAATGGTTAGCTAATGTAGTGGTAGTAGCTAAAAAAGGAAATACACTAAGGATGTGTGTAGATTATAAGGATATAAACAAGGCAAGTTCGAAAGATTGTTTCCCTTTTCCTAACATCGATCGAATGATCGACATGATGACCGAATACATATACTCAGTTTTCTCTATGCCTACCCCATGTAGAACCAAATTCTGATGAACCCGGATGATCAAGAAAAAACTTCCTTCAAAATCAAGTTTGACACCTACTACTATAACGTAATTTCATTCGGATTAAAGAATGTCAGTGCCATATACCAATGCCTAGTAAACCGGATGTTCGAAGAACAAATAGGAAAATCAATGCAAGTTTATAATGACGATATGTTAGTCAAGTCCGTGCAAAAAGAGGGCCATTTGAAACATTTGCAAGAAACCTTCGACATATTAAAGAAGTACAACATGAAGCTAAACCCAAAGAAGTGTGCATTTGGGGTCGACTCGGGCAAGTTTCTCATATTCATTGTATCTATTGGGGGATAGAAATAAACCCCGACAAAATAAAGTCCATAGAGGACATTTTTGTAGTCAACAACATCAAGGTAGTACAAAGACTGACCAGGAGGATAGCAGCGTTAGGCCGGTTCATATCGAGATCGTCGGATAAGAGCCATTAGTTCTTCTCACTATTGAAGAAAAAGAACAATTTTTCTTGGACTTCGGAATTTCATCAAGCTTTGGAAGAACTCAAGTGGTACCTGTCGAGCCCCCATTTGCTACACACTCCACTAGCAGACGAACATATGTACCTCTACTTGGCGATTTTCGAGGTAGAGGTAAGTGGTGTCCTAGTATGGGAAGAAGAAGGGATATAATTTCCTATTTATTATGTTAGTAGAACCCTAGGGATGCCAAACACGGAATCCCCACCTAAAAATTAGAACTCTCCTTACTAAGCGCTTCTCGAAAATTAAAATCGTACTTTCAATGCCACCCCATACGTGTCGTAACCTCTTACCTGCTGAGGAATGTTATTCATAAGCTCGAGCTCTCAGGTTGGCTAGCCAAATAGGCCATAGAGATTAGCGGGTACGATATCAAGTATAGACCCTGGACTACCGCAAAATATTAGATTTTGGAAGACTTTGTGGCCGACTTTACACCAGCCTTGATATCTGAGGTCGAAAGGGAATTGTTGCTCACTTTGTGGACTAGCTCGGGGATCTGGACCCTATTCACGGATGGTGCCTACAACGTGGAAGGGTCTGGGCTCGGTATTGTCTTAAAACCACATGCGGGTAACCTAATTAGTCAGTCCACTAGAACTGTGAAATTGGCTAACAGTGAAGTCGAGTATAAAGCTATGATTGGAGTTCTTAAAATGGCTAAGATCCTCGGTGCTGAAGTTGTCGAAGCCAAATGTGACTCCTTCCTCGTCGTAAATCAAGTCAATGGAACATTCGAAGTAAAAGAGGAACGAATGCGAAAGTACTTGGACAAATTGGAGGTGACCCTACACCAATTCAGGGAATGGACTCTATAGCATGTACCTCGAGATCGAAATAGTGAAGCTGATGCACTGGCCAACTTGGAGTCGTCGCTGACTCCGATGAATTCAACTTAGGAGCAGTAGTACAACTAATGAACTCGGCGGCAGAAAAAGGTCACGCTGAAGTAAACTCAACAAGTTTGACTTGGATTGGAGAAACAAATACATAGACCACATGAAGACAAGAAAATTGCCATCGAATCCCAAGGAATCGAAATCCCTATACACCAAAGCTGTCAGGTTTATATTAGTTGAATGGAAATTACTCTGAAATCCTTCTTTGTCCACTAGCTAGATTCTTGGGTCTGGGAGAGACCGAATACACCATGAGAGGTCCATGAAGGCACTTGCGGGAACCACTCAGGGGCAGAATCCCTTGTTTAGAAGTTAATCAGAGTCGATTACTACTGGAATGAAATGGAGAAGGATGTGAAAGACTTTGTACGGAAATGCAAAGAGTGTCAAAGACATACCCCGAGGTTATGTTCGGCCTTATTTGGACTAACACCTACCGACCCTTGGACGAAATCAAATTCAGGTTAGGTTCGACCCTATTTGATCTAACAACTACCGAACCTAGGCCGAAATCAAATTCAGGTTACGTTTGACCTCGTTCGAACTACCACCTACTGGCCCTCGGCCAAAATCGAATTCAGGTTACGATCGACCTCATTCGAACTAACACCTACTAGCCCTCGGCCATAACTAAATTCGAGCTATAGCTAACCTAATTCGAACTAACACGTACCGGCCCTCGGCCGCAGTCTCGGCAAAAGACCACATTCAACCTTGCTCGAATACATGCCTGTCAACCTTTGGCTGCAACTCACCATTAAGTGATCATGACCAAACGATAGAGTTAACAAATACATAAACATAAAAACAAACCACAAGAAGAGAAGCAGATGCAAAAAATAAGGACGGCATTCCATACTTCAAACATTCTTTACAAAGGCTCATGAAGATGCCACCAACTACCCATCAAAAGTTAACAAAAAAAAAGAAAGAAGAAACAAAAAGCTACTGGTCACCGCTATCAGGGCCTTCCGTGCCTTCACCGACCTAATTACCGGCGTCCTCGTTGCCTTGTTCACCCCCTCTTACACCACCCGCGCCATCGGGATAAGCAGTATCATACCAAGAATCCTACTCTAGACGGTTGACGGCTTCATCATCTCCATCTTCATCGCCCTCAGGAGTAGCGTGATCATACCCGCATGCGACTTGAGATTCACGGGCTTTAACATGGACATCCTCAAGAGCAGCCTCAGAAATGGATCTCTCCTTGTAAAAATCTTGATATACATCCAATAAGGCCTCGGGGGGAATCCACTCCTCATACGATGCCCGATGAACATTAGGAAACTCCGAAGTATGGGAAGAAGAGGGTTGTGCAAGCAAATGAACCTTCTCAACCTCTAACGTGACCACATGACCACGAAGGGAGGCGTTATCTTTCTCCAGATCTCCGACCTTCCCCTCCCATCGCTCATCTATAGCTTTCGCCGTGGACCTGTTATTCTCCCGCTCAACCCGAAGGGCATCGTTCTCTAGCTCAAGTACCTCCAATCTCCTTTGAACGTGCACATGAAGAGATTCCGCCTTCTCAAGTTCATATTTTTTGGAGCAACTTCACCCACAAGGCCCTGTAACTGAAGATGCTTCCAATTGTCTATGCAACTCGACGACTTGCACTTGAAGATTGCTGCACTAGGCCTCCACATCCTTGCTAATTTCAAGCTCCTCCTCCTTACTTCACAATGTCCCCTCAAGAACGTTGCACTTCTCGATGGATTTAACCAACTCATCATCCTTCTCCTTTAACTCATATCAAAGGGCCAACATGTCGCCCCCCTCATTAAGCCGCCGACAAAGTTCCCGATGCTTGTGTCGGTACTCAAAGTATTTGTTTTGCAATCTCATAAAGATCGCCCTACGCTTCTCCTCCTTTTGAGCACTCTCAATCTCCAATACCATCATCTGCGGCGAGAAAAAGAAAAGGAAATAAGTAAGATACAAATCTTTCATGGTCTTACCCCCTCTCTCGAAACAAAGGGGGCTGAAGCTGGGGACCACGTCCTCCGTATTCTTTAAAAGGTTGCGATCCATAGAGATCATGATGGTCCTCATGGACATCTCCAGCCTCACCTCAAGTTGGGTGAAATCTTCCACCATTATTCGGAGATCGCTGGCATCATTATTCGAGCCGGTCTCGTAGCCTTCCTTGGCAACACCTTTTCCCCTTTCAACGGTAGGCAAAGAAGCACCATCAGCCGATTATGAAGTCGACGACCCATCTTGCTGCAGAGTGTCCGAGACCCCGATGACCAGTCCTTCTATATCCATCATCACAGGGGAAGGCGCGTCAACATCGGCCTCCACAAAACCCGGAATCCCCGATGCCGGTTCGCCCTTATCTCCAATAATGATAGATGTTATATCGCATAGCGAAAAATCACCCCCTCCACGTCGATGGAACGGGTGACCCCATCATTAGTATCCATGTGCCTCATCTTGTGGGGCATTAATTCTTCTTTGTTGGTTGCCGATTCCTCCTTGTCTTCGTCTATGAGATGGCATAATGAGGTGGTCGAAGGAGGAATAGACCGTGACGGACCAATAGAAGGAGTCGAGGAATGAGTAGTGGTGGCAATAACCAAAAGAGGAACCAGCGAGCGAGTCGAAGATGTCATTGCCGAAGAAGGAGCGAAATAAGAGTCCTCGGCATTCTTCATTTTTCTGAACGCGGGAGTGGAGGCTTTCGATCTCATCGAAGACCTCCTTACTGAATTTAAAGAAAATACAAAAAAAGCAGAATCAGCCGAAGATAACCCGAAGAGGAAACTTACTAGTCGGGGGAGGATGAGGGCCAAACCTTTTGACGAAGCTCGGCCACTCGCGTATCCCCACAATGTGTGAAAAAAGCCGACCCACCAAGTCGGAAATATTATCAACAAGAGGAACAGGCGAGCGTGTAGCTGCAAAAAAATGGGTGAAAGGTTAGAGGTACGGACAAACACGATAAGAAATCAAATGGTCATAAATAAAGAAGTCACAGGCTTACGAGTGTGATTCCAAGCCTTAGAAAAACTGTCAACATTACCACCACATCCTCGGTTTCCATAAAGAAGTAGTTGAGCTAGAACTGGCGATTAGCCTTATTGTCCATCTTCACCTCCAAACATTTTCCCCTCAGTGGTGAAGACTCAACATCGTCCCCTTGTAAAAGTTAGGGGAAAACAAGTGTGCCATATGGCGAAGCATGAGCTCCACCCCGGCCAGCTTTTGGAATGCCATAGTGGCGGCAGAACTCCTCTACTAGCAGAAGGATAAGAAAAGTATAGCCAACGTGGAGGGGTAGACATAATAAGCGCAGTATCCAGGGAGATAAAATTTCACCTCATCCCACCCAGCAAGGATCAACTTGACATGGTTAGGAACGTCATATTTAGCCCTGAGCTATATCAAATCATCCTCTTTCACCAATGATTTAAAAGTTCCAGGTTCGAGAAGCAGACCTAACATCGAGATTTCAAGGAACTATCTCCTCCACCGTAGGGAATCCTTCATCCTCGACGACGGTGGTAGAGAAATTCCCACATGAAGAGGAAAAATCATCAACAAAAGAACCACACTGCTCCCCTTGTTGGATTCAAAAGGAAAGTTAGACATATTTCAACAAAAAAGAAGGAGGCACCGAACAAAGAAGAATTAGAAACGGCAGGGATCGATGGAACAGGAAGGAAAGTTGCATAGTGATGGGGGGAAAGAGGAGAATATAAGGTTTCGATACCGAAATTTTGTAAATTTTGAAATCACATCCTCATACCTCTATTTATGAGGATTCAAGCGTCAGAACCGAAAAGTCGCCTCATCATTATCTGGCACCAAAACCGAAGCGACAGATCCAATCTGGAGTCACACTCAAAATGAAGCAATTTCTTGGGAACGTGCATCATAATGACGCAAGACATTGTGACATCATCTTGATTTATGGATAGTGTGGTATCAAAAATTTGCAGCCTGCAAAAAGCCATTTGTGGCCTACAAAAGGCCTTGATGGCCACTACGCCTGAATCATTATGATTTACCAGCTCGCTAAATCATTTTGATCGCGACGGGTATAATACACTCATTGCCCCCGCCAAAGGCTGGTCTCATTAAGCGGAGGGACTAATTATATGGGTAAAAATCTGCCTTTAGGATATTTGGGCCAAAATAACACTACAAGAAGGATCAACAAACTATCATTTAAAGATAGTCATAAAGTCATATTAGCCGAGGTCAAGGAGTCTGAGAAAGTCGTGGTCAAAATACCGAGGAGGACCAACATCGAGAAGTCGAGGAGATTCACAGTCAAGTCATCAACGAGGATCATGGTTGAAAAGTCTAGGAGGTTCATGATCGAACAATGATGATAGAGCTATAACGGTTAGTTCTTAGAATGGAATCAGGAAGGGAATATTCTAGTGAATATTCCTTACCTTTGTACTATTAAGGTTTTTCGAGAAAGATCCCATATAAAGAGAAGGAAGAGAGAGAGGAAAAGAGGGTGGAAATTTATTCTTGTAAGAACAACACTTTGACAAAAGATTTATTTTCTACTCAATACAGGACTTTACGTTTTGTTAAGATTCTTGCCAGATCCGAGGGATCCTCGGATGTTAGAGGATCTGTCACCGAATCATTGTCACGTGGAAGGTTCCTTTGTTTTACCTTTTATTACTTAAATTATTGGAATAATACATAATTACCCCATTGAGATTGTAGCTATTTGCTAGTTTCACCCTTGTAATTTGCGGGGGTCCTATGAATACGGGGCCTTGTGGAATATCGAACCCACCGACGATCATATTAATGACATGCTGAGGTTCCTTCTATTCATTTTTCCTGTTGGCGTCTCTGTCCCTGAAATGATTTTTGGCTCGATCGCTGAGGAACTCTCGAAGGTGGCCCTCGTTGAATAGACGGGCTACATCCTACATTAATTGCCTGGAATCCTTGGTCTTGTGACCATGCGTGCCATGATACTTGCACATCAAATTTGAGTTTATTCGGGAAGGATCGGTTTGATTGGTTCAGCTGGGCCACCTAGTATTTTCGATCCTTCCGACTGCCAATATAATGCTTGATGCATCGATGTTAAGTTATATTCTGATAGCCGATGTGTCTCTATGGGGTCGACATGCTTGTCAAAACCACTTTTGCTCATAAGTCCTCGAGAGTTCTGTCCTCGATCATTTCTTCGATCATTCCAAGCGGAATTGCGCCTTGGACCATTGTTCCTTCGAATCTAAACCCTTTAGAGACACCTCATTTTTGTTGAGGGAGTTTGTTGAGGGAGTTTGTATCCCGATTTCAAATGGAACGCATGGAGTTGCCATCAGTCACAGATGATTGGGCCGTTCAAGCTTTCACCCAAGAGCTGAACGAGTGGAGTTCGATAGCATCACGACTGTTGGAACAAAACTTGGTCGAGTATCTAGCTGTAACTTGGGCCCCAGTATCTAAACCCTTTAAGATCGGGGGTGCCCCCGGTATCTGATCAACTCGTGAGTTGTATGTTTCTACTTTTTTATCATTATCTTCTATTTTCTTCTCTCCCGACTCAATTCTTTTGTTGAGCTCCACGAGCATTTTCATAATTGCAGGATCAAACCCTAATCCGTTACCATTCGACCTCTCTGGCACTTGCTCAGTACGGCAAGTGATTTCCGGCTCGACCAGACTCGGAGTTCTATGTTGACTTTGAAGCTGAGCAATAACAGTCTGCTGAGCCTGTAGCATCTCAAATATTACCAGGAGACTAACTCCCCCATCTCCTACGCCATGTGTTCCTTGGTCACCAGATCGGCCTTCCCTACGCACACTCCCTCCGGGGTCCGCACCTAAGTCCGCATTCAAAGCAATGTGCGAACTGACATCGACTGGATTGGCAACACGTACTCCCCCGAGGTTAACCGGTGGTATCCCTGCTCCTGGAGCAATGACATTGTCATTTTCCGCGTAAAACCCGAGACCAACATCACCATGTACGGGTATGTTTTGTGAGTTTGACATGTTTTAACCTGAAAGCAAAAATACTTGACAAGAACAAGCGTGAAATAATGTGTGTTATCAAAATCAGCACTGAACAATCACTATCATCCTTAGCCCCTACGGTGGGCGCCAAACTATTTACCCTAAAATTCGAGTAACAATTAAACTTGTATTGTGGTTTTAAGAATATGTGATTTAATTCAATGCCAATTGATAAACAAGAAATTAAATAGATAAATTAAAGAATAAAGTAGATCAAACCAGTGTGTGAGCTAAATCTCGACCTCGACCTGTAACAGTCTCGAGGTATGATGATGAGAATAAATGACAAAACAACTCTGAAGAACAGTAAGTGAAATAGCACAAGAGTAATGTGTGTATATTTTATTATCACTGAACAGTGTGTTACAAATGAATATGACCCCTCTTTATATAATAGGAGAGTCCTAAATAAGGTATACTTCTAATTACAGTAGAAAATCATATTTAACAGTTGTCTAACCGCCGAAGACCAATCTATTTCCAATCTTTGTATGTTAGCAGTGTGGTAGAAAACTAGTTTGCAACAACACGTCAACACGTCAACATCTACACCGTCATTATTCATAGGAACTAACACTACTGAAAACACGAAATGTGAAAATAGTTTAAAGCGGGACGATATCAATCGATCACACTCTAGCATCAACGCACGGATTCTCAACTTTGGAATATTCCTTGCAGTAATGTTAATGAAAGGGATCAAGAATTAAGGATGTGAAAGAGCCCAAGATTGCGGTGTCGACTTGTTAGTGTGAGCTTCTAGTAGTAGCTATTTTCCGATAAGTATTCTCTCTGTCTATTTTTCTATAGGTTTAAGAAAATAAGAAATACTTTTAGAACATAGGGGTTTTGCCATGTTTTCTCTTAAAGAAAAGTTAAAGTATTGCCATAATATTTTTTACTTTTTCTGAAAGAAAAATATAATTCTCTTGCATATTAGATTATTCCTTGTCGTGGGAAAAAAATTTTGGACATCTATAAATTGAAGGCATCATTCCCACAACTAGAACATAGAATAACATTCACAATATAGGTCTTAAAAGAGTTTTGTTTAGAGGAGAATTTATTCTCTCGTAAGTTTTTTTCCGTCATATTAGAAAATCATATGCAGGTCACTTGATCAAACCATATTAATATAGAATATTTCTTTTGTATATTTTCTTTCTTGTCTGATTTATCATCACCAAAGTTTGCATTGTTAGCTACCTTATGATGCCTTGTTATTTTTTATCCCACTAAGTAATATCAAAGAAAATGGTTCAACGAGGTTGAAAACAGGTACAAAGCAGATTTAGATCAAGTTGCAGCCTATTGACAATAATGAAGATATTTTATCAAATAAGTTCAAAAAAATTTATCGAGAGTGTTACATGTGGATATAAACTTTCAACTAGATCCTGCTGTTACATCTTTAAAATCAAAACTCACTTTTAACTCTGCAAATGACTCACTTTTAACCTTGCAAATAGCTTGCTTTTAAAATGGCTTATTTTTGAAACCCTACAAAGGGCTTCAAATTTTAACTCGAAAAGGCTATAATATTTTTAACCCACAAGGGTTCCATTTTTAAAACATGTCAAGCAGCAACGATAAATATAATGCACGTAAAGAAGATGAATCAAATCTTGTCCAAAAATCGGGGGGGGGGGGGAATTTGTTAGGGGTTTTGCTCTGATTTTCTTTCCATATTTGAGTTTTACTTTTCTCTTAAAGGAAAGTTAACGTATTACCATAATTGCGTTTACTTTTCCAGAAAGAAAAATATAATTCTCTTCCATATTTAGTTACTCCTTGTCTTGAGTGAAAAGCTTTCGACATCAATAAATTGAAGGCATCATTCCCACAATTAGAACATAGAGTAACATCCATAATGCAGTCTTTTAAAAAGTTTTGTTTAGGGGAGAATTTATTCTCTCATTAGTTTTTTTTCTTTTATATTAGTAAATCATATGTAGGTCACTTGATCAAATTTACTTCTTTAGTATATTTTATTTTTTGTTTGATTTATCGTCACTAAAGTTTGTTTGTTAGCTTCCGCATGATGTTTTGTTATTTTCAATCCCCAAAAATTCAAGTCATTGTCGTTTGTATGGAAATAAATTATCTATACTATATTAAAAGCATGAAGGTCCTTAGCGAAATATCGTTCGCATTTTTTACCCTTTTAAAATAGTGTTTACACTAGACAAAATAGTCATTTAATTAATATCCTAATATTTAGGACTTTAAAAGAAATTAAAATTTTGATTATTAGATTTTACCTTATTAAATTAAGTAAGAAATCCCAATATTAAGTACTTTAACATGGATATTATTTAAGAGAATTAAGAGAGTTCCGTTCTTTTCCTTATATTTCCTCACGGTAATTTGCATAGAAATATGTTCACATTGATTCTTCTTTTAGGGAACCTATAATTCTAACAAGATATTTTTATATATTGTTACTATTAAAGCAAGAGATTTTGTACCTAATTAAATATTTAAATTATATATTAAATGTAGTTTTTAAGAATAATATTACGTTCGAGTAGAAAAAGATCAAAAATAATTTATATCTTCTATGATATCATAAAAGCATGAACTCTCAACAAATAAATAAGTTTTTAAATTAATAAAGTACCAAAAAAGTCAATTCAATTTTGTTTCAAAATTATCATATAAGTAAACTTATCTGCAAAGTTGATAAAACTCTTAAGGTACACAAATTGTTTTATACAATAAGAGCACTTGCCGTAAAAGAAATAAGAAAATAGAGCAAAATATATTATAATATAATATTAAAAGTTAAATTGCTAAAAAGGCTAAGATGAAGCAATAAGGATATAACATAAGACAAAAGGTATTCAAAAAAAGTTGCCATAATCATTTTTCTTTCTTTTTATATTCATTCAATTGAAGATAGCTCCCTATATTTTTCATATCGTATTATATTTTTTTGGTAATTCAATATTAACTATTTAAGACTTTATATTGTTATTCATCAATATTTTTCTAAGAGTTATAGTTCTATCTCTTCACTCACAAATTTCTAAAAGAATAAAAGATTCTTAATTTATTTTATTATCTTTGAATAACTATTGTAAAGTATTTTTTTTTGTTATTTGTTTATAATATTTGGTAATAAAGATAAGAATAATTTTCATAAGATATATATTCCATATCTCATCAATCATAATAAGACATATAAAAACTTATGTGGAGTAGGATTTCTGTATTTAATGAGCTACTTTTAGAAACTTATATTTTTTTCTGATAATTATTTTTAATAATTCAAACATATTATTTAATAATATATATATATATATATATAAACTATATATTTATTGATATAGGTACACGCAAACTTAAGACTAGTTTTATAAAAGACAAAATAAAAAGTTTACATTTAAGTTATTTTTATAAATATATCATTATCTTGGGGAAAAAAGTGAAATGAAATTCTTTTCACATATATTGGAACGAGGGAGTAATGAATTGGGCCATGCCCTGGTGTCAGTTGTCTCCCATGGACCAGTTCAAGGGTGAGTTGGAGCCTAACCACAATTTTAGCTTTTCAGCAGTCAATTAATTAAAGGAATTTTTACACCCTATAGAAAATCTTAGTACCCTATTTATTTTAAATAAATACCATTTTAAAATATTACATCATATAGATACCTTTTATACTTTATAGCCAAATATCTAATTATAGTAACATCCTACATTTAAGGCACCATATATGCTAAATAATATTTTTCTCTCTCCTTTTTAGTCTTTTCTCTCACGTAATCACAGTAAAATTGACTAACCACGTTCTCTCTCTTTTTGCATACACTTTACTCTTTCTCCCTCAACCCACGATTCATACCTCTCCTCCCACCCAAATTCTCTAGTTCTCCTCCATTATCACTCCATTATAATCGCCTAGGGTAAGTTTAATTCATTGATTTTGATAGACGAAGAGCAATTGGTTCAACTGTAGCGGCTCGATTCTGCTTGGCAGTGGTCGTTGAAGTAGGGTTCACAGCTTTTGCGTAATTCATGGCTTCGTTTGTGGAATTTGAGGGTTGGGGATTGTTTGTAGTTGTTGTAGGAGGTTGAGCAGATGTGTTAAGGGGCTGACCAGTCGGAATTAATGGCTGGCCGCCGACCGGCGAAGCCATCAGGCTGCTTCTCTCTCTAGATCGCCAAAATCGCTTATTTGTATTCAGTTGTATTCGAATGTATATTTCAGCTGTATTCACATGTATTCAGTAGCATTAATTTATATATTTTAGATGTATTAAAAAGTTATGCGTATTCTCTTGTATTCAGTTAAAAATAAAAAAAAAGTAACAGACCTAATTACTTGTGATTTAACTAAGACAAAAGGCTAATCGAACATGAAAGGCAAGAGACAGAGATGATAAATGAAACGAAGAATAAGAGAAAAGGAAGAAGAAGCTACCTCAGGTTCGCGTTGGAGTGGCCTGTTATGAACTCGACCAGTTTTTTTTAGGGGAAAATATGAACTTATACAACCATTAGTCGACTGTTCTTAACAAGAACAATTGACTAATGGATGTTTTGGGTTCACATGACCCAACACTGACCAAGAATAGAAGAAAGGAAAATTAAGGTTTTTGGGGAGATTTTAGATCTGAAATTCGAGAAGTTGTGGACTGATTCGAAGGGAGATGTGATGGTATTTGGAAAGAGGGGGTGAAGACGGTTAAGAGGTGTTAATTTGGGGTTGTTTGGTGATGCTCCCCCGCCGTAAGGCAATTTCCGGGCGACGGAGCCAGCGTGGGGTGAGAGGGCGGCTAGGGTTTCATTTATTTGGGAGTGAGAGACGGAAATGAGAGGGGTGTATGGGGGGGGGGGTCTGTCTTTAGACAGTTATAGGTAAAATGGGGTGGAGTTCCCAACCGTTAGATCATCAGAGATCAACGGTTGGGATTGAAAGTAGCCAAACGACGTCATTTTGTTTATTGAGAGATTTGGACCGGGTAAAGAATTGGGCTGGGTGGAATGGGCATTGCATTCGGGCTAATTAAAAATTGGCCCAATATATCAAGACCAAATTAATCCTTTTCTCATTTTCTTTTCTCTTTGTTTTCTTTTTCTTTTCTTTAATTAATTAAAATTCTAAATTAATCTAATTTACAAAATTAAACTAATTATCTAATTTTACTATTTACAATAATTAGTTAATCCTAAATTAATGAAGAGGAAATTACTAATCTAGCTATAAAATGTAAAATGAATGATATTTTTGTGATTTTTATTTTAATAAAGCAATTAATTAACTAATTAATCCTAAAATACGAACACAAAAATCTAATATGCAATGCATGATATTTTTGATATTTTTGATATTTTTGGGGTATTTTCCATGATTTTAACAAAATTACACGTGCAATAAAAACAATTAATAAAATCCTACAAAAATCCCATAAAATTATAAATAATTCGGAAAAAATCTATTTTCTTTAATTTTGTAGGAGTATTTCTAATAGGACAAAAATCACATGCTCACACCAAGTATTAGTGTACCACCACAAAACCCTGAGGACGCACCAGAACCGATTCCCGTGGACGTGGTCTCACGCAATGCCCAATACGTCGATATAAGCTCCCACACTAACAGGAGTATACACCAAGAAGACCAATAAGAGGCTCAGAAAACCCCAGTTCGAGAGGAACAAGAGGTTAGCCTTCACGACATTTTTGAAATGTTGCAGGCACAACAGCTAGCAATTGCTCAACTGCAAAGCACCAAAAAATTTCAAGCACTGCGGAACCAGAAGCAGCTCCTCAAGCCGAACAAGTACTAGAAAGGTCAAGCAACAATGGATCAGCAGCC
The DNA here is from genome assembly GCF_000393655.2 of Nicotiana sylvestris. Taxonomy (NCBI): domain Eukaryota; kingdom Viridiplantae; phylum Streptophyta; class Magnoliopsida; order Solanales; family Solanaceae; genus Nicotiana; species Nicotiana sylvestris. The sequence continues at coordinate 59,870,115 of NC_091063.1, forward strand.
GACTCCGCCATCATAAAGATTCTCGAGGACCTCACAAAGAGGATTGAGTCGGGCGAAAAGATGATAGAAGCTAATGAAAAAAAGGTGGAGACCTATAATTCAAGGGTCGACCAAATTCCGGGCGCACCCTCGATCCTGAATGATGTAGATTCAAAGAAATTCGTACAAAATCCACTCCCACAAAATGCTGCTCCAAAGCCCATCCCGAAGAAATTCAAAATGCTTGATCTTCCGAAGTACAACAGAACCTTGAACCCCAACGAACACGTCACCGCTTACACTTGTGCGGTGAAGGGCAATGACCTGAAGGACGACGAGATTGAATCTGTCCTGCTAAAAAAGGTCGGAGAAACACTTTCGAAAGGGGCCATGATGTGATATCACAACCTAGCACCAAATTCAATAGACTCATTTGCCATGTTGGCAGAGTTTTTCATAAAAGCACATGCTGGAGCCATCAAGGTGACTACAAAGAAATCCGACGTCTTTAAAATCAAACAAAAAGAAAATGAGATTCTGCGGGAGTTCGTATCTCGCTTTCAAATGGAGTGAATGGAATTACCACCAGTCTCCGATGACTGGGCAGTTCAGGCCTTTACCAAAGGTTTGAATGAATGAAGTTCGGTGGCTTCAAAGAAGCTGAAGCAGAATTTGGTTGAATATCCCGCCGTGACTTGGCCGGATGTCCACAATCGATACCAATCAAAGATCAGGGTCGAGGACGACCAACTAGGAGCCCCCTCGGGCTCAGTATATCCTAACAAGTTTCTGGCAAAGGAACGAAGGCCAAACAAAGAAAGGTACCAACCATACACCGAAGATAGAAGAAACTCCCCAAGGTGTAACATTCCCCTAAATGTCGAAGGACGGATCAAGGTCAGAATCCTCAGGGACTCGTAAGAAAATCCAGATTTGACAGATATATAGAATCAATGGAGGCAACCCGCCTGTCTAAATACAACTTCAACGTTGAAGTTTCAGACATCGTATCTGCCATTTGTAAAATCAGAGACACCAGGTGGCCAAGACCTGTACTATCAGATCCGTCGCAGAGGAAATCTAACTTAGTGTGTGAATTACACGGTACACACGGTCATAGGACCGAAGATTGCAGATAGCTCCGTGAAGAAGTAGCCCGGCTACTCAGCAAAGGGCACCTCCGAGAGTTCCTTAGCGACCGAGCCAAAAATCAGTTTCAGAAAAGAGAGGCGAACAAGAAAAATGAAACAGATGAACCACAACATGTCATCCACATGATCGTTGGAGGAATCGACATCCCGCAGAAACCCATTGTCAAAAGAACAAAAATATCCATCACCGGAGAGAAGCGAACCTGGGGTTATATACCCGAAGATGCTTCACATTCAGCGACGAGGACATCGAGGCCCTGTCTCAACCTCATAACGATGCTTTGGTAATTTCTTTTCTTGTGAATACATTTCAAATTGAGCATGTGCTTGTGGATCCAGGTAGCTCGGCCAACATTATTAAGTCGAGGGTGGTGGAGCATCTCAGACTACTTGACCAAATCTTGCCCGCCTCTCGAGTCCTCAACAAATTCAATATGGTGAGCGAAACAACGAAAGGAGAAATCAGCCTCCCGGTCAACGTGGCCGGCACGACCCAAAATGTCAAATTTCATGTCATCGAAGGAGACATGAGGTACAACGCCTTGCTTGGAAGGTCATGGATACACTGAATGAGAGAAGTACCATCAACCCTTCATCAAAAGATGAAGTTTCCGATGAAGGATAGAATAAAAACCGTGTATGGGGAACAATATGCAGCGAGGGAGATGTTCGCAGTGCACGATGTGGCACCGACATCGACCTCGAAAGAGCCAAAGGATAAACAAACAATGAAGTAGCAATCACGAGACACATTCTCAGCTACACCCGAATAAAATAAGCAAAGGACCGTGTTGCATCCCTGAAGCAAACGTTTGAAGCATATCGAGGCTCAAAGAGCCATCACCACTAAGGTATAACCATCTCCATTATTATTTACATCCTACACTAACCTTTGTGCAGGTGTCCGACCAAAATAGTCAAAGCGCTGCACAACTTGAAGACCTTAGGTTTCAAAGCATATGTTGCTCTCTTTTCCTTCGATCGTATTTTATCCCAAGAAGGGTTATATCGGCAAGGTTTTTAACGAGGAAACATCTATATGCTACCTAAGGAGAACTTAACAAGTATTCAAGGCTTCTTTTCAGTCAACCTCAAACATTGGGGGGCATCCCCCCAGAAGATCACCTTATCAAAGAAGGCAAGATAAGCCAAAAAGGGTCTCGACAGGAAAATGATAAATCGGGCCAAACGGTCAAATGAACCGTGCCCGCATAGAATAATTGAACCCTTGATGAAGAAAACATGTAAACTTGTACCAAGTAATCAAAGAATATTTTCCCTCCATCAAAATGCTTTGCACTTCAAATAAGTATGCTACTTTTACGAGAAACAGCTCCAAAGCCAAAAAATCTCCCGAACATTCGGGGACTGACATCAAAAACTCGAAGCCATATGATCTCCGTGTTTGAAACTTCGAACTTGTAAGCCCTCAATGAGGAAATACCAAGTTTACAAAGAACGTCTGTAGAGCCAGAAAACTATCGACGTCTCGGGGACTGTCGTCGACTTCATCACATCGAGCTATCAGAAACTCAAGGCCGTAAGACCCCCGGGCAGGCAACCTCGAGCCCGAAAGACCTCCACGAGGCATTATCAACAATATAAGACCTCTATAAGGCAACACCAAAACTCTAAGACCTCAAGAAGGCATGAGTTACACTTGTACCAAGTAACAAAATTTGTAAGACCTCAAGTAAGACATGTTAAAAATTATAAGACCTTAGAAAAGGCATAAATCTTGATCTTAAAGTTAAAGCTATACATTCAAACTTGTAAGACCCCTAAAAAGGCATACCCTCGATATAAATGCCGAAACTACTTCACTCGGGGACTGAAAGGCTACGGCCAGACGCAATGACTATGATCACAAGGCTCCATCCAAACTCACGCGACTCACCTGACGATCGCTATAAAATCACAGGCCTTCAAATTACTTCGAAAAGAGCCGGTTAAGCAAGCTACGCTCAGCATAAGTAAAAGAGCTTCGATCATGTCAGCTCTAAACAACAGGCTTCAAAATAGTTCATCCATCAAGTGAAACCTCCCAAGGTGCTCATTTATCACTGCATAACGGCTCACAATCGAGCGAAACCTCCCGAGAGAAACCCCTCTACATGATCCATGATGCTCTCTTCCAAGGAAGGTACCTGCAATACCACCTCTTCTCCCCATCCACAGTCTCTCCTCACTGCCTCGAGATGTCCCTCTCCTATTTATGAAATAAAACTCAATGCATACTCCCAATGGCCCCGAATATTGGGAGGCCTCTCTAACGTAAAGTCCCTCTTCATGATAAAGCCTCTCGATGTTAGCTCAGCGGACGCCGGCGGCATACCACCAACCTAGCGGGAAGCGGAGGCGAATCTCTCCTCTTCTGGGTGAACAGGTTTGGGCGTGGCAGCCATAACTGTGGCGGAACAAGAGAATGGAAATGGGGACTTAGGCGAAAGCTTCGAATTAAAGAGGTGAAAGAGCTGAAGCAAGGAAGAAGAACTCTATGAAAAGGGATAGCTGCTCAAAATTGCAGAATCCTCAAAAGGCAAGGAAACAAACTCATATATAGAGCAAGCGACGATTGTTCGCCTACTCTAAAGGCCAATTAATTCTAACTAGGCCATTATCACTTTCTGGGAGGTGTACCAGCTGGATTACCTCGTTCATTTCATGACCGTGTCAGATGATTGACTCTGTCGTACAATATTCTAGGGATCAAAGTCCCCCACATAAACCTAGCCTCGAGATGGTACCCGATCTCGAGGATCTCTATTACTATATCAGTGGGCTATAAGAAGCTACCCGCATAAACCTGGCCTCAAGATGGTTCCCTCTCTTGAGGATCTTTCTAGGTACGAGTTAGTTCCCACTCGAGGGTTATTAACAAAGCCTCAGGGCTATTTTCGCCTTCAGATCAATTTAAACGCTCTCTCGACAACTTTAGCCCAGGGGCCATTTGAGTTCAAGCGTATCCTCATTCAGGGCTTATCTATGATGCCTTAGGTCTATCTTCATTTTTCAAAGCAAGTTTTCGAGGCTGCCGGAGTTCTGGTACACTCTCACTCGGGTACTATTTGAAAAGGTCCAAGGGCTATAGGCTGTCTTTATTTTCAGGTGACCAAGAAACTCCGTCTCTCGAGGACTATCAACGGGGCCTAAAAAGGCTAAGTTTTGTTCTAAAATTTAAGGCCCCACTCTCACTCCATTCAAAGCCAGAAGTTCCGGCGACCTAAGTTTGTATCAAGTCAATTAGTACTTAGTTTGAGGAATGACAAAGGGTTTCAGAGAATATCATATTAACCAATTAAGAACCAAGGGAATACCTACGCCCGGGTCTGGTATTCGAACCGATAGGTAAAGTCACATGCTCAGATTATTTACAAATGCAGACAAAGGGAAATCTAGCACAAATCAAAGACAAATTGAAGAAACATTTTTGTATTAATAAAGGATGATTACAAAAGCCCAAGAGGTGTCCTTACACAGAAACAATAAAGCAAAAAATAACAGCTAACAGTCTAATCTACTCTCAGAGGTACATCTTCGGAAGCAATATCTACGAGAACCATTTCTTCAGGGATCCCATTTCGATCTTCAGAACGATGTTTGTAAGAGTCTCCTCCGAAGTAGCAATAGATGAAGAAGAGGCTATAGCCTATCAAAAAGCAAAAGCTTTTTATAGCTAGGAAAATTATGGCTTGGTGAAAAATTTGGCTAGTATGGGTCTCATCAGTACTACTATTGTGAAGCCACTTCTTGAGATGTTTCACCGGTGTGGGATGCAACAGTTAGTAGATAATGCCACCTCACTCCAGGGAAAGCAAAGGGAGTGAAGTGCCATACCATGTTGAAGTTAAGAGAGATGAGCAGCAGTTCACGGTCCACATATCCTCTGATACGGGAACAAGTAGAAGCCCCTCTCTTATTATTTCGGGCCAACAACAACAACAACAACAAACTAGTATGATTCCACTCAGTGGTGAAAAGCTCTGAGAAAGAGCCATGGCATGACTAGCGAGACAGCTGTCGTGTGACCTTACGATCATGGTCTTGAAACATTAAAAATAGAGTTTAGATGAGGATGACGAGAAGAAAAGTGTTAAAGGTTGTTAAAGAATGACTGGATGGAGTTTTGGTTCAAGAAAACTCCCATTTATAGAAAGGCAGTAGCGTAACCCACAACACAATCAATGCTTTAGGGAAATGTGACGACCCGACCGGTCGTCTTAAGAATTAATGCCCCAATCCCCTATTAACTGCTTTCCCCGTATTTGTTTCTACTATTGTGAGTTGTCAGGAGGAATTATTTGGAGTTTCGGAGAGTTTTGGGACACTTAGTCTCTAAATGAGAGCTCAAGTGTTGGAAATTTGACCATAGTCGGAACAATGTGAAGACGGCCTCGGAATGGAATTCCGATGGTTTCATTAGCTCCATTTGGTTATTTCGGGTTTAGGAGTGTATTCGGATTGTGCGTTGGAGGTTCGTAGCTAATTTAGGCTTGAAATGCTGAAAGTCAAATTTTTGAAGTTTCCGGTTCGATAGTGAAATTTTGATCCGAGGGTCGGAATGGAATTTCGGAAAATGGAGTAGCTCCGTAGGGTTGAATGTGACGTGTGTGCAAAATTTCAGGTCATTCGGACAAGGTTTGATAGACGTTTTGATCGAAAGTGTATTTTGAGAGTTTTGGAAGTTCTTAGGATTGAATCCGATGCTAATTGGTTGATTCGATATTGTTTGAGGTGTTTGGAAGATTTGTATAAGTTTGGGTAGTGGTATGTGACTTGTTTGTGCTTTTGGTTGAGGTTTCGGGAGCCTTGAGATGATTTCGGATGGTTAACGAGAAGTTTGGAGTTGGAATTTGCAGCTGAAGCTGCTGGGTCTGCTGTCATAACCGTACCTGCGACTTGGGGACCGTAGGTGCGAGCCCGCAAAAGCGAAAGGAGAGCCGCAGATTCGGCCAAAAGGAAGAAGGACTGGAGTCGCAGATGCGGGTGTGTGGCTGCACCTGCAAAGCTGCAAGTGCGGGAAGAGTATCGCAGAAACGGAAAGGCAATTTAAATGAGAAGTCGTAGATGAGACCTTGGCTCCGCAGAAGCGGGACCGCAGGACCACATATGCCGTTTCATTGGTCAGAAAATAGGGATTTCGAGGGTTAAGTTTCAAAACTTGAAAAAATCAAATTGGAGCTCGGGAATGGGCGATTTTGGTAGGAAATTGAAGAGGAAATCATTGGGTAACAATTCTTTAACCCATTCTAGTTATACTCTATCAATCTATTGTTAGTTTTATCATTTAATTTTGGATTGGAGATGAAAATTTGGAGAAAAGTTGGAAGAAAGTTCTTAGACCTAGAATTCGAATTTTGATTAGGAATCTGACCTTGGATTTTGATAATTTTGGTATGCATGAACTCGTGAGATTATTAGAATTCTGAAAATATAAATTTTACCCGATTCCGAGACGTGGGTCCGAGGGGCATTTTGGTCATTTTACCTAATTCCGTGTATTAGCTTAGAATTTATTGGTAGAATCAGTTACTTGAAGTGTTATTTACATTATGCAATTGAATTGAATAGATATGGGTCATTTGGAGTTGAGTACTCGTGACAAAAGCGTGGTTTCGGATGATTTTGAGCTGGTCCGAGGTAAATGACTTGCCTAACCTTGTGTGGGGGACATTCCCCTTAGGATTTGGTATTTGTGGTAATTGAAATTCCTTGTACGTGAGGTGACGAGTGCGTACTTGTTCTAATTGTTGAAAATACCGTTTTTCGCTAAAGTAGCTTTAATTGTGTTTTCCTTTACTGCTTATTCTACTTGAAATTTAAACATGCTGTGAGCTTAAAGAAGCATGTTTAATTGACTTAATTGCCTTATTGCTAGAATTGCCCTATTTGTATTATGTGAAGCATGTTAGGTTAGAATTAGCTGCTTTACTTTGGTACGAAATTGAGTTTAATTGAGTATTCTTTGTCTTATTGCTGTCTGTTTTATGTTGGGACTACGAGACGACATCCCGAGAGATCCCCTGTACGTATTTCATGATTTGAGATGAGGTGCGGGATATCGAGAGATCCCTAGCACGTATATTGAGGATACCAAGAGATCTTCGAGATACCGAGAGATCCCTAGCATATATCGAGGATACTAAGAGATCCTCGGGATACCAAGAGATCCCTAACATATATTGAGGATACCAAGAGATCCTCGGGATACCAAGAGATTCCTGGCATATATGGAGGGTACTAAGAGTTACTCGGGATACTGAGAGATCACCAGTATTATCTTTGTGAAGAGTGGTATTCCTGGTGATTGTTTTTTTTTGCCTCTGTTTTAGTTGTAGTTATCCTTATTATCTTGTATTAATTCTCATTGTTATCTTTCAACTGTTCTGCTTTATCTTATACTGTCGTACTTTATATTTCATTTAATCTCAGTAGTGCCCTAACCTTCCTCTTCACTACTTGATCGAGGTTAGGCTTGGCACTTATTGAGTACCGTTGCGGTGTACTCATGCCCTTTCTGTGCATGTTTTTCATGTGCAGATCTAGGTACCTCCACTCAAACTTATCACGCTTGAGACGAGGAGTTCATAGAGACTCCGAGGTATATCTGTCGTGTCCGCAAACCGAAGAGTCCCTTTCTACTCTCCCTTTTGTATTTGCCCTTCTGTACTTTCATTTCTTTGTTAGACATTCTGGAGTTAGATACTTGTAGACATTCAAAGGCTTGTGATCATGAGATTCCGGGTTTTGGGAAATGTATTTAATTTTTGAAAGTTGATATTGTGTATACTGAGCGACACTTTTAAACACTGTTTTATTTCACTAATCCGATTTTAATTATTTCTTCCGCAAATTGGTTTATTTTCAACATTGTTAGGCTTACCTAGTCGTAGACTAGGTGCCGTCATGATGGTTCACGGAGGGTGAACCCGGGTCGTGATAGGAAACGTATCGACTAGCACAATCGATGCTTTTTGGGAAACGGATCGGCGCGATATCATCACTTTTGGGAAAATAAATCGGCAGTGCATTGAATGCTTCTGGAAAGATGAACCAACGGGACGTCTCAGTTATCACAAAAGCTTATGTCATAAGCATGACATCATCGGAGAAGCTCGAGGAGATTGATGTCAAAGTCGTTTCATATCATTCCATTCTAAGAAACGCGGGGACTATCTTTATATGGCTAAAATCAAAGAGCCCGATTTTATGATCATTATGACATCCCATAGCCCATCTTCAGGAGGCCCAAGGCATAGTTCGAGGCCTGACCCCGAGGGTCCCCTGTGCTTGACCTTGGGGCAGAGCAAATCAACGGCTATGATGAATGAGTGGGAGGTTCTCAAGGCAAGTGGTTAGAGCTGACCAAGTCTATAAGAATAGTACAAGTTTGTACCGTGGCATTAAATTGCTGTACCAGCCATTTATCTTTGTAATAAATACATATGTACTATGTTGGGATTCCCCCTCACATATAAAGGGGACCTTTGTTATTTTTTGCACACATAATACATAACATCCAATACATGAACATTCTCTGCTCTCTAACTTAAACACATTCTCCCTTGATTTTATTACTTACACTTATTGCTTACATTTATTGTATTTCATTAATTGTTATTCATTTACTACTCATTATTGATCATAAAGATCTATCATCAAAGCATTTAGAATTGTTAATCATTCATCGGCCGTTCATAGCCCAACACTTAGCTCGACCTCGAGGCCCCGTATAGGCCAGCTCAAGGCCCCGATTCTCATCCACTTGGTTTACTTGACCTACTGCCTTCAAGATCTTATCATATTTTCTAGTCTCACACTTAGCATCTATTACCTAACAACTAGCATAAAAATAAATCACGTATTTTTAGAACCACAAAATCAAATCTAATTGTAATTACCATTTTCACGGTAAACAACCTCCAAGATGTATTAGGACTTGAGACAGCATTATTGGTGGTGTAGAATGAAGAAAGACATATTGGAGTATGTTTCCCAGAATTTTGTTTTTCTTTATATTTTATTCCTATCCCCCAAGGTTGGTTCGCATATACTGGCATCATCAGCATATCACACCAGATCTAGAGGCCCTCCACCTCCTCCTCCTTCAAGTAATACAAAGAGCAAAGGGAAAGCTAAAATGGACAACTTAAGTGGTACCCGAAAAGAAAATGTGGAAAATGTAGAAACTTCCGACGGTCGGAGTACTCCGGTGCCAAATGATTTAGTTTTGAGGTTGGAACAAAAGATACTAGAGTTACAGGGAGAGCTTGAGCAGGTCCGTAACTTGGCAAACCTATACCTCACCCCGAATGTCCCCGACATGAACCAACAAAATACAAAGAACCCAGCAACTCCCCAAAACATACCAAACCAACATCCACAAAACCCTCCTGCATTGCATCAATATGCAACCCCACCTCAAAATCTCAATCCCTTATTGATACCAGCTTTGCCACAACACTACCATCAACCAATCCAGTACCCACCAACCGCCACTTATCACACTCCCCAGAACACACCATAACCCATTCTTGATCCTAAAACTCAACCAAAGACCACCACTACACCCAGGCACCTGACACTCACCTTAACAACCCTATATACGTGGAAACCATACCTCACTCGATTCAACCAACTTCCTATACACCAGAATCCGCTGAGAAGGACCTGTTCATCAAGAACATGGCTAAGGAACTCAAGAAGTTGACAAGTTGAGTTCAGGGTGTCGAAGGAGGCAAAGGGATAGAAGGTTTGAATTATGAAGACCTATGCATACAGCTAGATGTAGAACTGCCAGAGGGGTGCAAACCTCCCAAGTTCGAGATGTTTGACGGTAGAGGTGATCCCAAGGTTCATCTAAGGACCTATTATGGCAAACTTGTCGGGGTCGAAAAGGATGAAAAGATCCGGATGAAGCTTTTCATGAGAAGTCTTACGGGAGACGCTTTGTCCTGGTACATCATCTAGGATCCTAAGAAATGGTCCAACTAGGTGAGTATGGCATCTGATTTCATGGACCGATTCAGGTTTAACACAAAAAATGCACCAGATATTTTCTACATTCAAAACCTCAAGAAGAAGCCCACCGAGACTTTACCTGAGTATGCTACTCGTTGGAGGTCGGAAGCAGCCAAAGTCAGGCCATCTTTGGATGAGGAATAAATGAACAAGTTTTTCGTCAGAGCACAGGATCCACAATACAATGAAAGGTTGATGGTTATTGAAAATCATAAATTCTCTGATATAATCAAACTCGGGGAAAGAATTGAAAAATGCATCAAGAGCGGGATGGTAACAAACTTTGAGGAATTACAGGCCATAAACAAGGCATTACAGGGCACAAATAAGGCATTACAATTAGGCGGCATATCAAAGAAGAGAGACGTTGAGGCAGTAATGGTGGCTCAAGGCCCGAAATCTCCACTTACATATCAAACACCTCCACCTATGTACCAAGCACCACCACCCACATACCAACCCTCATTTCCTGGATACTCCCAACCAGCCACTACTTATCATACCTATAATTCCCAACCATCTCACTTCCAGTCACCTCCAACTCGCCAAATTATCTAAGGTCATGACCTAATTTTGATCGCAAACCACCCAGAAAATACATCGCTATTGCCGAACCCATCGACCAGCTGTATGAAAGGTTGAAAGCCGCTGGTTACGTCATTCTCATTCCTGCTGTGGCAATAGAAAACCCGTCCCAATGGGTCAACCCAAACGAAACCCGTGCATACCATTCTGGTATGAAGGGTCACACCATTGATGAGTGCCGAACATTAAAAGACAAAATCTAGACACTGATTGACAACAAGGTTATACAAGCAAAAGAAGCTGTACCCAATGTCTGTAACAATCCTCTCCCAGATCATAAGGGTGGTGGGATACATGTGATAGAGATGGATTAAAGATGGGAAGGGGTCAATCAGGCTTATTCGAGAAGGTGATGACTTTAAGCCTGCGGTCACGCTTACTCCTATTGTTGTACAGACTCAGTCACAGATCGAAGTTGAGATAACTGCATCAGTTCCATTTGAGGTATAGGTAGCTCTACCTACCGCCACCCTTATTCCATTTGAAGTGGAAGTGGCCACACTTTTCACGGTGATAGTATCAACCGCATCTCCTTTCGACTCAAAAGCAATACCTTGGGATTACGTTGCCGAAGCTAGGCGAAAAGAAAAGGTAACGATGGAGGAATCCGATGTTGCACAAGGAATGACTAGGACCGGGAGAATCTATACACCTGAACACTTAGGAGGACCAAGTAAGGATGCCACTACCAAGCAGCCTGTCATTGTAACGGGACCAGATGACCTTTGGAGGAAAGTACAAGAAATGGAATATTCCGTCATTGATCATTTGAACAAAACCCCGGCTCAGATATCCATACTATCACTGTTGCAAAATTCAGAGACACACAAGAATGCTTTGATGAAGGTGTTGAGTGAAGTTTATGTGCGCAACAATATCACCTATGGAGGGATGGCCAATATGGTAGGGCAGGTGCTGGAAAGTCATAAAATAATCTTCCACAAGGATGAGCTACCACTTGAAGAGTTGAATCACAACCGAGCATTGCATATCACAGTGCAATTTGAAGATAAATTGATTGCCAAAGTCTTGATTGATGGAGGTTCAAGCCTTAATATTTGTCCGTTGGATACTCTGAAATGACTAGGCAAAGGTTTCCATGAAATACAGGCAGGAAGCATGAACGTGAAAGCCTTCAATGGGTTTTAAAGGTCCGCGATTAGGGAAATCAATCTTTGTCTGCAGATGGGGCCAACTTGGTTCGTCGTCGAATTTTAGGTGCTCACAATATTTTGTTGGGCCGACCATGGATACATACCGCTGGGTCTGTGGCTTCTACACTACATCAAGCCATGAAATTCGAATGGAACCATTAGGAGGTGATCATTCACGGAGACGAGAGTAACATTTACACCAGTCAAACCATCCCGGTTATCGAGAACAGAAGATGGCTAGGAGGGGAGACCTATCATCGCATCAAACGTGTCAATGCTGTTGAGAAAGATAAATGGTAGAGTAGCTTAATAGAAAGCATACTAGCATGGTCTGGGTATGAACCCGACAAAGGGCTTGGGAAAGATCTCCAAGGTATTACCAAACCGATATAGCTGAAACGTCATGGTACTACCTTCTGGCTCGGATACCAGTATAGATGGAAGGAGTACGATGATTGATCGCCTCCATGGAGTGGACCTTATTACCCTCTCGAGCAACCAGTACCACATCTGGGTCAAACTTTTCACCAAGCTGATACAATATAGGGAACTATAGAAGAAGAAGCATTAGCTGGGTCGAGGAATCTATTCCTGGAGGACTGGAACATGGATTGCAGTGCAATAATTGAGGAGGTGGATGAGGAAGAAGGCCTCACCATTCAGACTGTGGAGAAGGGAGTTGTTCTCAGGAACTGCACCGCCACACCATCCCGGGCCCGTCGAGTCCCTGGGTAGCTTGGCAGATTTTATTTCTATAGCCTTTCTAGGCATCTAAGATTTTCAGTAATTTTGTTTTAAAGACTCACTTGTTTCAAAATAAATGCTCGATTCATCGAGCCGTACTTGTTTGGATGTTTTAAGTCTTAATCAAATGCATTGCTCTTTATTATTTATTATTATCTTCCATATTGTTTCTTTCTACAGCGTTATTATTACTTTTTCTGATGAACCGGTGACTGTGACATGTAATAAGGTAACGCAACATGAGGATAGTGATTCGGCTGAAGAAGATGAGATACATGAGGAAGTTGTCAGGGATGTTGAAAACTTTGAAAATAAGCCTAAGTCCAACCTGGACGAAACTGAAGTAGTAAATTTGGGGGACGTCGAGACCGTCAAGGAGACTCGCATCAGCATTCACTTATCGCCAATAGAGAAAGAAGAGTACATTCGTTTCTTAAAGGAGTATGAGGACATTTTCGCATGGTCGTATGATGACATTACCAATTTAGGCACGTCCATAGTAGCTCACAAGTTGCCTACCAATCCCACGTGTCCGCCGGTGAAGCAGAAACTCAGAAAATTCAAACCAGATATGAGCCTGAAAATCAAGGAGGAGGTTACTAAGTAGATCAAATCCAAAGTCCTCAGGGAGGTTGAGTACCCAACCTGGTTAGCCAACATCGTGCCAGTTCCGAAGAAAGATGGGAAAGTCAAAGTATGTGTTGACTATCGAGACTTAAACAGAGCAAGTCCCAAGGACAACTTTCCACTGCTGAATATACACATCCTGATCGACAATTGCACCAAGCATGAACTCCAATCCTTTGTGGATTGTTTTGCAGGTTATCACCAGATCTAGAAGGATGAAGAAGACACAGAAAAAATATCTTTTATTACTCCATAGGGGTATACTATTACAAAATGATGTCATTGGGTCTAAATAATGTTGGAGCTACTTACATGAGGGCCATGACAACCATCTTCCATGATATGATACACAAAAAAATAGAGGTGTTTGTGGACGACATCATTATCAAATCCAAGAGGGTCGCAGATCACATAGTGGACTTGAGAAAGTTCTTTGACAGGTTAAGAAGGTACAACTTGAAACTAAACCCCGCAAAGTGTGCATTCGGGGTTCCTACAGGAAAGTTACTTGGATTCATTGTCAGTCGTCGAGGGATCGAGCTGGACCCATCTAAAGTTAAGGCTATTCAGGAGTTACCACCGCCTAGTAGCAAAAAGGACGTGATGAGCTTCCTAGGACGTCTTAACTATATCAGTCGCTTCATAGCATAGTCCACAATCATATGTGAATCCATCTTCAAGATGTTGAGGAAAGATGCCGAGACAAGCTGGACCGAGGATTATTAGAAAACTTTTGACAAAATCAAGGAATACCTATCCACACCACTAGTCTTGGTTCCGCCAGAGCCAGGATGACCTTTGTTACTCTACCTATCTGTATTGGATAGAGCCTTTGGATATGTTCTGGGACAACATGACGAGACAGGGAGAAAGGAGCAAGCCATATACTACCTAAGTAAGAAATTCACACCTTATAAAGCATGATACTCTCTGCTGGAACACACTTGTTGTGCTTTGACCTGGACAGCCTAGAAGCTGAGGCATTACTTCTGTGCCTATACCACATACCTCATATCCAGTATTGACCCGTTGAAGTACATCTTTTAGAAACCCATGCAAACCGAGAAGTTAGCTAAGTGGCAAATATTGTTGAGTGAGATCAATATTGTCTACGTAACTCAAAAGGCGGTCAAAGGACAAACATTGGCAAACCATTTTGTTGAAAATCCGGTGGGAGGACAATACGAACACCTAAAACGTATTTTCCTGATGAAGAGGTATCAGTCGTAGGAGAGGACATTATCGAAGCATACGACGGTTGGAGGATGTTCTTCGACGGAGCTGCAAATTTCAAAGGAGTGGGCATTGGAGCGGTTTTGGTATCAGAAATAGGTCAACATCATCCGGTATCTACTATACTTAGATTTTCCTGCACCAATAACATGACAGAGTATGAAGCCTGCATACTGGGGCTCAACATGGCATTCAATATGAATGTTCAGGAGCTATTGGTAATTGATGATTCAGATTTGCTCGTGCACCAGGTACAAGGAGAGAGGGTCAAAAAGAATTCCAAGATATTTCCATATCTATACCATGTGAAGGAATTGAGAAAGAGGTTCATGAAGATAGAGTTTCGGCATGTGCCTAGGATTCAGAATGAATTTGCCGATGCATTGGCCACCTTGTCATCTATGATACAGTATCCACACAAGAATTTTATTGATCCCATCCCACTGAGATTCATAATCAGCCGGCATATTGTGCCCATGTTGAAGAAGAAACAGATGGAAAACCTTGGTTCCATGACATCAAAGAGTACTTGGCAAAAGGAGAATATCCCGAGCATGTGAACCACACTCAGAAACGTACACTTTAGAGATTGTCCAATCACTTTTTCCACAGTGGAGGAAACTTGTATAGAAGAACTCCTGATTTGGGATTGCTAAGATGTATCGACGCAAAAGAGGCTTCTAAGCTATTTGAGGAGATACATGCTGGAATCTGCGGCCCGCATATGAATGGTTTTGTCCTGGACAAAAAGATACTTAGGGCTGGTTACTTTTGGATCGCTATGGAGATATATTGCATCTAGTATGTCCGCAAATGCTACCAATGTTAAGTGCATGCCGACATGATAAAAGTGTCGCCAAATGAGCTCAATGCAACAAGCTTACCTTGGTCATTCGCCGCCTGGGGAATGGATGTCATCGGTCTGATCGAGCCAACTGCTTCAAACGGGCAGAGGTTTATTCAAGTGGCCATTGACCACTTCACAAAATGGATAGAGGCCGCATCCTACAAAGCTATAACCAAGAAAGTCGTCGCAAACTTTGTCAACGATCGTACTGTTTGCTGATTCGGAGTCCCCAAGTCTATTATCACTGATAATGCCACCAATCTCAACAGTGATCTGATGAAAGCCATGTGTGAAACGTTTAAAATCAAGCACAAGAACTCCACAACATACAAACCTCAGATGAATGGAGCCATAGGAGCCGCCAACAAAAACATCAAGAAGATACTAATGAAGATGGTAGAAAACCACAAACAATGGCACGAAAATACCCTTTGCTTTGTTGGGATACCGTACTACAGTTTGTACATCAACCGGGGCAACTCCCTGCATGCTGGTTTATGGTACTGAAGTTGTCATCCCAGCCGAGGTAGAGGTTCCTTCTTTAAGGATCATACAAGAAGTTGAACTCAACGATGCAGAATGGATAAGGAGCCGCTATGAACAATTGGAACTTATAGATGGAAAAAGGATGAACGCAGTATGTCACGGTCATCTTTACCAGAACAAAATGCCTAGAGCTTTCAATAATAGGGTCAAACCAAAACAGTTTACACCAAGACAACTGGTACTGAAGAAGATTTTCCCACATCAAGATGAAGCAAAATGGAAATTATCTCCCAACTGGAAAGGTCCTTACATAGTTTACAGGGTGCTAACAGGATGAGCACTCATACTTACAGAAATGGACGGAGAAGTCTGGCCAAAACCAATCATTTCAGATGCAGTCAAAAGATATTATGCTTAGATGTTTCACATTCACATGATGTAATTAAACTACGCTTGACCTGATTCCCGTTTAAGAGGGGATACGTAGGCAGCCCTGTGGGTTCGATCATATCATAATAAAATTTTCATTTCCCCAAAGATCAGGAACTGGGGCAGAATTTTGAGGAGGACCCTCAAAATTCTAATATGAGAAAGCTGCAATGTCTCCGAAATATGTTACAGTCACTAGTTCATCTAAAAACTACTTGATATTTCGCTATGTTTCTAAAATGACACCACTTTTGCATATTTTCGAAAACTCTATTTTCGTAACAGCCAGGTGTTACCTAGGGAAACTCAAACAAAGCAAGGCCAGCGGGCAAAGGCACGAACCAACCTCCCCTTACAAAACTTACAATTTTTCTTTGGGTGCAGGCACATATGACGTAACAGTAACATCCGCAAATATATACACGCAACAAAATCACTATCAATCGGACAACCAGACACCGAATATATCTCCAGCTAAGAAATATTCTACTCTTATTTGCCTACCATTTGCATGGGACTAACCCCTGACCCGCATCCTGCATGAGACAAAACTCTGTCTCCATCTTGCATGAGGCTAAGCCCTGCCTCTATATTTGTATGAGGCTAAGCCCTCCCTCCATATTTGTATAAGGCTAAGCACTGCCTTCATTTTCATGGGACTAAGCCCTGTCCCACATCTTGCATGAGGCTAAGCCCTGCCTCCATATTTTCATAAGGCTAAGAACTGCCTTCATTTGCATGGGACTAAGCCCTGTCCCGAATCTTGCATGGGGCTAAGCCCTGCCTCCATATTTGCATAAGGCTAATCTCTGCCTTCATTTGCATGGGACTAAGCCCTGTCCCACATCCTGCATGAGGCTAAGCCCTGCCTCCATATTTGCATAAGGCTAATTTCTACCTTCATTTGCATGGGACTAAGCCCTGTCCCGCATTTTGCATGAGGCTAAGCCCTGCCTCCACATTTGCATAAGGCTAATCTCTGCCTTCATTTGCATGGGACTAAGCCTTGTCCCACATCTTACACAAGGCCAAACTCTGCCTCCACATTTGCATAAGGATAATCTCTGCCTTCATTTGCATGAGACTAAGCTCTGTCTCCATACCTACATGAGGCTATACTCTGCCTTCAACTTACATTCTTTCACCAACACTAAGCGCTATCTCTCCAGCACTATCTATTTGCTCCTCTTTCGGGCTAAGCTCTGCCCTCAACCTCACAAGACTAAGCCTTGTCTTGTTAAATATCATTATTGCATTTTCATGGGATAAAATATCAGCAATCTGTCCAAAGGCGTCATAGTCTAAAGGCATTATCCTCATAGCCGGAAGACACCATGCCATGGCCTAAGGATCTCTCAAATTTGCATATCATTATTCAAAGGCGTCATGGTTCGGAGGCACCATCTTCATGGACCGAGAAAATCATTTCATGGCCTGCAAATCCCTCACTGAATAATTCATGACCCAGGACATCATGGTCTGAGGACGTCATCCCTAGCTGTCCAAAGACAACTTTCATGGTCCAAAAGGGAATCTGCATGATGTTTAAGTTTTCGCACAAATACATGTTCGTAGCATCTCTTTATCTGTAGGTGACTAGGTAAGAAACCGCTATCCCAGCAGGAGAAACCTCGCTCCAGTTCCTTCAACCATCTCAAACTTGACCATTCACCATAACCACTCTTTCATCCATCTCGAAATATCGTGTCCGTTCTTGTAATGACTTCATCGGTATATTCCACCGATGAATCTGGAACTATACATGGCCTGATTCTTGTAAAACCAGGAATATATAGGTAGCTCAAAGACCAGAGTTCGACCTCTATTTTTCAAAACATCACATCCGATCAAAATTGACCATCATTTCTTTACCCGAAAACTCTCCTTCTCGGGTAAAAAGGGGCAGCTGTTGATACCCAATTTTTTCCTACAATATTTTTGAAATGCATATATAACTTTAAAACTATGCATTAGCATCAATGAGCATTTTCCCGTAATTTTTACACCCTTAAATTAATTTATTTCAATATTTTCTTCATATAAATAATTGTAAAATTACATCACAAATGAATTTAGAACATGTCTTGATTTAATATTACTATTATAGGTCCTATTGAGTCTAAATTATTTCATAAATAGCCAAATTGGTACCTTTTGGCTATAATTGCAATAGCTTTGCAATTATAGCCCATGCATACATTTCTGATATTATTTTACGAGAAATTAGTCCTCCGTATTTTTGAATAGTAAATAACTATTTTAAAACATTTCCATGCATGATATTCATTTTTTCTAATTAGAATTATTTTTTAATCAATTGTTTTGAGTATTTAATAAATAGCCTTTTTTATTTTAATTTTGTCCTAAAATTAACCAGCCCAAATACCCTTTACAAACCAGCCCAAAAGATCCCAGGCCCAATATCCACCTGCCTGACCCAAACCCTGTGGCCAATCCTGGCTGTTGATCACTTTTGATCAACGATCGGGATATTTCCTACTATAATTAAAGCTACCTACACCTCCCAAACCCTAATCATTTTCCACTTTTTCCCTGCCGTCACCTATTCCCTCATCTCTCAAATGCTCTCTAACTCTAACCCTAATTCACCCTCGCCATCACTCACCTACTGCCCTCCTATGGTGGTTCTTCACCACCTCAGGCCTCTAATGGCCTCCGCTATGCTATGGTATCTCCATTTCTTGGATCCTTGAGGAGATTCTTAAGGGACCTAGGCGGTCTGTTTACACCTTGGGGTTTTCTTGCCTATTTCAGGCCATTTGACTCGATCTTGAGTAAGATCTTTCTCATTTTTATCCGTGGACTCCTAAGTCTATGTCCTCATCTATATTTCACTTCTAAATAAAACCTAATTTTATCTTTGGTTTTCTCAGATCTGAGACGGATTGAACGTACTTCACATGTTTTCTTGAAAGTTTCCTGTTTTTTCAAGTGATTTTCCGTTCATCCTAAAACTAGGGTTTACTGAAACTCGTCTTCTCAAAGATTTCTTGGTTTTCGAATGTTAATCATATGTTCTTAAGTATTATTGATTGATTTCTGCTAAAATTGTCTGGACCCTAATAGATTTATGCTGAAACCCTAATTTTCTTATATTTTACTTTGATTCTGAGTCTTTCCGTGTTACTTGTTACATTATTTTGTCAGTGCTTTGATTTTCACGATTTCCCCTTAGTCTAATTCAATATCTTGCGATTTTTGCCCTAGTCCATCTCTATTAGGGTTTCTGATTCAATTTATCAGCTAATTTCTAAAGTTCTATTTAGCCTAGCTTTCTATTTGTGGAAACTGATATTTTTCCCCGTAAATCAGTACTACTTTGAATTTTGATATACTGATTTGCTCTGTCAAAACTTATGTGTTGATTCTTGATTATTTCCCTTGTTTAAAACCTTAATGAGTTTTCTTACCTTTGGTGTAATTATTAATTGGTGCTGCTAGCCTGATTTTATGCTCTGATTTTCATAACCAACTTCAAATTGATTTCGGAGTTAGTTCTTGCCTTATTTAACCTAGCCTTAATTACTGATTGATTCCATATTCAATTTTCCTTAAATTAAGTAATACTAGTCTGATTTTGTGGATAATTTGTTCAGGACTGACTTCACTTGATCGATTGTCTGATTATTTCTTACCTTATTAACCTTGCTCTGATTTACTAAAGGAGTTTGTATGAGACTTCCTTAAATTAAGTATCATTTATGAGATTTTATCCCCTTAATTGAGTCATGACTGATTGTTAATTGATTTCCATACCTTATGTGCATATGATTGGATCATTACCTTATGTGTCCTACTCTATTGCATACTAAAAAACCCCATTGTTCTGATTCTCGGATAGACATCAGTTCACAATTTACACACACACTCAAAACCCCATTGCATACTATATTCTGCACTCTTTTCCCTTAACTGGTATGTCTCTAGTTGCATTTGACACCCAAACTCTATGTGTTTCGTCCGTGTATTAGTTCATTGGTTATGAATTTGGCCTACTCTCTTATTCACTTCTTTGTTCAAGCATGCCTAAAGTTGTCCTGCTTTGTGTACAGCTAATATGTTTACACTTCACATGTTTATCTAATGTTTAAATAGCCTGTCTGAGTTATGCCTAGCTGTGTGATCTTGCCTATGGTTAATCCTGCTTGTGTGTCTATCCTCTACATCTTTGCTCCATGTTTAGTTGTCTACTATCCTGGTTAAGTTGTTAAGGTTATAAGTGTTCTATGTGTATTACTACATATATGTCTCCCTGCACCCCATTTATGCACCCTCAACAAGATCTCCATGTGTTCCCAATCCCCTTTTCACCCCTGTGTGCAAACAAACATGTTTGCTAAGGTGTCTGTGGAACTGAACCTTTTATGATATATTGACTGTCTACTGAATTTGCTCTCCTCTGAATTATTTTCAAATGTGTTCTTCTAAAACTGGTTTCATTCCTAGCATTTTTCTTAAAACTGGTCTATTATAGAAGATCTTTTACTCCTAAGAATTTATCTCCACAGTGTTTTCACTAAGTCTTTTCAAGCACTCTCACTTACTCTTAGATTATTATGTTATGCCCCTCTAGTATGTGTACCTTGAGATTTCTCCGAACTCTGGCATATCAGGGTTGGCTTTTCCACACTGTACATAATCAGTCTTTATTTGAGAAAGTCTGGGTCTGAGCACTGCCCGCGATCCTTGAAGTCCTTAGGGAACTCTGGCACCTCTGGACATGAATTGGGCTATGAAATCCTTGACATTTGAGACTACTGAAGGCCGGGTGCACCAGAATTTTCTTTGGGCCTACTTCAAGCTTCCTATAGCTTAATTTATATTTTTATTCAATCATTGGTCTATAATAATTAATTGTAAATAGATATTGGGGTGACTAGTGAAAAGGGAAGGTAGTTGTATGGTAATGTGGGTAAAGCTGAATAGATAACATGCCTATAGGTGTTTGCTTTATACTATTGTATGTTAGATAACCTGCCTATGGATTTACTTCTTTCAAAAGCACTCTGCTATTGCATGTTTGAAAACTTGCCTAGATGTTTACTCTAATCACTATTGCATGCTAGATAACATGCCTATAGGGTTTACTTTGGCTTAAATGTGCTTTATTAAATAACCTGCCTATAGGGTTTGCTTTGGTTGAAATAAGTTCTGCCTACTTTGTTTTACATGATTAGATGCCATGCCTTTAGGGGATAAAATAATAAGGTTCAACTTTCAATGCAGTATATATTCAAATCAGTCTCTTTAGAAATCATGCATGTAGGTTTAATTGGTTGTCAAACTTGCTCAATCAGTATGCTTGTCTAATAAGAACTAATAGCAGTTTCACTCATTAGAGATAGAAGTCATGTCCATAGAGTATTACCATGTGCATTTAGTGCTAAAACTGGAGCTTCATACGGTGTCTTGCTAAATGTCACTAGAAAGCATTCCTAAAGGATAAAAGAACTTCAAATTGTTTCGCAGAATCGTGACTGAATATATACACATAGGCAAGCCTTAGGATGCTAAATAATTGGAAACTAGTTCTGTTTATGTGTAAAATTATCCAGGCTTAATAGGCTATAAAACCAGTAGGCAAACTGGTTAGGATTCTGCTACTTCCCCTTAAACAAACACTACATGTTCTGTTTTGTGATTGGTCATCTAGATATCATATTCCTAGGCTTTCTGAACTTATTCAAAATCAGTTGTTTGAGACGTGCTGCTTATTTTCTTATGTACATGTGGAGATAAACATGACCCTTAACTGCTTTTCCCCTATTTAATTGTCCTATATGTTCTTTGCTTGTCGCCTAGATTTTCCCTTTTAAACACATTAGGCTGTCTAGAACTACCCAGATTTAGAGGTTCTAAACTCCTCCAGGACCACAAGGAAGGGACACATAGCAGCACGCTTAGAGGTCATTAATTAAACTCGCTTATATAACCACTAAGGGGAGGGTAATGGGTAGTAAAAGGATATGAGGACCTACGTGCTAATGTCACGTGTAGCCCCTCTAGTTGGGGAGGATTACCTGGCATTGCACAGATTGATCCTGTAGGCTAATCAACTTAGGACTTCCCTTTCCCAACTCCCCTATATGTTTAAATTCTATAAACTTCCTTTCCTTTACATATACATATGTAAGTTGTCCAAATCTCTCTTACTTTCATTATCTGAATTTCATTGATCATATATGTATGTGAAAACTACCTTGATTTTCAAGCATGTGTTGAAATTGTTTACTTACTAAAATTACTAATTCACATAGTTTAAGTTCGGCTGGGACCCACCGTTGTAGACCGCGAGGGGTGCCTAATACTTCCCCTTAAGGTTATTTCGAGCCTTTACCCTAATCTCTGTTAATGCAAACTAGTTACATGAGTTAATTGCTCTAGGTGTCATAACGCACCATAATCCCTTAGGTGGCGACTCTTCAAATACCCAAACCCCAAAAGGAAATGAGTTGTTCCCCCATGAATGTCGAAACCCGGACTTTCGCGAGGGAAAAAAGGGGAACGACAGCTAGTATGTTTGGTTGAGGTCACGGGGGCCTCCGGTGTGTTTCGGATGCTCAACGGATAATTTTGGACTTTGGAAAGATAGCAGATTATCTTGGTATTTTTGCTGCAGAAGTTTGAACTTCATGTTCATGAAGAGGAGCTCGCATTCGCGAAGGAGTGACCAGTGAAAGCATCGTGAATGGTAGGAGTAGGATGCATTCGCGTAGAGGAAAAATGGAATAGCTGGGACCCCAAGGATTGGTTATACGCGTTCATGTATAGGAGAACGCATTCGCGAAGGGTCTGCAGGTGAAGCTGTGCGTTCGCGAGAGGACACTCGCATTCGCGAAAGAGGAATTTTGATTTTTGGATTTTTGTTGTACGCGCACACGAGGAGATGGTCGCATTTGCGCAGAAGGATTACATGGGAAGTACTTAAACATTTCAAAATTGAGGGTTAGCCATTTTTGTCAAAACTTGAGTTTGGGAGCTCGGATTTGGACGAGATTCTGAGGGATTTTTTGAGATATCAATTGGGTAATGATTCTTAACTTGATTTTGGTTATATACCACTAATCTATCATTAATTTTATCATTTAATTATGAATTTGGGGTGAAAATTGGGATAAATGGAAAGAAGTTCTTCAACTAAGATTTCGAGTTTTGATTGGGATTTTGACATCGAATTTAGATAATTTTGATACGATTGAACTCGTGAGTATATGGGTGATCATATTTGGTAACTTTTGCCCGATTTCGAAACGTGGGCCTGGGAGGCTTTTTGGGCAATTATTTCCAATTTCTTGCCTTAGCTTTGATTTCATTAGTTAGATTAGTTTCTTGTAGCTATATTTATGTTATTAATCGATATGGCTAGATTCGGGCCATTTGGAGCCGGATATTCGCGGAAAAAACATTGTGAATGGATTGATTTGATCTTGGTTCAAGGTAAGTGGCTTGCCTAACCTTGTGTGAGTGAACTACCCTTAGGATTTGGTACTGTTTGATATATGAGCGTCGTGTACGTGAGGTCCACTTCCATTAAGTAAAATATATGTTTTCCTTTAACTAAGGTACACTAGCATGTGTAATTATCCTATTTAGTTTAGGACAACATATCTACGTGTCTTAATTGCTTATCTGAACTCTGTGTAGCATGCTTAGTGAATCTTTTGCTTCTTCATTGACTTGTACTTAGTCTAAATTGTAGGATTTCCGTGTTGTAGTTGTAATCCTATTGTTTGAGCTGCATATTTACTTTGGTACTACGGAACGGTATTCCGGGAGATGCCCCATATGCTGCATTTTACTTTAGTACTACAGAACAGTATTCCGGGAGATCCCCCTACACATTTACGTTTGGGACTACGGGACATTATCCCAGGAGATCCCCTGTTGTTATCTTTGTGTTATGCGGTGTTGTCTTTCTATGATTCCATTCCAATTAGATTTCTGTATTTATTTTGACTATGATATTTCATTCTGTCTTATTCATTATAATTATATTAGTAGGGCCCTGACCTGATCCCGTCACTACTCGATCGAGGTTAGGTTTGGAACTTACTGGGTACCGTTGTGGTGTACTCATGCCCTTTCCTGCACATGTTTTTCGTGTGCAGATACCGGTTCATCTTACCAGCCTCATCACTAGTTGTAGTCTGCTTCTATTAGGAATTGAGTAATTTTGGTATGGTTGGAATCGTTGTTGAATGGATGTTTGAATTTTATTAAATTTTGTTGGATTTTGAGATGTGGGCTCAAGGTTGACTTTTTGGGTTGACAATTAAATTCTTTTAAAGATCGAAGCTTTATTATCCGAAATTATTTCCTATGGTTTTTTATTATATGAAGTTACTTTATCTAGATTTGAGCCGTTCGGAGGTTGTTTCACACAAGAATGTCATTTTAGAATATCGGTTTAGCTTTCTTGAGGTAAGTATCTTGCCTAACTTTGGGGGGGGGGACTACCCTTTAGGATTTGAGTCTTTTGTGCTATTTGTGTCATGTAAAAGTTGTGTACGCAAGGTGACGAGTACGTACTCGGGCTTATATGTGAAAAATTGACCGGTTTAGACTCTTATGCTTGTATGTACTTATTTGTAATTGTTAGCACATGTTATATCTTTTATTTTCTATATCTACTATCACATGCTTTATTGAATTTGTCATTACATGTTACATTCTTTACTTGACAAATTTTCTCTTGTATGCCTTATTTGTAGTTGTTACCACTTTTATAATTTCATGATTTCTCTTATTGTTGAGTTATTCTTAGTTGAAATTATTGTACACTATATCCTTTTGTTGCCGGGCTATTCTCATGCATTTTGACAAAGTTGCTAGTTCGTTCCATTTCCTTTGTTTTTTATCCTAAATCATACACTAGAATCCGAAGTGTACCATTTCATGAAAATACTTTCACTATCAAAATTTTCTTTAAACAACTAATTGGGGTTGAGGTAATCGGAAGTCATTAATCTATTTTAAATTGATGTTGTGTTTAAAGGGGGTATTATTTCTTGTGAGTTACTTTCCCGTTCATTTTGTGGTTATTGAGATTTTATACACATTGTGTTGATCCATAAGCTATTTGTTGTGGAAATATTGATATTATTGGATCTTTAGAACGGTTGTGGCCTATGGGCACTTGTGTTACGATTTGATACGTCGTGTGCTGTCATGTTAGTTTTTTGAATTGTTGTATTGATTGGTTATTGTTATGCGGAGTATAAGGGTAAAATTTTACCGTTATTATTATACGGGGCATAAGGGTGGCATCTCACTATTGTTGAATGTACGAAGTGATAAGGGTGTCTATTATATCATTGTCCAAGCGGAGTGATAAGACTGGCTATTATAAGAAGCGATATAGGTGGTTATCAAAGAGATAAGGGTTCCAAATATTAGTGTCCGGGCGGAGTGATAAGGGTAGCTATTATACGAAGTGATACGGGTCACTGTCGGAGAGATAAGGGTGGCTAACGATATTGTCAGGGCGGAGTGATACGGGTGGATCGGAGAGATAAAGGTGGAAAATGTCAGGGAAGATGTGTGATGGCTTGGGAACATTATGTTGGTGATTTTCATATGATGGTGTTCTTTTCCTTGTGTATGGCATACACCTTATGTGACTTGTTTTGTTGCTTCGATGAGATACTCGATATCTTTGATATTACTTGTTGTCTTGGACTGCAGTAGTACACTCGCACAAGAATACATCGTGGCATGCTATGGAACATGACATTTATTAATCATACCCATATGTTCTTGTATTATCTATTTTCATGTTGTTATTGGGACCGTGATCATGTCGAGCAGATTGTTATTGTGAGCCTGTGATCATACAGGGCGGATTGTGATACTGAGAATGTGACCACGCCGGGGGGACTGTGATGGTGAGCCTTTGATCATGCCGAGTGAATCGAGATATTGGCACGTGAGTTATCCGTGTGGATGTGTTTTGAGATGTGGGCACGAGGTGTTGTGGGTATATGATGGTGGGTTGAGAACCGTGACTTGTGACTATGAGATGAAGTATCACGGAGTAATTTTGTTGGGAAACTTTTGTTAGAAAGACTTGATTTATTGGTTGTCATTGTGTTCCTTATTTGGCTTAAATGGTACTTTTATCGTGTTCCTTTTTCCTTACTGTTTATATCACATGTTTATTCTTGTTGCAATTTACTGATTCTTGCTTTTCATTATTAGCTTTATACTTCTATATTGCATATGTTATTTTGTCTAGTGACTGTCTAGATTTGTACCTCGCCACTACTCCACCGAGGTTAGCCTTGATACTTATTAGGTACCGACCGTGGTGCACTCATACTACACTTTTGAATATTTTTGTGTAGGCCATGTATTGGAGATATCGGACTCGGGCAGAGTTAGCTTGTTGATCGCGAGGATTCAAGGTAGAGCTGCTTGGTCGACATGGTCCCTTGGAGTCCTTTCCTTATATAGCACTGTCAGCTTGTCATTTGAACAATATTGTATTTTGATCTTTCATATCTTTCCATGTACTTAGCTATAGTTCGTGACTTTGTATTACCAGTCTTGGGAGGTTGTTATGATTATTTCCATGTAGACTCATTTCACTCTTGTTTCAGTATTAATATTAAACATTGTATGAAATTTTCATTGCAAAAATTGGCTTAATTGTTATAGTAATCGGCTTACCTAGTCTTAGAAACTAAGTGCCATCACGACATCCTTCAGAGGGAGTTTGGGGTCGTGACCGTTTTTTTATACCCATAAAGTATCATCCAACTTTAATGATTAATCTTTTCGAGAAGAACTAATAATTGTTTCTTAAATTCTTTTTAATTCTATATTAAAAACTTATACTTGCCCACTTCATTGAGCATGATATGGAGTTTTTGTTTAATGAGTTACTTCACGTCTTGACAACAACTAGAAAATTGTCTGTGTACAAAATGAGTTCCCTCATCACTTACTCGTGGGATTCCAAATCTTGAAAAAAAAGAATTATGAGAAAAACACAAAAAGTATGAGCATCTTTTTTTCTAGTAGCCATTACTTAAACATATTTTGAAACATAATCAATATCTACTAAAATATATTCACAACCATTTGAAGGAGAAAAATGTCTGATAAAGTCGATGCCTCAAACGTCAAAGATTTCATACACAAAGATAGAGTTAAGAGGTATTTCATTCCTTTTTGAAATGTTACCAATTTTCTGGCGTTTGTCGCAAGTGGCGACTGAATTAGTTTCATCCTTGAATAGAGTAGGCAAGAAAAAACCTAGTTCAAGTACTTTAGTTGTTGTCCTTCTTCCTCCATAGTGTCCTCATATAGGTCCATCATGGCAGTGACGTAAGATGCTGCTCATTTCCGTCTCTGGTACACATTTTCTAGTTATATCATTCGCACAAAATTTAAATCAGTAAGGATCTTCCCAATAATAATATCTTGCTTATTTTTTAAGGTTTTTTCTTTGTTCGTTAAGAAAAATCTTTGGAATCCATCTCCAGCCAAATAATTGGCATGTTATGACCCAAATCTCACATATCATGATGGTGCGTATCACGATACTAGGCAAACTGACAACTCACAAATAACAGGCATCTTTAATTTAAAACATACTAAAATAGTCTTAAGTAAATAAAATCTCATAATAACTGGAAGAAAACACTGCAACTCGATAAAGAATTTCCAAAATACACCAACGCAGATACCTCGATAGTCTCATAACTGAATAAGCTCCAACACTAGCAACATCCATGTCCAGAAGCACCTAGATGTGCACATGAAGTGCAGAGTGTAGAATGAGTACAAGCAACTCAATAAGTATCGTAAATAAACACGACAAGTTAAGAGAAACTTAAATTATTAATGATACTAGCAATTCCTATGTAGTTCCTTCTTTTGAACCGGCATAGAACAATATTGAAAACTAACTCATCCAGTTTTGTGAGAAGAATATCCGTGTGTGCATGTGTACAGTTTCTCAAAGACTCTGCTCAGACAATATCATGGCATGTAAAGGTGAAAAGTGGTTAAATCAGATAAATAATCAAGGAATTACAAATTCCACACAACACTGGCCGGATTCTCTCAACTTTCCATATCTGTTCCGAACCACTGATTAATATTCTCAATAATCGTGTGTACACCATCAAGAGAGAAACATGAGAGGGTGGCCCTAGGAGGATGGATCAGTATCCACACGCTGCACGGATAACTCATGTGCTGCACAGACATCTCACATGGTACTAATAGAACATGCTCAAATAGATCACACAAATTGTTACAAACACAAGAGATATCATATCTTAAAGCTTAACAATCAATTATAGGCTTATAAGAGCCAGAATATAACCCGAACAAGAATAAATAACCCCGGTGCCCGCAAATGGGTTCATCCCCATGTATGTGCGCACCCAATAGCACATAGCTATCACAAAAATTCAAGCAACTAGTGCCTCAACCGAGTTTAAATAGGATACTTACCTCAAACAAATCAAATCACTCTGCTAGCAAGCCCTTCCCATGTGTATCGGCCTCCTGAAGGATCGAATCAAGCCAAAAATAACGTAATAGTATTAACAAAAGCTATATGAATTGATTCCAATTAATAAATCTACGATCTTTAACTAAGGTCAAAAAGTCAACTCAAAAGGTCAACCCCGAGGCCACATCTCGAAATTCGACAAAATTAACAAAATCTGAAGACACAACCACGAGTCAAACCATACCAAAATTACTAAATTTCGACACCAAATCGTCACTCAAACCTCAAATTTTTACTCTCAATACATGGGTCAAAAATCCCCAATTTTCACCTCAAAAATACCAAATCTACGGGGGGAATTCAATGGGTATTCAATATAATTAGATAAAAATGATAAGAAGTGACTTAACTTCAAAAATCTCGTGAAACCCCTCTAAACAATCATATTAATCCGAGCTCCCAAAGTACAAAAATGAATAAAAACTAGAAATCTTTCGAATATATGTACTGCCAGGCTTTTCGCTTTTGCGAACCTTTTAGCAGCTTCTACAATACCGCTTTTGCGGTCAAAACTCCGTACCTGCAGAATTACACTACAAACCTGACCTCGCGCACTTGTGGTCCCCCTCTTTGCACTTGCGGAATCGCATCTACAAACAAAATCTTCACTTCTACGATCACCAGCTGCACAGCCCAACTCCGCTTCTGCTGACCCTCACGCGTAGAAGCACATCTGCTCTTGCGGCCTTCTTTTGGCACATGCGCCCCCAAATTCTACAATCGATGCTGAAACCTATCAAATCAACTGCGATTGACCATAAATATCGCACACAAATCATAAATGACACAAGAGACCTATTCCAACTTCTGGAACCAAAACTGAGCCCGGTAACCAC
The DNA here is from genome assembly GCF_000393655.2 of Nicotiana sylvestris. Classification (NCBI taxonomy): domain Eukaryota; kingdom Viridiplantae; phylum Streptophyta; class Magnoliopsida; order Solanales; family Solanaceae; genus Nicotiana; species Nicotiana sylvestris. Next base: position 59,899,754 of record NC_091063.1, read on the forward strand.
AAAGTCAACTCCCGATCAAACTTCTCAACTCTCCAAACTTCTAATTTTTTCTACTTTCGCCATTTCAAGCCAAAATCACCTACGGACCTCCAAATCAATATCCAGACACACTCCTAAGTCTAAAATCAACATACGAAGCTATCAGAACCATCATAATTCCATTCTGGAGTCATTTACACATAAGTCAACATCTTATCAACTCTTAAACTTAGGCTTCCAACCTTGGGACTAAGTGACCCAATTCATTCTGAAACATCCCCAAAACAAAACCAACTACCCCAACAAGTCACATAACAAACATTGAGCATAGAATCATACTTGGAGTCTCAAATAGGCATGGATATCTTCTCCACAACTTCTGCTCGGTCTCCCAAGTAGCCTTCTTCACTGGCTGACTTCTCCACTGCACCTTCACTGAAATTATGTTCTTTGAACTCAACTTTCGAACTTGCCGATCCAAAATGGCCACCGGCTCCACATCGTAAGTCAAATCACCATCCAACTGAACTGTGCTGAAGTGCTAAACATGATATGGATCGCCGACATACTTCCAGATCATGGAAATATGAAACACCTGATAAAGACTCGATAGACTAGGCAGCAATGCAATCCTGTATGTCACCTCTTCAAGCAATGCAATCCTGTATGCCACCTCTTCAATCCTTAAGCACCTTAAAAGGCCCAATATACCGAGGGCTCAACTTTCCCTTCTTCCCGAACCTTATAACACCATTCATGGGTGAAACTATAAGTAATACCTTTTGCCCCACCATGTAACCAACATCACGAACCTTCCGGTTGGCATATCTCTTTTGTCTAGATTGCACTGTGCTAAGCCGATCCTAAATCAACTTAACCTTGTCCAAAGCATCCTGAACCAAGTCTGTACCCAATAACCTAGCCTTATCCGGCTCAAACCAACCCATTGAGACCAACACCGTCTCACATAAAAAGCCTCATACGGAGCCATCTGAATGTTCAATTGATAGCTGTTGTTGTAGGCATACTCTACAAGCGACAGAACCCGATCCCAAGAACCCCCTAAATCTATGATTCAAACGTGTAACATGTTCTCCAATATCTGAATAGTGCGCTCGGACTGACTGTCCGTCTGAGGGTGGAATGGTGTACTCAACTCAACTCATGTGCCTAACTCTCGCTGCACTGCTCTCCAAAACTGCGATGTAAATTGTGTTCCCTAATTTGAAATGATGGACACTAGCACACCATGAAGGTGAACAATCTCACGAATGTAAATCTCAGCCAACTGCTCTGAAGAATAGGTAGTCCTCACTAGAATGAAATATCCGGTCTTGGTCAACCGATCAACAATCACCCAAATAGCATCAAACTTCCTTGAAGTTTGTGGGAGCCCAACTACAAAATCTATGGTTATAAACTCCCACTTTCACTCTGGAAATTCAAGCCTCTAAAGAAATCCGCCCGATCTCTGATGCTCATACTTCACCTGCTGATAATTTAGGCACCGAGCTACAAATTTAATGTGTCTTTCTTCATCCTCCTCCACTAGTAGTGCTACCTCAAGTCCCGATACATATTTGCGGCACCCGAATGAATGGAATCCTGCGAACTGTGGGCCTCCTTAAGAATCAACTCACGTAGCCCCTCTATATTGGGAACACAAATCCGACCCTGCATTCGCAACACCCCATCATCCCCAATAGTAACTTCCTTGGCATCATTGTGCTGAATTGTATCCTTAAGGAAAAGCAAATGGGGGCCGTCATTCTGACATTTTTTGATACTATCATGTAAGGAAGACAGAGAAACCACAGAAGCTAGAACCCAACTAGCTCCAAAATATCTCATCTCACTAACTGATTGGCCAAGGCCTGAGCATCTGATGAAAGCGGCCACTTACCTACCGAAATAAATGCAAGGCTGCCCATACCCACCGCCTTTCTACTCAAGGCATCGACCACCACATTAGCCTTCCCGGGATGATACAAAATGGTATCATAGCCCTTTAGCAGCTCCAACCATCTCCGCCGCCTTAAAGTTAGATCCATTTGTTTGAACAAGAGTTGGAGACTCCAATGATATGTAAATACCTCATAAGACACACAATAGAGATAATGCCTCAAAATCTTCAATGCATAAATGATGGCTGCCAACTCCAAATCAAGAACATGGTAGTTCTTCTCATGGGGCTTCAACTAGTGCGAAGCATAAGCAATCAATCTACCCTCATACATCAAGACATACTTGATACCAATCTGTAAAGCATTACAATACACTGTATAGGAACCCCACTCTAGTCAAAGGTGCTGCAATGGATAAGAAACCCTCCACGATACAACGATAATATCTGACAAAACCGAGAAAACTTTGAATCTCAGTAGCTGAAGACATTCTGGGCCAGCTCTAAACCACCTCTATCTTCTTTGGATCCACCTTAATCCCCTCACTGGACACCACATGTCCCAAGAATACCACCGAACTAAGCTATAACTCATACTTGGAGAACTTGGCATAAAGCTTCTTCTCCCTCAACCTCTGTAGTACAATCCTCAAATAATGTACATGCTCCTTCTAGCTATGTGAGTACACCAGGATTTCATCAATAAAAACCATGACAAACGAATCAAGATATGGCTGGAATATATTGTTCATCAGATGCATGAATGTTGCTGGGGAATTGGTCAGCCCAAAAGACATCACAAGGAACTCATGGTGACCATAGAGGGTCCTGAATGCCGTCTTTAGAATATCCAAGTCCTGAATCTTCAACTGGTGATACCCAGACCTTAAATCAATCGTAGAGAACACCCTCGCTCCCTGAAGCTGGTCAAATAAATCATCAATGCACAGCAAAGGATACTTGTTCTTAATTGTAACTTTTTTCAACTACCTATAGTAGATGCGCATCCGCATAGTATCATCCTTCTTCTTCAAAAACAGAACTGTTGCAACTCAAGGGAATGCACTAGGCCTAATAAACCCATTATCAAGAATCTCCTGAAGTGTCTCTTTCAATTCATTCAACTCTGTTGGTGACATACGATACAGAGGAATAGAAATAGGCTGAGTGCCCGACACCAAGTTAATACCAAATTCAATATCCCTATCGGGTGACATGCCTAGTAGGTCTGCATGAAACATATCCGAAAAGTCTTGCTTTACCGGAACCGAATCAATAGTAGGAGTATCAACACCAACATCCCTCACAAAGGCCAAATATGATAGACACCCCTTCCCAACCATCTGTTGGGCCTTCAGATAAGAAATCACCCTGCTAGGAACATAATCTAGAGAACCTCTCCATTCGATCTTCGGCAATCCCATCAACGCTAATGTCTGGTCTTAGCGTGACAATATAGAATAGCATGACATGGAGATAACTAATCCATATACAAAATCACGTCGAAATCAACCATACTAAGCAATAAGAGATCAACTCTAGTCTCCAATCCTCCAATGGTCATCGCACACGACCGATACACACGGTCCATAACAATAGTATCGCCCACCAGCATAGATACATGAACAGGTGAAACTAAGGACCCACGAGGCATATCCAAATATTGAGTAAAATAGGATGACCCATATGAATAAGTAGAACCAGGGTCAAATAATGTAGAAGCATCTCTGTGGCACATTGAAAAAATACCTTTAATCACTGCATCTAAAGCAATAGCCTCTGGCCTGGTAGGAACATCACAGAATCGAGCATGGCCACCACATGGTCAGCCTCCCCCTCTAGGGAGAGCTCTATCGACCTGAGACCCACCCCGAGCAGGCTGAACGGGAGGTGTAGCTGCTGGTGCTAATATCATCGACCGAGAACTCTACTGTAGAACCCCACTCAACACTCTAGGGAAATCCCTCTATGTGGGAACTAACTAGACCGCTTGCCGAGCTAACTCTGAAATTCTCATCTCGTACTAGGTCACAAACATACCCTCCTAGCATAGTTGTTCAAACTGCCTACACAACTACTCCCTACGGGTTGGCGGCACAAACTTCTCCAAGAAGAGAACACAGAATGCGTGCCATGAAAGTGGTGCAACATCGGTAAGCCTGCCTTGCTCATAGGTCTCCCACCATGTGAAGGCAACCCTCGATAGATAAAAAGTAGTAAATGAGACCCTACTAGTCTCTAGAATACCCGCCGTGCGAATAATTCGCTGGCACCGATCCAAGAAGTCCTGAGAATCCTCTAACTTAGCCTTACTTAATGATGGAGGCTTGAGACTCCCAAACCTCTATAGTCTCTTCTGCTTCTTATAACTCATAACGGGACCCACTTGGGCCTGAGCAACTGCAATCGGCTAGGCTAGTAGTACCATGATGTCTGAAGTTCCTACACCACCTACTATGGAGTGTGGGCGGTGGGAGTCTAAGCACCTCCCCCTGCCTAAGAATTGGCTGGTACGGCTTGAACTGAAATCGCATGAGCAAGGCTAGTGCAAATAGTCAATATCTGGGCAAAAGCCTCTTAAAGGCCTAGAATCACAATAAGTATAGCTGGTGCCCAAGCTGGTCCCACCCGCTCAACCACATCTAGAATCTTCTCCTGAGTTGGAGCAACTGGTGGGTCTGCAGGTGTTGCTCTAGCTGCTGTACGATCTGCACCTCGCCCTCTTTCACGGCCCCAGCCTCTCGAGGCCCTAGCTGGTGGTACTGGTGGCCGTCCACCCAATCTGGAAGCATGTGTCCTCACCATCTATGAGAAAATAGAATAACAGAAATTTGATTTCCAAAATCAATAAATTCGCACCACAAGAATATAAGATAGCGAAGTTTTCCAAAGGGTTTAGTGGCCTCTCGAAGATAAATACAGATGTCTCCGTACTGATCTGCAAGACTTCACTAAACTTGCTCATGACTCATGAGACCTATGTAACCCAGGCTCTGACACCAACTTATTACAACTCAAATCTTACATGTTGTCATGGCGCCTATCACGATACTAGACCCTAATGCTCGACCTCCACACCTTCCTATCAAGAGCCATGTCTTTGGAAATCTAGAGTCGCACCATATCCTGTCTGATCACCTCACCCCAATACTTTTTATGCCACATTCTACCTATTCTCGTACCTGCCAAAGCCAACCACTCACACCTCCTAACCGGGGCATCTAAGCTTCTCATCTGCACGTGTCTGAACCATCTAAGTCACACTTCCTGCATCTTGTCTTCCACCAGAGCTACATCTACCCTCTCCCGAATATCTTCATTCTTAATCTTATCCAGCCTATTGTGCCCACACATCCATCTCAACATCCGCATTTTTGCTATTTTCATCTTCTGGATATGTGAATTCTTTACTGGCCAACACTCAGCCCCATACAACATGGCCGGTCTGACCACCGCTCTATAGAACTTACCTTTGAGTTTCGGTGGCACATTCTTGTCATACAAGACTCCAGACACTAACCTCTATTTCATCCACCCCACCCCAATACGGTGCGTAACATCTCTGTCAATCTCCCCATCTCCCTGGATAATTCACCCTAAGTACTTAAAACTTTCTCTCTTGAGGATGACTTGTGAGTCAAGCCTGACTTCCATATCCTCTTCCCCCGTCACGTCGATGAACCTACATTACACATATTCCATCTAAGTCCTACTCAACTTGAAACCTTTAGACTCCGGGGCCTGCCTCCATACCTCCAGTCTCCCATTAATGCCTCCTCGCATCTTATCAATCAGAACTATATCATCAACGAACAACATACACCATGGCACCTCTCCTTGGATATGATGTGTCAGTGTGTCCATCACTCGGGCAATTAAGAACAGGCTGAACGCAGATCCTTGGTGTAACCCCATAACCACCGGGAAAGGTTCTGAGTCACTTCCCATAGTTTTAACCCGAGTCATAGCTCCATATTACATATCCTTTATCGCCCTAATGTACGCCACCAACACATCTTTCACCTCCATACACCTCCAAAGGACGTCGCTGGGGACCATGTCATACGCCTTCTCTAGGTCAATAAACACCATATGCAAATCCCTCTTCCTATCCCTGTATTCAACCTCCTAATAAGGTGGATAGCTTCTGTAGTAGAATGACCCGGCATGAACTGAACTAGTTTTCCAACATAGACACTGCCCTCCTTATCCTCCCTCCACCACCCTCTCCCAAACTTTCATGGTATGACTTAATAACTTGATACCCCTATAGTTGTTACAATTCTAGAATTCACCTTTGTTCTTGTACACCGAAACCATTGTACTCTACCGCCACTTATCAGGCATCCTCTTCGTCCTGAAGATAATATTAAACAACTCAGTCAGCCATTCCAAGCCTGCTCTACCTGCATATCTCCAAAACTCTAGTGGAATCTCGTTTGGTCCGGTCACTTTGCCCCGACTCATCTTACCCATCGCACCCACGACCTCCTCAACCTTGATGTTCCTACAATACCTAAAGTCACAGAGACTCTCGGAGTACCCCAATTGCCCTAACATAATGTTTCCATCCACCTCTTCATTCATAAATTTATGAAAGTACAACTGCCATCTTTGCCTAATCTGGGCCTCTTCTATCAATACTCGACCATCCTCGTCTTTGATGCACCTCACTTTATCCAGGTCGCGAGGCTTCTTCTCTCTCACTTTTGCCAACCAAAATAACTTCTTGTCCCCACCTTTGCCCTTAAGTTCCTCATATAGCCGACCAAATGTAGTAGTCTTAGCCTCTGTGACCACTAATTTAGCCTCCTTCCTAGACTCCTTATATCTTTCTCTGTTCGCTCTCCTGTGATCCTCGTCGGTGCTCTCTACTAACTTTATGTAAGCCACTTTCTTGGCTTCCACTTTACCTTGGACCACGTCATTCCACAACCAATCACATCGGTGCCTGCTAGAGTAACCTTTCGAAACTCCCAACACCTCTCTTGCTAACTCCCTTATACAGTCCGCCGTTGCCGTCCACATAGCTCTAGCGTCCCCACCACTCTTCCAGGCACCCAGAGACCTCAGCCTCCCCTCCAACTCCTGCGTATTATACTTAGACAAAGCTCCCACCTGATCCTCGACTGACCCCTTACAAATCCCTTCTTTTTCTTCATCAAGATACCGACGTCCATCACCAGGAGCCTATGTTGAGTTGCGAGGTTCTCACTCGGGATCAAATTACAATCCTCGCACAACCCCCTATCACACCTCCTGATGAGTAGATAGTCAATCTGAGTCTTAGCCACCATACTCTGGAAAGTAACCAAATGTTCCTCCCTCTTCGGAAACATAGAGTTCACAATCACCAACTCAAAAGCTCTAGCAAAATCCAACAGTAAGGTACCACCCCATTCCTATCGCCAAAGTCGAAGCCACCGTACACCTTACCAAAGTCACCAGCAGACAACCCAATATGGCCATTGAAATCACCTCCTATGAATAGCTTCTCCGTAGGCAGAATACCCCGCACCATCCCATCCAGCGCCTCTCAAAATTGCCTTTTGACCTCCTCGTCCAAGCCCATTTGTGGCGCGTATGCGTTAATGACATTCACAGTGCTCCCTCCAACTGCTACCTTAATCGCCATCAATTTGTCATTCACCCGTCTAACCTGGACCACTGACTCTCTAAGCTCCCTATCCACCAAAATTCCCACTCTGTTCTTGCCCTTCACGACTCCGGAAAACCACAATTTCTACCCGTCTACATTCCTCGCCTTCGATCCTACCCACCTAGTCTGCTGCAGACACGCTATATTAACCCTCCTCTTCTGGAGAATCTTCGCCAGCTCTATAGACTTACCCGTTAACGTCCCTATATTCTATGATCCAATTCTCAACCTACAAGCGACCTTGTTCCCTTTACCCTCTTTGGGCCCCGTCCCATCCCTCACCCTTGCCCTACTCCCCTCCCCACCACCCGACCTCCCCGAGGACATGACCCTACTCTGCCATTACAAACCACAATCTCTATACCTACAAAGGTGAAAAAATGAAAAGAAAAAACACCACACAGAACAACAAAATGGAGCAAATAGTAACTACAATCCCACTACTAGACTGACTAGAATAGTACGAAATACTACGACAACAAAGTAATTAACATAAGGGACAGAGAAACAGGAGGTGGGAGGTACAATTACCGCAAATAGAACCTGGAACTTTCGACTTGGTATACTCCTGATATTGCGGAACTCGGTGTGTTGCTGCTGCTCTACTTCTTGTGCGCGTGCACCTCCCTACTGCCTCCAAGCAACCACAAAAGTGATACCTGCAAAACACACAAACACCCACGGAACCAATAAAATAGGGGAAATTATGAACCAAGATAATAGGCCGGAGGTACCAATTCCCGCGAACAAAACCTGGAACCTTTGCTGGAGCGGGAGCAAGAGACCAACGAGGAGTTCTTGAATGCATAAAAGAATTGCAATGCAATAAAATTTCCTTGGGATTTTATTTTTTCCGATCCCAAAACCAATCAATCCAATTGTCACCAAAGAAGAAGACCAGGACGGAATTTGAATTTGGCAAAACCCAAAAGTTCTCTGTATCAATATATCCAAACCCCTAATACAATCTGGGCAAAATTTGAAAAATAATCTTTGAAGCACAAATAGAGAAATTTTGAAATCCCTTTAATCAGATGAATTATTTATTAGATTCAAAAACACTCAAATTTCTTTTATATAAAAACGAATTGTTTCTGCCTCCAAAATATTAATGCAAGTTATCCATGTGTTCTGAAAAAAGTTGAAAGAATAAAAGTCGAATTGGAACACTAGGCTGACACTTGGCTCGGCGGCTAATACAAATCGGCGTGAAGGACATTTTCAAGCAAATGTGCTATCATAGCTCAAATTGGAAATTTGATCACTAAAAAGCATTTATCAAGTTCGATCAAGGATTAAACCTCTATGTAGCCTCAACATGTGATCTCGTCCAAGTCACACCTCTATTTGACGTTATGAAATAGTCGATGCAATAGTAATACCCAACAAAGGAGCCGGGGTCGAATTCCATAGGGAGATAAGAATGGGATTTGGGGGTATATATTATAGTGTATTAGCTTGAACTATCTCAAATTGCACTTACACAAACTTTGGTTATTTCTAAATCTAATTTAAACTAAGATTACAAGATGAATAATTGAAACTAGGAAATATTTTTTGTTGTTTTTCAAATGATATAAAAGGCCTAGGGCTATGAACTGCACCTAGGTGTTTGCCTAACGGGATGCAAAATTTAAAGCTTGTTTTGTTGGTCGAGGTGTATTATAGCTATCAGCAATCAAGTACCCACTCAATACCGCTGGTAAGAGAGTGATTTTGCCCAATTCGGCTTTCTCAAGTCCAAATAGGTATTGAACAAAATGGTTGATAAACATCTCAAGTCAGGTGTTACTATCTCTAAGTTCAACCCTTTAATTGAGACTATCAATCTCTTGATTTACCCTACTTTCTTGTTAGCCAAGTTTTCCTAGACTAAATCTTTTTTTCTCAAGTAGAGACCAAGTCAAATAGGCATTAACTAATGTTTGCAACCATTAATTCTACAATTAAAAATAAGAACAAGGCTACATAATTAACACTCAACCATAAACAAGAAATAAATCAAACACCCATTAAGTTTACACTCTAGGGTTAGGTCACAACCCTAGTGAAAATTTAGCCACTCATACTTAAAACAGAAGAAATAGAAGAAGAAATGATAGTTAAACCCATATTGATAATTAAAATGAAATCTATGTTCACAAATCTCAAAATGGCAAAAACTACTAAAGAGATAAAAAAATGTCACTGTGGCTGCTGATATTCAAAACTTGACCTAAAAAAATGTAACTCTTCTATTGTATACAAAGCTGGAAATTTCGGACAAAAATGCCCTTTTAGAGGATCTACGGCTGCATAATTTCATGTGCGGTCTGCACATTGCTTCAACTTCACAGGATTTGAATCTTGCGGCTGCACAATTCTGAACCACGACCGCATCTCTCATTTTCTGTGATCCGCACATTTGCGGGTACGACCGCACAAGGCTCTTCTACGGGTCGCACAAATGCAATTACGGCCGCATAGCTGATCTTCTGCGACCGCACAATAATTATTCAGTCTGCACTTCATTTAAGCTTGAAATGAGAACTCTCTGAACTTCTGCTCTTGCTTAACTTCTGAGGCTGCACATTTCATGTGCGGGCCGCACTTCTCATAGTCCTCTAATATGAATGACTTCACAATCTATGACCGCAGATGATATTCTGCGGTTCGCACTTTGAGCTTCTATGCTTGTTTTTGTCCTTCAGTTCAGATCACTCATTTTTGAGTTGGATATCATCTTAGTGGCTCATTTTCCGATACTCCTACAATTATGCATATTTTATCAGTTTTTGGGAAAACAATTAAATATTTTTGGACTAAAATGAGAGCTAAAAGGCACTAATAAGTAGTCAAAATCCCCAATTATTAGCATGGCTCAAATATATAACACAAACTCTTACAAACACGAGAGATATTCATAGCTTAAAGCTGAACAGTCAATTCTAGGCTTATAAAAGCCCGACCACAACCCGAACATGAATAAATGACCTCGGTGCCCGCACAAGGGTTCATCCCCATGCATGTGGGCACCCAATAGCTCATAGCTATCATAACAATTCAGCAACTAGTGTGTCAACTGAGTTTAAATAAGATACTTACCTCAAGTAAATCAAATCAATCTGCTAGTAGGCCCTTTCCCACGTGTATCGACCTCCGGAAGGATCGACTCTAGCCAAATATAACGTAATACTATCAACAAAACCTATAATAATTGATTCCAAGTAATAACGCTACGATCTTTAACTAAGGTCAAAAAGAACTCAAAAAGTCAACCACGATCCTACATCTCAAAATTTTACAAAACTAACAAAATCCGAACACCCATTCAACAACGAGTCCAACCATACCAAAATTATTAAATTTCGACACCAAATCGTCACTCAAACCTCCAATTTTTACTCTCCAATACATGGATCAAAAACCCCTAATTTTCACCTCAAAACACCAAATCTATGAGGGAAATTCAATAGGTATTCAATATAATTAAATAAAAATATTTAAAAGTGACTTACCTTCAGAAATCTCGCAAAATCCCTCCAAAAATCATCTTAATTTGAGCTCCCAAAGTACAAAAAAAAACTCGAAACACTTCGAATATATGTACTACCATTAGTGGTGTTCATAAAAAACCCAAAGAACTGAACCAAACTTGTAAGGATCCAACATGTCATTTTGAGCTCTAGTGCGTCATTCGGTAGTTTGAGTCTATGAGTAGCTTCACTTCAAGCATTATGACTTGCACACGTGGTCTGAATTGAATTTCGGGAAGTTCGAAGTTAATTTGGAAAGAAAATTCTCATTTCGGAAGTTTTAAGTTGAAAGAATTGACTAAGGTTTTCTTTTTTGAGTAAACGATCTCGGAATCGGGATTTGAAGATTCCAACAAGTTCGTATAATGATTTTGGACTTGGTTTTATGTCATGATCGGGTTTTAGATGACCCGGGAGCATTTCGGTGCCTATTGTAGAAGTGGCATTTTGGAAGAATTTAATAAATTTGGGTTGTAGTGTATTTCAATGTTATCGATGTCCGTTTAGGATTTTGAGTCTAGGAATAGCTCTGTATGGTGATTGTGGTATTGGGAGCGCGTCCGGAAGTGGATTCGGAAGTCCGTAGGTCATTTTGGCATCATTTTGGTGAAAGTTAGAAATTTAAAGGTTTTTGAGACGTTTAACTGGAAGTGGACTTTTGATATCCGGGTTGGATTCTGATTCTGGAAGTTCGAGTAGGTCCATAATGTCGAATGTGACTTGTGTGCAAAATTTGAGGTCAATCGGACGTGATTTGATGGGTTTCGACATTGAATGTAGAAGTTTGAAGTTCTAAAGTTCATTAAGCTTTAATTGGATGTGATTCATGATTTCAATGTTGGTTAATATGATTTGAGGCCTCGAGCAACTTCATGTCATGTTTTGGGATAGGTTGGTGTGATTGGACGGGGTCCTGGAGGCCTCGGATGTGTTTCAGATCATTTTGGGCTACTTTGGATGCTGGTTTACTGATGTCTGGTGTTGTTCTTCACGTTCGCGAGGATCATCTCGCGTTCGCGAAGAAGGATTTGGCTTATGGGATTTTGTTCTTCACGTTCGCGAAGAAGGAAATCTCTGTTGCACAGGTTTAAATTCGGAGGCTCATATCTCGCAATCTACAAGGAATTTAGAGATGATCCAAAAATAAAATTGTACCCCATTGCGTCTAATTTTCGGAAAACTAAACCATTTCAAATTTGAATTTGTGTACAAAAGGTTATGGCTAGTGCACTACAGGCTATCCAGAAAGATGAAGAAGAAATTTGTGTTGCACAGGGCTGACTTTGGCAGCTTATATCTCGAAATCTATAGGGAATTGAGAGATGACCAAAACATGAAAGTTGTAGATATTGTCATTTAGAGTTTTGAATAAAAAGTTATGAACATTATACTAGAGCTTATCATATAAAAGTTTGAAAATGACTTTTGAGAATTTTGTTCATCGCGAACGCGATGGGAGGCTCGCGAACGTGAAGAAGGGTTGCCTGGCAGTGTATAAGTTTGCAAAAATGGGTTTGGCTCATTTCATCTCATTTCCTCCATAGGAGACGACCTAGGAGTGATTTTGGAGCTCCATCTTCATCATCTATGTCAAGGTAAGTGTTTCCCACCTATTGCAAGTTAAATACTTGGATTATATGTAAATTTTAAAATGGAAATTCATGGAAAATTAGTGGAAATTTAGGGTTTTGGTAGAAAATCTAAAAATTAGTATTTTTGGATTTTGACCACGAATTTGGGCATGGGATTGAGAATAAATTATATATTTGAGTTTGTGATGTTATGCGTAATGTTTATCTTCAAAAAATTTCGGAATCCGGACATGTGGGCCCGAGGGTTGATTTTATCAACTTTTCGAGCAGAGTTTGAAATTATTGTAAATTGGATTATAATAAGTATTGGAGTATATATTTATGGATTTGCACATTTATTTACTAGTTTTGGAGCATTGGGCATCGGTTTGAGTTGTTGGAAAGGTTTGGGAGCCGGCTATGGAACTTCAGAGTGATGTAAGTCTCCTTTCTAACCTTGTAAGAGGGAATTAACCCCATAGGTGAACTAAATTATTATGTGCTTCTATTTGTTGGGGCTACGTACGCACGAAGTAACGAGAGTCCGTACATAGCTACTAGCTATGCATATGTCCGGGTAGTTTTAGGGTTACATCATGCCTTGTTGATATTGTTGTTGATTTATATTTATTGTTTACCTTTAGAAGAAGCGAGATTGAGTTAGCTTATTTGTTTTGAAAGGAGTTGAAATTGAGTAAAAATTGGGTACTTAAAAGTTTTCATTTGAACTTCGTATTTTGAAACGAATTGAGGAATACTATAATAACTTAAGAAATCTATGTGTAACCGCGTCGCAAGTATGATCCGCGAGCGGGGTAATTACTTAAATTATATTTGATCGCGTCGCAAGTATGATCCGCGAGCGGGGTAATTCTTTAAATTAATATTTGATCGCGTCGCATGTATAATTCGCGAGCGGGGTAATTAGATGCATCTATGCTTCGCGTTGTTCGGCCCTAAGCAGTACACAGTTTAAATATTATGTTGGATTGGGACGTACGACCTTTGCATGATATGTGTATGACTTGATTGATTGTTTTGGAAATTTTGATAATTGATGTGGCCTGATCGGTCGGAGATATAAATTGTTAAAAGATGAAAATAAATTTGGAAATCTACTATTAACAAAAAAATTGTTTACTTGCTTCATGTTATTGAGTTTACAGTCGCCTTATAAAATTCATAATTTATCATATTATCGGTATATTATTGTTGGCCATAGCAAGTGTTGGAGTCAACCTCTCGTTACTACTTCTTCGAGATTAGACTGGATATTTACTGGGTACGCGTTGTTTTCGTACTCATACTACACTTGCTGTCATTTTGTTGTACATGCACTTGTACGTCTAGTGGCATTGGGGGCACATCGGCATGGTTTATACAGGGACTTAGGTGAGTTGCATCTTATGAGACTATCTACAGCCAGCAGATTCTCCTTCAGAGTACTTGTATTTTCTTTTCTGTCCAACTTTATATTCCGGACAGTTATTGTATTTTAATTTACTTCCTAGTAAATGCTCATGCACTTGTGACACTGGATATTGAGATGATTATGGGATTATTCAGTATTGAAATTTACTAAAAACATTATTATTTAATCTGTAAAGTTCATATTTTACTAGTTAAATTGAAGGAAATTATGATTTGGTGTTGGCTTGCCTGACAGTGGTGTCCAGCGCCATCACGACCTTTAGTTGATTTTGGGTCATGACAAAACCGAATAAATAATCCGATACATTTTACGTTTGGTTTGGTTTTGGTTTTGAATTTTAAAAACCGATCAAATTTGGTTTGGTTTTGGTTTTAACAAAAAAAATAGTCAAAAAAATCGAATCAAACCGACTATAGAAGTAACTATTTAAATTAATTATTACAATATATATATAATTTCTACAATTTTATGGTACATATTAGTCATTTGTATTTTTTTAGTGCAGTTCTTTGTTATTATAATAATTTAATTCTTTGCTTTTACATTCAAGTTTGATTGATATTTTTTCTTTCTCTAAGCGTCACGAGCCCAAAACCAACCCGGTCGTGATGGCGCCTATTATGGAACTAGGCCAGCCGACACATTCCCAAAATAGTTCAACATTTTATTAAAATGTAAATAACAAATTTTTCCAACTGAAATTTTCATAAAAGATATAAAGTCAAAAACCAAAATGTAGAAATAAAAGGCCCGACCTCAGGTGTCACTAAGTCATAAGTAATACTACAATTATTTCAAAACATAACAAGACCAAAAATAGTCTGAAAGTAGCCGAAGTATACTAGAAGGAAGATAAAGAAGAAGAAAGGTGGGACTGCGAAAGCGAGCCAGCTACCTCACTATCTCCGGTGATAATCCGCGACCGGAATAGTCAACAGCCGCTACCGTGACCTAAGATACCTGGATCTGTACACAAGGTGCATGGGGCAACGTGGGTACACCAATTCAGTAAGTAACAAGTCCAAACTATGGACTGATAGGTAGTGACGAACTAAACCTCAGTAATTATAACAAAATTAAATTGTACAGTAACGTAGGCATGCTGACAATTCAATTATTAAACTCAACAGTAAAGCAAATACTAGTCTGAACAATGTGAAGTATAAAGCTCAGCAAATCTCTATATGACAATGCCAGAAATATATGAAAATGCACCGTGTGCTCCCACTCTCAAGTGCTCAATCACTCGGTACTGCATATGGTTATCCGGCCCAGGGAAGTCCATCCCGAAATATATACAACACTGACTGCAAGTCAACCGGTACCGAGGAACAAGGGTAATCCAACCCTGAGGAGAAATCCGTTTCCAAGTATCAATACTTCGGACAAATCTATGTCCAGGGAAATCCATCCCTCAAATATTATTTGCGCTCACTGGGGGTATGTTACAGACTCCGAAGGGGCTCCTACATCCCAAGCGCTATCATAATCATCAACATAATCGTTGCGGCGTGCAACCCGATCCCATAACTGCCACTCATAATCAGGTCCTCGGTCTTACTCAGTCATCACTCTCTAATCTCACACACACAGGCTCATAAAACCATGAAACTTGCCCAAAACAATGATATGATGTGCCAAATAATAACAACTGAGACTGAGACATGATATGATATGCATGAACAAAATTAAGTACAGAATATCAATGAAACTAATGAGATGACAGCAAGAAACGACCACTCGGGTCTCAACAGTATTGGTGTGAAACCCTAACATGATAATTAGCATGATTCATAGTTCATTTCCTTAATCATATAAACATAACACAAATATCAACAAGAAAGAGTCACTAAACGGTGTCATGGAATGAACCAGGCCACAATTCTCACGGTGCACACCAACACGCCCATCACTTGGCATTTGCATCACCTCAATATAAATCACATAACACGTAGTTCGGGGTTTCGAACCCTTAGAACCAAGTTTGGAAGCGTTACTTACCTCAAACCAAGCCAAATCCTACTCCGCTACACCTTTGCCTTTGGAATCGGCCTCCAAACGTCCCAAATCTAACCAAAAGTAATACAACACAATAAATATAGGCTAAGGAATCAATTCCACACGAAAAACTATCAATTCAAACCAAAATCCCAAAATTCACCCAAATCCGACCCCCGAGTCCACGTTTCGGAATCCGACAAAAATCACAAAACTAGAAACTTTTTCCACTCACGAGTCTATACATACAAGATTTATTAAAATCCGACTCCATTTGACCCCTCAAATCCTCAATCAAAACGCTCCAAAACTCAATCCCTAGCCCCTTCAACTTCACCCCAAATTTCCACTAATTCCATGATTAAACAGTAAGAAAATCATCACAAACACAAATAATAAAGCCCAAGTGGCTTACCTCACTGATACTCCTCGATTTCTTCTTGAAAATCACTGCCCAAAGCTCAAAACCCGGCCAACAATGGTGAAGAATGGGGAAAAATTCACGAAGGGTCTAATTTATACTTTTGCCCAGGCATTTCCGCACTAGCGGCCAAATTCACGCACCTGTGGGACTGCACCTGCGGTCCAAACACCGTATTTGCGCATTTCACTTAAATCCCCAGCTTTCGCACCTGCTCCCCAAGCCTCACACCTGCGGGCTCACAGATGGGGTCCAACTTCCGCTCCTGCAATCCTTATCTGCTTCTGCAGTTCATTTCCGCTTCTACGGACCTCGCATCTGCGGTCCCCAATCCGCAGGTGCGGAAATAATAGAAGCAGCAGTTTCAGCTGCTCAAACCAATTTCCAACTCTTACGCTAGCCATCCGAATTCATCCCGAGGCCCTCGGGACCTCAACCAAAACTACCAACCAGTCACATACCACCACTCAAACTTATTCAAAACTTCGGAATACTCCAAACAACATCAAAATACCAAATCACCTTCGGATTCAAGCCTAAGAACTTCTAAACTTCCGAATTTCGCAAACAATGTCGAAACCTATCAAACCTTGTCCGAATGACCTAAACCTTTGCACACACGTCACAAATGAAACTACAGACCTACTCCAATTTCCAGAATTTCATTCCGACCCCGATATCAAAATTTCCACTGCCGACCGAGAAATGTCAAATTTTCAATTTAGCCAATTCAAGCCTAAATCTACCACGGACCTCCAAATTATATTTTGAACATGCTCCTAAGTCCAAAATCACCTAACGGAGCTATCCAAACCATAAAAATTCAAATCCGAGATAGTTTACTCATAGGTCAACATACGGTTGACTTTTTCCAACTTGAACTCCTAAATAAGAGACTAAGTGCCTCATTTCACTCCAAAACCACTCCGAACCCGAACCATCTAACACGATGCGATGAAATACAGATAAAGAACATATAAAGAAGCAGAAATGGGGGAAAATGGGCTATAACTCATAAAAGGCCGACCGGATCGTTACACTAAGTACACGAATTTATGTTATGATAAAACAATCAACTTTTAATTGAGTAATTAAATTATTCGTCACTATTTGATTCGATTATCAACAATATATCTTGGTAAATAATAGATTTCTCAAAGATCAATTGGTTTGATAGTGTTATGTTGAACATGTAGTAATCGGATTATGTGTTTGGTAGTGTATGTCTCATATTTTGAAAAAACTAATAATAACCGAAAAACCCGACAAAAACCGATAAAAATCGAATCGAAAAAAAATTAACTTAATTGGTTTGGTTTGATTCCAATATTTTAAGAATCAACTTACTTGATTTGATTTCTTTTTGGGGAAATCAATCCAAACTGAATCATAAACACCTCTAACTTCCAGGGTTTTCGCTTCTGCGGACCTTTTAGCTGTTTCTGCGGTACCGCTTTTGCGGTCAAAACTTCGCACCTGCGGAATTATACTACACACCCGACCTCGTGCACCTATGGTCCCCCTCTTCGCATTGGAGGAATCACATCTGTGGACAGAACCTTCGCTTCGATGATCACCAGCTACACAACCCAACTCTGCTTCTACGGACCCTCATGCGCAAAAGCGCATCCGCTCCTGCGGCCTTCTTTTCGCACCTGCGCCCCCAACATCTATAATCGATGCTGAAACCTATCAAATTAACTCCGATAGACCTCAAATTTTGCACACATATCATAAATGACACAATAGACCTATTCCAACTTTTGAAACCAAAATCCGAGCCAGGTAAGCACAAAATCAACTCTCGATCAAACTTCTCAACTCTCCAATCTTCTAATTGTTTTAACTTTTGCCATTTTAAGGAAAAATAACCTACGAACCTCCAAATCAATATCCGGACACACTCCTAAGTCTAAAATTACCATATGGAGCTATAAGAATCATCAAAACTCCATTCTGGAGCCATTGACACATAAGTCAACATCCGGTCAACTCTTTCAACTTAGACTTCCAACTTGGCATTAAGTGCCCCAATTTATTCTGAAACATCCCCGAAATTAAAATAACTACCTCGGCAACTCAGACAACAACAATTGAACATAGAATAAGTCATAAATAGAGGAACAAGGCTACAACACTTAAAATGACTAGCTGGGTCGTTACATAGCAATATCAGCAAACCAAGATGGTCAATGTACAACAAATGTGACTGAAAATATATGTTCATCAAGAAATTTTTCTTTCGTATCTTATCTCAGTGGGAGGATTTTTTGAACCGACACAAATGATCATCTATCTAATTTTCTGAACTTTTTCGATCTTTTATTTCAAGATCGAATTCTAGTATAAGGAGTATTTATCTTAGAAATCTAGGTCTAACATATTTCTTTGCTAAGAGGTACTTTAAAGTTGCAAGATCAGTGTAAACTGTAATTTTTATTTCTATAAATTAGAAATGAAAATTTTCAAATGCAGATACTACTGCCAGTAATTCCTTCGTAGTTGTGGCATAATCTGTTTGAGCTTCATTAAGGGTTCTACTAGTGTAGTAGATAAGTCTGAAGATCTTGTCTCTCTTTTGTATTAATATTGCTCCTACTACTATATCAGTTACATCACACACCATTTCAAATGGTTGGCTCTAGGGGGGGGCATATATTGGTTAGAACCGAAGAAACCGACTGAACCAAAAAAAAATTTATTTCGGTTATTCAGTTTTTTCGGTCGGTTTCAGTTTGAAATTTTAGTTTTTCGATTTGGTCATCGGTTATTGATTTATTTGGTTCGGTTAACCAAAAAATCGAATTATTAGCAAAATGGATTATTTAAACTACATATAGGCTAAGCCAATAGGTAATAATATTAGGCCCAATTTTAAGTTCCATCAAAGACCCAACCCAAATAAGTAAGTCAATGACTTTTCCCTGTCTTAAGACTTTCAACTCTAATAAAACTTCCATTTTATTCTAAGTCACTAGGGTTCTTTAAACTTCTGTTGCGCCCCTCTTCTCTCTATCGTCATTGATACACTTGTGCCGATGTGCTGCATCAGTTTTCGTTGTTGTCAGATTTCTTGTTGTTGTCCAAATAAGCTTTTTTTTTATTTCTCTCATTTCTTCTTTTTGGTTCTTTGTCCTCGCCAATCTTCTACTATTTCTCTCATTTTATTAAATATTTTCTTGTTTTTTCTGCCAACAAATTCATCAGTCCAATTATTACATAGAAGGAGCTAAATATGATAATGTTCAAATCGAAAACGGAGTAGAAATAATCGAACTAAAATTAAAAAATCGGACTAAACTAAACTTATTTCAGTTACTACTTTTACTAAACTGAAAACCAAATAACTGAACTGAATTTGTTCAAACCAAACTGAAGAGACCGAATACCCACCCCTAGTTGGCTCTAATCAAGAGAAACAACAATTGGAATATTATTCAATTGTTCCTTGAGAATTAAAAATATTTTTCTGAAAATATTCAGAAATTCAAGATCTACTGCAATGCCTTATACTAATTGGGCAACATCTTTTTATATAAGAAAATTTCATGATAACTTCTCGATTCGGTGCTAGATTTCCACAGCAAATCTAGATTTAACATTTGCAGAGATGAGAATTCGTCATTCTAAGTTTGGATTTCGTCGATTTCGTTATGGCAAATCAAGACTTGGTGCATTGTCACGCAATACTTCTTTGTGTGTTTTCTTTACTTTACCACCTCATAATTTTTTTGCTTTTCTGAGAGAAATTACATGGTTAAGATCATGTAAAATGCACTTATCATACTTTCTCTGTAGGTTATCTCAATTTATATAACACTTTTCTCTTTTCTAACGATTGATCCTTTTAATTGTGACAATGTATTGGGACATAGTTTCACTTTTCAAAATACAATTTCGAGCCCCTTTGGCTAAGCTAACAATGTTGCTTAGTTCGAGAAATGCTTTTGTTCAAAAGTATTCTTCGAAAACGTACTTTTGTATGGTAGGATTTGTGTTTGACTTTTTCATTTGAGTAGTGCTTTTGATAAAAAAAAAATTGTATTTGGCTATTCTTTCCAAAAAGTACTTTTGAGTTCTGAGTATCAAATTACAAAAAAGAAGTAAATGTTCAATTTGCAATTAGTATGATTTAAGAAAGAGAATGATATTTAAATATTTATATAAAGAAATTCAATAAAATATAAAAAAATAAAGTAAAAATATAAAAAGATTTTTATTTTATCAATATAAAATATTGTTGTTCCAAAGAAATAATATTGATTATCTTGTACCATTTATTGTTTACATGATGATTTAAATATATAAATACATCATTTAATATAAACAAAAACTCCATTTTTATAAATTACTGTATAAAAGAAGAGATCTATTTATAGTTGAAAGACTATTCCAAAGAGTAAATAGGAGAAGAGAATAAAATTATGGAAGAAGTAAAAAAGAAAAGAAATGTTAATAGAAGAAAAAAGGAAAAGGTTAAAATAATGAGAGATAATTTGAAAAATATAAATTAATTTTAAGAATATTTTTGTCTTGAATAAATTAACTTTCTGGTTTTGATTCTTGGAAAAAACTAAAATTTGTAGTTTCTCCTCAAAGTAGAAAAACTCTAATGCTCAAAAGCACTTTTTCATTTCGGTCAAACATTTTAAATTTTTCAAAAAAAACTTTTTAAACAAAAAAATAATACTTTTAGTCTCCTAGAAACTTAGCAAATAGTCTTTTATATATTTGGGAAGTATGTAAAAAAGTATTATATGTCACAATAATTAATAATTCAAAATGATTAAAGGACAAACAAAATTTTGACTCTCAAAATCCGAAAAATATCACATAAATCAGGACGGAGGGAGCACTATGTACTTAAGGTAGGAAAAAAAATGATGAAAAAACAACAAAGATTATTGCACTCTCATTGAAGCCTTTAGCTACAAACTTTTCAGGTTTCGGGTGCACTCTCATCGGAGCCAATAATTAATAATTCTAATACTGTGCTGAGTTTGCTGGCCAAATTATCATCCGTTTCTTATCTTTTTGGTTGACAAGACACATATCTATCAATTCTATAAATTTCAGGTTTGATTTCTAATAGGGACCAAGAATTCTAGTACTTTAGATTTTACCTAAAGTTCTAAATTTAGAAGTCTATAAAGTAACATGCTATATGCTTAGAGCAGTATGAAGAAGAAAATTAACAAGCCATCGAGATCTCACAGTTGACAAAGCATTTATTAATAGAAAACATAATAAAAATATACCCTTCAATCGGAAAAAAATAGAAATCATAAATAAAATACAACCCTCAACCAAAAAAAAAAAGCAAAAGAAAGGAAATAAAATTCTAGCTCTACATAGGAATCCCTAACCTATTGGAATAGCTGTGGAACCACTCGTTTTATCCACTTATTATTGAAAATCCTTATCTTATAGAGCTATATTACTGATATGCAAAAGCATATTCTTAAAGCATGTTATAAGTTACGCGCCAACGGAATCTGTCTTCTTCTTTGTCTTCGTAGAAAGTGTAGGCCTTGAGATTTCCATCTATTTCTAGCCGAAGGTATGTTAAAGTTGTGTTGATTTTAGTGAACGCCATAACATGGGAATTTCTTGTTGTTGATTTAGCCAATCTGTAGTCCAACTTCACCCTTTGATTTCCGCTGTTCAATTTTATTGATTCCAAAGTGCTATTTTTGAAATCAAACCAAGCTAATTCCACGGCAAGCTTGGTTCTGTTATAGATACCGAATATTTTCGGTTTCACTTCCAAGCTGTAAGGCCCGTTTACGTTCTTTTTCATGGAGGCCCGGCTCACAAGCTTATTCGGGCCTGACAAGCGGAGAGATTGGCCCACTAAAAGAGTGTCGGTGGGATGGTCGAAACTCTGCCAAATGAATTTTCCCTTTGAGTTATGAAGGACAAAGTTACCATTTGGTAACAACTTGAAACCAGTGACGCCTTTTTTAGCTGTGTTTGTTTGCCAAGCAATTCGACCATTAGCTTCTGCCAAGACAAGATTTCCATCTGTTCCTAAAGAAAAAGTGGCATTTTCCTTGACAGGATTTCCCCTATTAGCTTCCCATACCCAACGCATTAGAGATTCGGAACGGACAGTACCCATGCGCAAAGCTAGTGTCCATGCATTAGGGGTAGTGTTGTAAAAACAGAACTGGAATGGATTAGTGAAAATTCCAGAGAAAACACGATAATCTGCTTGGTATTCGACAACAAAAGGTCCTAATTCACCTTCATTGACGAATTTGAAGGTGTTTTCAACTGGGACTTGGGCAATTGAAGAAAATATTTGGCAGAAAAGAAAGAGAGAGGCAACAAGTGTAGTAGGCAATGAAGGAGACATGTTTAATTTCTTCTTTTAGCTGTTTGATGATATGATCCTTAGTTTCTTGCTATCCGTATTTATAGATGGATGGCGATGGATAATTAATTAGTTATTATGAATAGTACTGTTCATCCGTATCTTTTAAATTTTTGCATTGACAAGATTATAATGCACAAGTTGGCGCAAATGTAGTCAATTCAAAACCGGTCAATGTTGAGGTGCTGTCTGCATATGGTGTACAGGAGCATAAGTATGAGTTTACCTTGTGCGTGGATATATGCCTTAAAACACTGTCCATTTTAAATTCGAAGACGAAAGAAATGTGGAAGTGTTGTCAGAGACTGAGTCACCGAGGAGTTCGGGTTTTTATACCAACCTATATTAATTCATCACAGATAAGTGATAAATAAGATAAGAATAAGTATTAAATTAACTACTATTAATTGATAGCCATGCTTATAAAGACATATGTGATTTAGGTTGATATAAATATTCGATGAATGTAAGTATTTACCTAACCAAGAGTATGCATTTGTTGTCTCAAATTTGACATATGTAGTGAATTAAAAATAATTTAAAATATGTTGATTTTGAACATGACGACAATAACGGATTGTTTTGGCTGTGTCAAAGAGATTTTATCTCCACATAAGTCCAACACATTATTAATATGATGTTTAGCTTCTAGTTTTTATTTTTTCATATATCATTAGGAAAATTTATGAGAAAATTCTTGCATTTTTTATATGAAATTTAATGCTGAAAAAGTAAAACACACACACACACACACACACACACACACACACACACATATATATATATATATATATATATATATTATAATTTTGCATTACTAACTATTATCAGGGAACGTTTTATCTCCTAATGTAGTATTTTTCGGTGCGAATTCGAATTTAATCGGACTTCAATACTGATACTGGACGCCGATTGAAAACCCAAAAAAAAATACTTGTATGTACACCAACATACTCGAATTATGATTTTTACTTTTTTTTTTTAGTATTCACCATAGATTTGAAGGTAAAACAAGATAATGATCCTTGCTTTTTTAAAGTTGAGTCATGCCAACTGTTTCCGACTTTGGTATTTCGATGAAAAAGGGTAGGCGGCTGATTGCGAAAATTATGCTCCAGCTGGGACATAAGTTTTTCTTTTATTATTTTTAAAAAAAATTAAAAATATTGTTCGATTATAAAAATATCAGTATTTGGGCAATTTTTTAAGATGAATTTTTCAAATTTCAAGAAGTAGTTTAGACTAATTTTTAAATAGCAGAACTTCAATTTTTTTTTTTTACATAAAATGCATATTCAAATACAATTTTAATTTTTAAAAACTATTTTTTATCTTATCATCAAAATCTTTTTTTCTTTTTTAAGTTTCAATTAATTAAATTTATGTACGAGCATTTGTTTATGTTACATAATCATTGATCTCTCTTTACCCATAGCAATCAATCATAGTTTTTGTCTGAACCAAGAAATCGCTTTCTTTCAAGTTGTCACTTTGTTACTTACAAGTTGAGAATCGCCAACGACGACTGGTCTTTGAATGATTTAACATCTATGACTTATCCAGAATGGGAAGAAGAAAAATTACTAACAACAACATCATACCCGGTATAAATTCCACTTAGTAAGGTCGGAAGAGAATCGTGTGTGCGCAAATTTTATCCTTACTTTGTGAAGGTAGAGAGACTGTTTCCAATAATCTCTCGGCTCAGCCAAACATAGGTACCCCAATAATAACAAGAAACAAGATGGGACAACACAAAAAAACCCAAGTAAAAGCAGCATACATAATAAGATAGTAAGATGATCGAAATACAAAAAGCCTACTACCAACCAAATGCGAGAGTATATACTAACACCGCCGATATAAATAATCTAGGCTACTTAACCTACTATCCTAATCTTCGACCTCCATACTTCCTATCACGGGTCACGTCCTCGGTCAGCTGTAGTTGCGCCATGTCATGCCTTATCACCTCACCTCAACTCTTATTCGGCCTACCTCTACCTCTCCTAAGGCCCTCCAATGTCAACCTCTCACACCTCCTTACCGGGGCGTCTGTGCTTCTCCTCCTCACATGTCCAAACCATTTAAGCAGTGCTTCCTGTATCTTGTCCTCAATAGAGGTCACACCCACCTTGTCCCGAATAACATCATTCCTAATCCTATCTAATCTAGTGTGCCCGCATATCCATCTCGACATCCTTATCTATATGCTACCTTCATCTTCTGGACGTGGGAGCTCTTGACTAACCAGCACTCCGCCCCATATAACATATATAGTCGGTCTGATCACCACTCCATAAACCATGCCTTTAAGTTTTGGTGGTACCTTCTTGTCACACAAAACACCGGAAGCAAGTCTTCACTTTATCAATCCCGTCCCAATATGATGTGTGGCATCTTCATCAATCTCCCCATGCCCATGTATAATAGACTCAAGATACTTAAAACTTCCCCTCCTAGGTATGACTTGTGAATCCAATCTCAACTCCTCTTCCCCTCCCTGAGTAGCACCATTAAACTTACACTCCAAGTATTGTGTCTTGGTTCTGCTCAGCTTGAAACATTTAGACTCCAGGGTCTGTCTCTATACCTCTAACCTCGCGTTAACACTATCTCGCATCTCGTCAATCAAAATAATGTCGTCTTCAAATAACATGCACCACGACACCGCCTCTTGGATGTGGTGGGTCAATACGTCCATCGACATGACAAACAAAAAAGGGCTGAGTGTCGACACCTGATGCAACCCTATCATGACCGGGAAATAGTCCGAGACCCCTCCCGCAGTCCTCACACAGGTATATCGTACTTATATTTTTCCCAAAATTGTATCAAGTTTTACTTTTCGAGGGTCGATTTTGTTGATTTTTCATTTATATCGTACTTATATTTATATTCCTCTATTTTAAAGTGACTAACACTATTTATTTATTAGTTTATTTTAAAAAAATTAGTATATTCTTATATTTTCTTAAGGGGATACATTTATAGTCACACAAATATTAAGATTTGTTCAATACCAAAAGTTTCAAAAGTGTTGCTCTCTTTATTTCTCTTTATGCGTAGTTAAATACTATATATTAAATATTAAATTGTAAACTCAATCATTAACTTAAAATCACCCTAAAAAATTTTAAAAATTCAAATCCTAAATCCGACTCTAAATAGGAGTATATTTTTTGGAATCACCCTTTTTACATGCTTGATTTAGATTCTGCATAGACTTACATATAACTCAATCATCAAGATTAGTTCCGTTATCTACTAAACCTCGTTAAATTTTCTATTTTAATTTAAAGACGCAGTTTATTTAGCAGGAAAAAAAGACAATATAATATATTTGAAGATAATGATATTTATTTGACTCTCATAAAACTAAAATTGTGGCACGCTTCTAGCCCACCCCTGAACTGGTCAATGGCAACGACAGGCACCAGAGCATGGCCCATGGGCAACGGGTACGGGTATCGGATACTCTGATATGCTTCCGAGTGGCCGCACGATTTGGAATCAATTCATTACTTTTAAAAATTCTTTTTTAAAAAAAAAAGCTTTTTAAAAAAACCAATTATACTCAATTCATTACCTAACAGAGAAAAGCGGCGGCTAGAAGCCCAATCATTGATGACGAAAATGCCACCTCAAGTCACTTTCGTATACTGCATTCAAGGTTGTTCAATAAGATAAATCAAAGGAATCCAAGGTTATTGATGAGGGAATGTGTAATAATGCTAGTAAAGGAGATTTACGAGTTTCTCCTTTTGCGTATGCGGATTGTCTGGACTCTGGAGCAACCTAACTCGAATTATTGGTTGTTGCATGAGAGACACGAATTACCAATAGTTGAGAGACGATCATATCAGTCAGAGAGTTGACAACATTTATTAGTCGTTTTTCTATTTTAACTTTGTGGCGGCAATAGTCGCAAATTACGGACGGATTCGATCGCAAACTGTTTCAGACCAGTTATCTTGCGACTACGATTTTTTGGTCTGAATATAGTCGGAAATTAGCATTTTCTGACCGCTTTGCGACCGTTTTGGCAGTCAAAAAATCGCTATTTTCTAGTAGTGAACTTTATATTTTCACAATTTAATTATTCCTAAATAATGATACAAAGCACAAATCCAAGTTGTCCTTTCTGTGAACCAGTGAGTCTCCTAACATTCATGGTTATATTTATATAGACTGCACTAAGGCTTAGGGTTATATCTAATGACTAATTAGCGAGAATATTTTATGGTACTAGGCCCCAAAAAACTATTTTTTCCAATAGATTATGATTGTTATCGTTCTCATTTTTACTGTTGTCACATTTTGATATGCTTGGTACGACGGAAATATTTTACTCCTTCCGTTTCAATTTAGATGAGGTAGTTTGACTCGGCACAAAGTTTAAGAAAAGAAAGAAGTCTTTTAAAACTTTTGGTCTGTTAATGGTAGAAAATCGAGCTACGAGAAGAATTTTATAGAAAAGAAACCCTAAAAAATAGAAAGAGAAGAGAGTGTTTTTATTTCATTGATGTTGTCTCTGAAAATATAGAAATGAATCACCGTCTTTCTAGACTATTCTATCACTATATATACATGAGGTATTAATAACAATTACATGGACTAAACTATAATAAAAGAAAGTTGTTGTATAATTAATTGGGCTGCTGGGCATCAGCTGTTGTTAGGCCTGAAGTTGGGCTCCCATTGACACCCCCTCTCAAGATGGAGGGTGAAAACACTCCTAGCTTGCCCAAGATAGAATGATGAAGAGGACCATGCAAGGCTTTAGTCATAATGTTTGCCAGTTGATCAGAACTACAAACAAACTAAAGAGAAATCAGGCTAGAAGAGAGACAATTGCGGACATAATAGCAATCCACCTCAATGTGCTTCGTACGCTCATGAAAGACAGGGTTATTTGCAATATGTAAAGCAACCTGGATGTCACAAAACACAGGTACAGGAGCAGTAATAGAAAGCCCAAGATCACCAAGAAGTTAAACAAGCCAAGATACTTCAGCCATTATCTTCCTCAAAGCCCTATACTTTGCTTTAGCAGAGGAAAGGAAAATAGTAGGTTGTTTCTTACTCTTCCAAGAAATGAGGCAACCACCAAGGGTAATAGAAAAACCAGTGATAAATCTCCTTGAGAAAGCACAAGTGGCCTAGTCAGAATCAAAGAAAGCAACAAGAGAAAAATCAGATGTATTGGACAATAGACCCCCCTGAGCAGGAGCAGTCATAATTTATCTCAAGACATGCAGGGCAGCTAACATATGAGGAACCTTGGGAGTCTGTAGAAATTGACTCAAATGCTGAACAAAATAAGCAATATCAGGTCGGGTATGTTGCAAGAAGTTCAGCTTGCCAACTAGTCTTCTGTAAAGACTAGGGTCTGGAAGAAGGTCACCCATGTCAACTGTCAACTTAACAGAAGGATCCAAAGGGATGGAAATAGGAGAAAGATGAGAACACTTGAATTCCTCCAACAAGTCTGAAGTATACTTGTGTTGATGCAGAACATAACCATCAGAATGCGAGGAAACTTCAAGACCCAAAAAATAATGGACAAAACCAAGGTTTTTGATCTTAAATTGATCATCCAGGAACTGTTTTAAAGCAGTCATTTCATCAATATCAGAACTAGCAAGAAGAATGTCATCCACATAGACCACAAGGATGACTAAAGAAGCACTAGAAGACTTGGTGAATAAGGAGTAATCATTCTTGCTGGCAATGTAGCCTCTTGAGAGCAAGGCATCAGACAACTTAGAAAACCACTGCCTGGAAGCCTGCTTAAGGCCAGATAAAGACTTCCTGAGTTTGCAAACCAAAGGAAAAGCAGTGGAAGAAGAAGAGGAAGAGATCTGAAGACCAGGAGGGATTCTCATATACACTTCCTCATGGAGATCCCCATTAAGGAAGGCATTATGGAAATCAAGATGAAAAACAGTCCAATGTCTTTTGACAATCAAAGAGAGCAGACACTTAACAATAGTGAGCTTGACAACTGAAGAGAAAGTCTCAGTATAATCAATACCCTCCTTCTGAGTATCACTCCTAATGACAAGCCTGACTTTGTATCTCTCAATGGAGACATCAGACCTCTGCTTAATCTTATATACCCACTTGCAGGGAATGGACTTCTTATGAGAAGGTATGGGGACAATATCCTATGTATGATTAGCCTCAAGAGCCTGGAATTCCTGTAGCATGACCTTTTTCCAAGAAGGATAAGATGCAGCCTGCTGGTAATATTGAGGCTCAAGCATGTGCAAATCAGAGGTAGAAACCTTGTGATTAAGAGAGACAGGTGGGGAAGGGGATGGGATAATAGAGGAGCAAACATAATCTGATAGGTAGACAGGTGGGTTAACAACTCTGCTTGATCTCCTGATATCAGGAAGAGGAGGGGGGATCAGAAGTGGAAGGAGGAGGAGGAGAAGAGGTGGGTGTAGAAGAAGTGTTAGGAGGTATCAAGGGACAAGAGGCACAAGGTGCTGGGGAAGAGAGGCAACAGGAGAGAGATCAGAGTCAACAAAATCAGTGGGAGGAGAAGGGAAAGAAGAGGAAGGAGGAAGGTAGTAAGGAAAGATGTGTTCATGAAAGAACACATCCCTAAAAAAGAATATAGAATGAGTAAAAAGATTAAGAAACTTATAACCCTTCTTCCCACAGGGGTATCCCAAAAACACACAAGAGATGGCGTTAGGTTTGAATTTATCCCTGCCATGCTTGGGACTAGTGTCATAGAAAAGTCATCCAAAAGACCTTAAATGATCAAAGGAAGGGGGATAGTCATGTAGTTTTTCAAATGGAGAAAGGTTATAAAGAACAGTGGAAGGTAACCTATTAATCAAATAAGTGGCTGTGAGAACACAGCCACCCCAATACTTAAGGGGAAGTTTAGATTGAAACAAAAGAGCCTTAGACAATTCCAATAAGTGTTTGTGTTTTCTTTCAACCACTCCATTTTGTTGGGGAGTGTGAGGGATACTAGTCTGATGGAGAATGCCATTGGCAGAAAAAAATTGTTGGGCTTCAGAGCTAGAACTTAGCTCATAGGCATTATCAGACCTAAAAGACTCGACAGTTGAGTTAAAATGAACTTTCACCATTGCATGAAAAGCCTTAAGCACAGAAAGGGCATTGCTCTTGCATGACAATAGGTGAGTCCAAGTGACTCTAGAAAAATCATCCACCAAGGTTAAAAAATACCTGAACCCATTATAGGTCTGAGTATTGTATTGACCCCAGATGTCAATATGAACAAGATTGAAAGGGGTAGAGGAATGAATAGAGCTGTCAAAGAATGACAATCTCTGTTATCTTTCCATTGGGCAAATATCACAAGAATTTTTTTGTCTAGGTGAAATCTTATCAGACAAAAGGAGATAGATTTCATTCTATTAAAACGAACATGTCCCTTTCCTGCTCGTCTGAGCTTGTGACATCCTTGGCAACAACGAACTGCAACCTTGATCCTCACTTCAAATTCCATACCACTCACTGCACCCAACATGCCAATATACTACACGACTTTCATCATAACTCCAGAACTACTAATAGATTAACATATCATCATATAAAAAAAATTCACTTAACTCACTTCAGGAGAACCGTAGCAACACACAGGTGAATTCTCATAACCGGGATCCGCCTAAACATGATAGGCCATAATAGTAGAATACCTCTGAATAATATCAATTACGGCGGACGACAAGCCTCATACGTATCGTCACAAATCACTTGCATAACTTGATCATGCTGCAGGAGCTGATCACTACCACCAACATGCCAATTCAAATATGGATAACCAATCTATCTTCTTCCAATTTATCCTTGGTTGCCTTAGAAATAACTCCATTCGACACATAACACACTCCATTCGCACTCATCCCGAGTGACGTTGAATCACGAGACCATGCCGTCTCAAATACCACGAACCATTTCATACCTCCCAAATGCTACACTGCAAGTCAAAACATTATAGAACATTCTGGGCATCTTCTCATAAACTGCTATAAAGCTTGATTCTTAACCGTACCTATAGGCTCGAAATCATTAGGCACCACATTTTTACCCCTATGAATCCACTAGAACCATTGTTGAGAGCCACCCGCTCTGACTTGGCCCTGAATATAATCAACTCCATGAATCTTCTAGCATATGAATACCCTCTCGACGAAGCACCCGGCAGAATCACTTCCCTTGAAGCCCGCATCTATACAAGGCATAAATCCTGAATCCTTCCCTTGACCGCTTCTGCGGCTCCGCAGGTGCGACCACATACCCGCTTATGCGGTTTCTCACCGGGTGCCCTTTCTGCTTCTACGTCCTCTCTACCGCAGGTGCGGTCCCACTTCTACAGTGACCTGACCGCATCTGTGGTCCGAGCCTTCACCCTTCACCACCACATCTGTGCTCTTTTGGCCGCTTCTGTGACTCCGCACCTGCGAGACTTGGGTTGCAGGTATGGTTACACCAGCAACCAGTAACTTCAGATCTTCATCCTTGTTCCAATTCGATCCGTTCACCACCCGAAATCCACCGAGGCCCTCGAGACCCCAACCAATCATGCCAACCAGTCCCAAAATACATTACGGACTTGCTCGAGGCCTCAAATCATATCAAACAACTCTAAAACCATGAATCACACTCCAATTCAAGCTTAATGAACTCTAACATTTCAAGCTTCTACTTTCGGCGCTTAAACCTATCAAATCAC
This sequence comes from Nicotiana sylvestris, assembly GCF_000393655.2. Lineage (NCBI taxonomy): Eukaryota > Viridiplantae > Streptophyta > Magnoliopsida > Solanales > Solanaceae > Nicotiana > Nicotiana sylvestris. Next base: position 59,931,333 of record NC_091063.1, read on the forward strand.
GTCCGATTGACCTCAAATTTTGCACACAAGTCATATTCGACATTACGGACCTACTCTAATTTCAGGAATCAGATTCCGATCCCGATATCAAAAAGTCCACTTCCGCTCAAACTTCTCATAAGCCTTCAACTTTCTATCTTTAGCCAAATGACTCTAAAATGACACACAGACCTCCGAATTCACTTTCGATCACGCTCCCAACACCAGAATCACCATATGGAGCTATTCCCAGACTCGGAACCCCAAAAAGACATTGATAACACTGAAATGCACTTCAACCCAAACTTATGGAAATTCTTCCAAAAATGTTAACTTCCACAATAGGTGCTGAAATGTTCCCGGGTATTCCAAAACCTGGTCCGAACATACGCCCTAGTCCGAAATCACCATACAAACCTGCTGGAACCTTTGAATCCCAATTCCAAGGTCATTTACTCAAAATTCCAATCTTAGTTAATTATTTCATCTTAAAGCTTCCGAAATGAGAATTCTCTTTCCAAATCAACTCCGAATTCCCCGGAATTCAATTTCGAGCATGTGTACAAGTCATAATACTTGAAATGGAGCCGCTCATGGCCTCAAACTGCTAAATGATGCACTAAATTTCAAAACGACCGGTCGGGTCAGGGGGTCTCATAATGATTTCGGATGGTTGACGAAAGGATTTTTGGAGTTTGGAGTTGTAGCTTTAGATGGTTTTATGTCATAACCGCACCTGCAAGTGTAGGACCGCAGGTGCAGAGCTGCAGAAGAGAAAATGGGGAGGTTCAGCAGGAGCGACAGAAGTGGTAGGTTTTCTGCAGGAGCGGTACCGCATCTACGGATGGGGAGTCGCAGATGCGGAATCTAGTCTTAAGTGAAAGGTCGTAGGTGCGACAATTGGTCCACAAAAGTGGGACCACAGATGCGGTAATAACTGGCCAAAAATATGAAATTTTGAGGGTTTAGTTTCAAAAGTTGAAAATTCGATTTTGGAGCTCGGGAGAGGCGATTTTGAGAGGAAATTGAAGTGGAGATCAGTGGGTAACAATTCATTAATCCTTTATAGTTATATTCCATCAATATATAGTTAGTTTCATCATTTAATTTCGGATTGGAGATAAAAATTGGGGAAAAGTTGGAAGAAAGTTCTTAGACTTAAAATTCGACTTTTGATTGGGAATTTGACGTTAGATTTGGATAATTTTTGTATGCATGGACTCGTGAGAGTATGATGATTCTGAAAATATAGATTTTACCCGATTCCAAGACGTGGGCCCAAGGGACGTTTTGGTCATTTTACCTAATTTCGCGTATTAGCTTAGAATTTCTTTGTAAAATTAGTTACTTGAAGTGTTATTTACTTTATGCAATTGAATTGAATAGATTTGGGCCATTTGGAGTCAAGTACTCATGCCAAGAGCGTGGTTACAGATTGATTATTGAGCCGGTTCGAGGTAAGTAGCTTGTCTAACCTTGTGTGGGGGACCTTCCCCTTAGGATTTGGTATATTCAATATTTGAAATGCCTTATACGTGAGGTTACGAGTGCGTACTTGAGATAATTGTTGAAAATTAGGTTTTCTTTAAGTAATTTCAATTGTGTTCCTTTTCCTGTTTCATTTTACTTGCAATTTAAAACTGCTGTTAGCTTAGAAAAAGCATGTCTAATTGACTTAACTATTTATTTACTTAAACTGCCTTAATTTAATTATGTGAAGCATGTTAGATTAGAGTTACCTGTTTACTTGGTACAAAATTGAGCTTATTTGAGTATTCTTGTGTTGATGCGGTGTGTTTTACGTTGGGACTATAGGACGACATCCCAGGAGATCCCCTGTACGTATTTATGATTTGAACTGAGGTGCGAGATACCGAGAGATCCCTAGAACGTATATTGAGGAAACTAAGAGATCCCCGAGATACCAAGAGATCCCTAGTATATATATATTGAGGTTTCCAAGAGATCCTCGGGTTACCAAGAGATCCTCGACATAGATTGAGGATACTGAAAGATTCCCGGTTATCATCCTTGTTATGAGTGGTATTTCCTTATATTTTACCTTTATCTCTGTTTCAGTTATTGAATTCCTTATTATCTTGTATCGTATCATTACTGTAGATTCTCAATTGTACTGTTTATCTTGTTCTCTCATTTCTATATCATTTAACCTCAATAGGGCCCTGACCTTTCCTCGTCACTACCCGACCGAGGTTAGGATTGGCACTTACTGAGTACCGCTGTGGTGTACTCATTCCCTTTCTGCGCATGTTTTTCATGTGTAGATCCAGGTACTTCGACTCAGACTTACCATCCTTGAGGCGAGGCGACCGTCGGAAACTTCGAGGTATATTTGCCATGTCCGCAGATCGAGGAGTCTCTCTCCATTCTCTCTTATAATTATAGCGCTTCTGTATTTATTTTGTTTTAGACTATTCTGGAGTTAGAGCACTATGTAGTGATCCTTAGCTTGTGAATCGTTGGTTTTCGGGTTTTGGGAACAATTGGTTTCGAGAATTTATATTGTGTATGCCAAGGGACACTTTTAAACGATGTTATATCACTCTATTCTGTTTTAAATTGTTTATTTTGCACTTTGGTTTATCTTCCGCAATTTAGGCTTACCTAGTCGTAGAAGACTAGACACCATCACGATGGTTCACTTAGGGCGAACCGAGGTCGTGGCAAGTTGGTATTAGAGCTCTAGGTTCATATGAGTCATGAATCACAAGCCGGTTTATTAGAGTCTCGCTAATCGGTACAGAGACGTTTGTACTTATCTACGAGAGGCTATGTAATTGTTAGGAAAATTTCCACTTCATTTGATTTCCTTGTCGTACGATATTTTGACATCACAATTCTAAACTTCTATCTTCTATTCTCTCATAGATGGTGAGGACACGCACTACCCGCGATGATCAGTCACCCGTGCCCCCTACTATAGTCGTCAGAGGCTGGGGCCGGGGTAGAGGCCGAGGACGCGCACATGTGCAGCCAGAGCACCTGTGTGAGCTGCAGCTGAGGTACCACCAGAAGATCCAACCAGAGTCCAGGCACCTGATATGCCTACTGCTACTACTACTCTAGCACTTCAGGAGATTGGCACAGTTCATGAGTATGTACACCACTTTGGCTCAGGCAGGGTTGCTTCCCCTTATTGTAGCTACATCTCAGGCTGGGGGAGAAGCACAAACTCACGCCACCCGCACACTTAGGAAGCAAGTGCATGTTGAGCAGGTCCTTGAGATGATTTATGTACATCCTGTAGTCCGAGATCAGCTTGAGGATAGGGAAGCGGCTTCCGAGGATGAGCAGCTGAGGCTTGAGAGGTTCAAGAAGTACAAGCATCCTGTATTCAGTGGTCTAGCATTGAATGATGCTCTAGGATTTCTAGATGAGTTTTACTGCATTCTCCGTACCATGGGTGTATCAGGATCGAGCGGGGTTTCCTTCACTACCTTCTAGATTCGAGGAGCTGCATATGAGTGGTGGCGCACCTATGAGGCTGCTTTACTGACTTGAACTCAATTTTCAGGTCTGTTCCTGAGAGAGTACGTTCCTCAGAGCCTCAGAGACGCATGGCATGCAGAGTTTGAGCATTTGCGCCAGGGTGCTATGACTATCTCAGAGTATGTTGTCCGTTACACCAGTTTGGCTAAGCATGCACCAGCCTTGGTTTCTATTGTTCGCGAGAGGGTTCATCGGTTTATTGAGGGCCTTATTCCCAGCATCAGGTCTAGCATGGCTCGTGAGTTGGCATTGGATATTTCCTATCAGCAGGTGGTGAGCATTGCTAGGAGGATTAAGGGTATGCATTCTAGGGAGATAGAGGAGAGGGAGTCCAAGAGGTCTCTAGATTCGAGCCATTTCCCTAGTGCCCATGACCCAGCTGTAGGTCGTCATGGTAGGGGTTATATGAGTCGCCCCGTTGATTCAGCTCTTCTAGCAGCCAATAGTATTTTAGCTCCTCCTAGACCTCAGGAGCCTTATTATGCACCTCTGGTATCTAACACACCTCATATGCGGGGAGCTTTCAGAGGTCAGTCCAACCGACCTGGCCCAAGCCAGTCATAGCCACCACGTCCTCCCAGAGCATGTTTTGAGTGTGTTGACACACGCTATGTGGTGAGGGATTGCACTAGACTTGGGAGGCGTGCACCTCCACAGATTTCTCAACCACAACGTGCCCTGCAGAGCTCTCAGGCTATGGTTATAGCTCCAGTTGCTACCCCACCTGCTCAACCAGCTAGAGGTGGAGGTCAGGGAGGTAGAGCTCACCCTAGAGAGGGAGGCCAGGCCAGATACTATGCCCTTCCTGCCAGTACCAAGGCTGTTGCTTCCGATTCTATCATCACAAGTATTATACCGGTTTGTCACAGAGATGCATCGATTCTATTCGATCCAGGCTCCACTTACTCTTATGTGTCTTCTTATTTTGCTCTGCATTTGGGTGTACCTCGAGATTCTTTATGTTTCCTTGTTTATGTTTCTACTCCTATGGGAGATTCTCTTGTTGTGGAGTGCATTTATTGATAGTGTTTGGTTGCTCTTAGTGGTTTTGAGCCCAGAGCTGATTTATTGTTGCTCAGCATGGTAGATTTTGATATATCTTGGGCATGGACTGGTTGTCGCCCCATTATGCTATTCTTGTTTGTCACACCAAAACCGTGACGCTAGCTATGCCAGGTGTACCGCGTGTTAAGTGAAGGGGTACTTTAGATCACTCCCAGTAGAGTTATTTCTTTTCTTAAAGCTCAGCATATGGTTGAGAAGGGGTGTGACACGTATTTACCCTATGTGATAGATGTCAGTATTAATACCCCTTCAGTTAATTCAGTTCTAGTAGTACAGGATGTGTTTCTAGCTGATTATCCAGGCATGCTGCCTGATAGAGATATTGATTTTGGCATTGATCTGTTGCCGAGAACCCATCCCATTTCTATTCCTTCGTATCGTATAACTCATCCTGAGTTGAAGGATTTGAAGGATCAGTTACAGGAATTGCTTGATAAGGGTTTTATTCGGACCAGTGTATTACCTTGGGGTGCTCTTGTCTTGTTTGTGAAGAAAAATGATAGTTCTATGCTTATGTGCATTGATTATCGCCAGCTGAACAAGATTACAGTGAAGAACCGTTATCCTTTGCCTCTTACTGATGATCTGTTTGACCAACTTCAGGTGCACGGGTGTTTTCTAGGATTGACTTGCATTCAGGTTACCATCAGTTGAAGTTTCAGGAGCCAGATATACTGAAGACTACTTTTAGGACTCGGTATGGTCACTACGAATTCCTTGTCATGTCATTTAGGCTGACTAATGCCTCAGTAGCCTTTATGCATCTGATGCAAAGTGTGTTCCGGCCGTATCTTGACTCGTTTTTCATTGTCTTTATTGATGATATTTTGGTGTATTCCTGGAGTCGGGAAGATCATGAGAAGCACCAGAGCACTGTGCTTCAGACTTTGAGAGAGAAGAAATTATATGCTAAGTTCTCGAAATGTGAGTTTTGGTTGGATTCCGTGGCATTCCTAGGCCATGTGGTATCGAGTGAGGGTATTCAGGTGGATCCGAAGAAAATAGAGGTTGTGCAGAGTTGGCCCAGTCCATCCTTAGATATAGAGATCTGTAGTTTCCTTGGCTTGGCAGGTTACTACCATTGCTTTATGGAGGGGTTTTCATCACTTGTAGCCCCTATGACTAGGTTGACCTAGTAGGGTGCTCCGTTCCAGTGGACGGAGGAGTGTGAGGCGAGCTTTCAGAAGCTCAAGACAGCTCTGACTACAGCCCCAATGTTGATACTGCCTACAGGTTTGGGGACTTATACAGTTTATTGTGATGCCTCGAGGATTGGCCAAAGAGCGGTGTTGATGCAGGACGGTAGGGTGATTGCCTACGTGTCCAGGAAGTTGAAGGTACATGAGAAAAATTAACCTATCCACGACATTGAGTTAGCTTCCATTGTTCATGCCCTAAAGATCTGGAACCATTATTTATATGGGGTTCCTTGAGAGATTTATACTGACCATCGGAGCTTGCAGCACCTATTCAAGCAAAAGGATCTAAATTTGAGCCCGAGGAGATGGTTAGAGTTGTTGAAGGATTATGATATCACTATTTTGTATTACCCGGGCAAGGCCAATGTGGTGGCCGATGCCCTGAGTCATCAGGCAAAGAGTTTGGGGAGTTTGGCTTATTTACCAGCATCGGAGAGGCCTATAGCGATGGATGTTCAGGCCTTGGCCAGCTAGTTTGTGAGATTGTATCTTTCGGAGCCCAGTCGGGTTCTAGCTTGCGTGGTTTCTCGGTCTTCCCTATTTGATTGTGTTAGGTAGCGCCAGTATGATGACCCTCATTTGCTTGTCCTCAAGGAAAGGGTTCAGCATGCTAATGCCAAAGATGTGACTATTGGTGATGATGGTGTATTGAGGATGTAGGGTCGGATTTGTGTACCGAATGTTGATGGGCTTTGGGAGTGATTCTGGAAGAGGCCCATAGCTCGCGGTATTCCATTCATCTGGGTGCCGCGAAGATATATCAAGATTTTGAGGCAGCACTACTGGTGGAGGCGGATGAAGAAAGATATAGTTGGATTTGTAGCTTGGTGCCTTAACAGTCAATAGGTGAAATACGAGCACCAGAGGCCAGGTGAGTTGCATCAGCAGATAGAGATTCCAGAGTGAAAGTGGGAGCGGATCACCATGGACTTTGTAGTTGGCCTCCCACGGACGTTGAGGAAGTTCGATGCTATTTGGGTGATTGTGGATCGGTTGACCAAGTCTGCTCACTTTATTCCTGTGTGTACTACTTATTCCTCGTAGCGGTTGGCGGGGATCTATATCCGGGAGATTGTTCGTCTACGTGGTATTCTGATTTCCATCAATTTAGATAGAGGTACTCAGTTCACATCACGATTCTGTAGAGCTGTTCAGCATGAGTTGGGTACTCGGGTGGAGTTGAGTACAACATTTCTCCCTCAAACGGACGGACAGTCCGAGTGCACTATTCAGATTCTTGAGGATATGCTCTGTGCATGTGTGATTGAGTTTGTAGGGTCTTGGGATCAGTTCTTGCCATTAGCGGAGTTTGCCTACAACAACAACTTTCAGTCCAGCATTCAGATGGCACCATACAAGGCTTTATATGGTAGGCGGTGTAGCTCCCCGGTGGGTTGGTTTGAGCTGGGTGAGGCTAAATTATTGGGCACAGAGTTGGTCAAGGTGATTCAGGATAGACTCCGTACAGCCCAGTCCAGACAGAAGAGCTACGGGGACAGGAAGGTTCGTGATATTTCCTATATGGTTGGAGAGCGAGTTCTATTTTGGGTTTCGCCTATGAAGGACGTTATGAGATTTGGGAAGAAGGGAAAGTTGAGTCTGAGGTTCATTGGCCCTTTTGAGATATTGAGGCGTGTTGGGGAGGTTGCTTACGAGCTTGCCTTACCTCCCAACTTGGCAGGAGTTCATCCAGTATTTCATGTCTCGATGCTTCGGAGGTATCACGGTGATCCGTCGCACGTGTTGGATTTCAGTTCAGTCCAGTTGGACAAGGATCTATCCTATGTTGAGGAGCCAGTGGCAATATTGGACAGGCAGGTTAGAAAATTGAGGTCAAAGAACATTGCATCAGTGAAGGTTTAGTGGTAGGGTCAGCTGGTTGAGGAGGCGACCTAGGAGACCTAGCAGGATATGTGCAACCGTTACCCTCATCTTTTCACTACTTCAGGTATGTCTCTATGCTCGTTTGAAGATGAAGGAATGTTTAAGTGTAGGAGGATGTGATGACCCGACCGGTCGTCTTAAGAATTTATGCCCCGATCCCCTATTAACTGCTTTCCCCGTGTTTATTTCTGCTATTTTGATTTGCCGGGATGTTCGGTTTGCGTTTCGGAGAGTTTTGGGACACTTAGTCCCTAAATGAGAGCTTAAGTATTGGAAATTTGACTGTAGTTGGAACGGTGTGAAGACAGCCTCGAAATGGAAATCCGATGGTATCTTTAGCTCCGTTGGGCTATTTCGTGCTCAGGGGCGTGTTCGGATTGTGTTTTGGAGGTCGGTTGCTAATTTAGGCATGGAATGCCGAAAGTCGAATTTTGATGTTTTCCGGTTTGATAGTGAGATTTTGTTCCGAGGGTTGGAATGGAATTCCAGAAGTTGGAGTAGGTCCGCAGTGTTGAATGTGACGTGTGTGCAAAATTTCAGGTCATTCGGACGAGGTTTGATAGACTTTTTGATCGAAAGCGTATTTCTAGAGTTTTGGAGTTCTTAGGCTTGAATCCGTGGTTGATTCATTGTTTCGATGTTGTTTTAGCCGTTTTAAGGATTGGTATACGTTTGGACAGTGGTATTAGACTTGTTGGTGCTTTTGGTTGAGGTCCCGGAGGCCTCGTGATGATTTCGGATGGTTGACGGAATGATTTTTGGAGTTTGGAGTTGCAGCTTCAGCTGGTTTTCTGTCATAACCGCACCTACAAGTGTGGGACCGTAGGTGCAGAGCCGCAGAAGCAGAGGATCAATCGCAGAAGCGGAAAAGGGGAGGTTCAGCAGGAGCGGAAGAAGCAGTAGGTTTTCCACAGGAGCGGTAATGCATCTGCGGATGGGAAGTCGCAGATGCGGAAGCTAGTCATAAGTGAATGTTCGTAGGTGCGACCATTGGTCCACAAAAACGGGACCACAGATGCGGTAATAGCTTAGCAGAAATATGAAATTTCGAGGATTTAGTTTCAAAAGTTGGAAATTCGATTTAGATCTCGGGAGAGGGCGATTTTGAGAGGAAATTGAAGAGAAGATCAGTGGGTAACAACTCTTTAACCCTTTTAGTTATATTCCATCAATCTATAGTTAGTTTCATTATTTAATTTCGGATTGGAGATGAAAATTGTGGAAAAGTTGGAAGAAAGTTCTTAGACCTAAAATTCGACTTTTGATTGGGAATTTACCTTAGATTTGGATAATTTTGGTATGCATGAACTCATGAGAGTATGAGTATTCTGAAAATATAGATTTTACCCGATTCTGAGTATTTCCCGAGGGGCGTTTTGGTCATTTTACCTAACTTCGCGTATTAGCTTAGAATTTCTTTGTAGAATCAGCTACTTGAAGTGTTATTTACGTTATGCAATTGAATTGAATAGATTTGGGCCATTTGGAGTCGAGTACTCGTGGCAAGAGCGCGGTTTCAGATTGATTATTGAGCCAGTTCGAGGTAAGTGTCTTGTCTAACCTTGTGTGGGGGACCTTCCCCTTAAGATTTGGTAAATATAATATTTGAAATGCCTTGTATGTGAGGTGACGAGTGCGTACTTGAGCTAATTGTTGAAAATCCCGTTTTCTTTAAGTAATTTCAATTGTATTCCTTTTCCTGTTTCATTTTACTTGCAATTTAAACATGTTGTTAGCTTAGAAAAAACATGTCTAATTGACTTAACTGTTTATTTGCTTAAACTGCCTTAATTGAACTATGTGAAGCATGTTAGATTAGAATTACCTGTTTACTTGTTATGAAATTGAGCTTAATTGAGTATTCTTGTGTTGCTGCGGTGTGTTTTACTTTGGGACTACGGGACGGCATCCCGGGAAATTCCCTGTACGTATTTATGATTTGTACTTAGGTGCGGGATACCGAGAGATCCCTGGCATGTATATTGAGCATACCAAGAGATCCTCGGGATACCAAGAGATCCCTTGTATACGTTGAGGATACCAAGAGATCCTCGGGATACCAAGAGATCCCCGGCATATATATTGATGATACTAAGAGATCCCCGGTTATCATCCTTGTTTTGAGTTGTATTTCCTTGTATTTTTCCTTTATCTCGGTTTCGGTTATTGAATTCCTTATTATCCTGTATCGTATCGTTACTGTAGATTCTCAATTGTAGTATTTATCTTATTCTGTCATTTCTATATTATTTAACCTCAGTAGGGCCCTGACATTTCCTCGTCACTACCCGATCGAGGTTAGGCTTGGCACTTACTGAGTACTGCTGTGGTGTACTCATGCCCTTTCTGCGCATGTTTTTCATGTGCAGATCCAGATACTTCGACTCAGACTTACCATCCTTGAGACGAGGCGACCGTCGGAGACTTCGAGGTATTTCTGCCGCGTCCGCAGATCGAGGAGTCACTCTCCATTCTCTCTTATAGTTACAGCCCTTCTGTATTTATTTTGTTTTAGACTATTCTGGAGTTAGAGCACTATGTAGTGATCCTTTATTCTGGAGTTAGAGCACTATGTAGTGATCCTTAGCTTGTGATTCGTGGGTTTCCGGGTTTTCGGAAAACTGTATTGGTTTCAAGAATTTATATTGTGTATGCCAAGCGACACTTTTAAACGTTGTTATATCACTCTATTCTATTTTAAATTGTTTTTATTCCACAATTTAGGCTTACCTAGTCATAGAAGACTAGGTGTCGTCACGATGGTACACAGAGGGCAAACTGGGGTCGTTACAAATATACTCTTTAAATAAATGTCTTTCAAACATAATTTCTTCAAAATGAATGCTTTTCAAATACAACTTTTTAAGTAAATATCTTTCCAGTATAGGTCACCCTGTGACACCTCAGTATAGAATATTAACAACTCCGAATGCAGATATATCAACAGGAGAATCTACCGGGTCCCGTCTCGTAGCTCTGAATTCATTATACAATATAGGGGGATCTCTCGGAATACGTCCGTAGTCCCAAAATAAACATGCAGAGGATCTCCCAGGATATCGTCTCGTAGTCCAAATCATAATGCGCAGGGGATCTACCGGAATACCAATCCGTAGTCCCAAATGTAAATACCCAGTACTGGGAGAATCTATCGGGTGCATTCCCATAGTTCCAATCACAAATGTGCAGGGAGATCTCCTGAAATACCAAATCCGTAGTCCCAAAGTAAACATATAGGGGGATCTCCCGGAGTACCGTTCCATAGTCCTAAAGTAAATATGTAGGGGGATCTCCCAGAATACCATTACGTAATCCCAAAGTAAATACGCAGCGCAACCAACAGAATCAATAGTTACATCATAACAGAAGGATCGAACATCACCGCAACATATATAACAACAACAATGACAATAATACAAGTTAAGACAAGTAAATCAATTCAGGGACTGTAAATCACAAGGAAACGGTAGAACCAACTCACAAAGAATGACCACAGAAAAGAATGTTGGCATAAAGGGAACAGTTCAACAATGAGAAAAACTAAAATGTAGCAACGATCCCACAATATACAAGTCAATAATAAGGGAATCAACACGAGTCAAGTAGTCCAAAATAAAGTCAAGTCAACCAGGATATAGATTATATAAACTCCCTTAAGGTTGGACAATTACGAGGATATTCGACAATTCAATTAAGGGAAGATGATCTTAGCTTTACTTAAGACTAAAACAATTTCAGAAAGGATAATAATAATGCCCAAATAAGACAAGCAGCTATGAAAATATAACATGACAATAAGAGAGGCAAAACTCTTCAGTTAAGTCAAATAGGAGTCAATTAGGCAATAAAAGTGAATCATGGAGCAATTAATTCCAGTTAAGCATGTAGAGGTGAAGCTAATAAATAGCAACTCAGTCATATCAAGAACACATTCATACACAATGAATGTAAATACCTAAGAACCATAAAAGGCCAAATTCGCACAAATAAGTCCGAGTACGCACTCGTCACCTCGCGTACACAAACTACAATAAACATAAAAGACTAAAATCCTAAGGGGAAGTCCCCCACACAAGGTTAGGAAAGATACTTACCTTAACGGAGTTAGGTCGATATTCCAAAATAGTATCCTCACGTCAACAGTCGAAGAGCTAGAGCAAACCGTTTTGATCAAATACCTCCCGGATCCCAAGGTATACCTGGGAACGGGGCTGACCCTCGAACTCAGGGCAGAGTTTATTCAATTCCTTAGTAATAATATTGACTGTTTCGCTTGGTCCCACTTAGATATGATAGGTATTCCACCAGAAATAACCTCTCACAAACTAAGCGTTGACCCCAAATTCAAACCCGTGAAGCAAAAAAGAAGGTCGTAGTCCAAGGTAAAGCATACCTTCATCAAAGAGGAAGTGGCAAAACTCATTAAGGATGTGTGTAGACTATAAAGACTTGAGCAAAGCATGCCCAAACTATTCCTTCCCGTTGCCTAGTATCGATCACCTGATCGATGCTACAGCCGTCCACGAGACCCTCACTTTCCTTGATGCCTACTCATGGTACAATCAAATCCAGATGAACCCCGAGGATAGGGAAAAGACCTCATTTATCATGAAATACAGTACATATTGTTATAACGTAATGCCTTTCGGGCTAAAAAACATGGGATCAACATACCAACGGCTAGTTAACAAAATGTTAGAGCACTAAGTAGGAAAATCAATGGAGGTATATATTGATGATATGCTAGTCAAAACCCTGCGCACAGAGGACCATATGACCTATTTGCAGGAAACCTTCGACATCCTCAGAAGCTATAACATGAAGCTCAATCTTGAGAAGTGCGCCTTCCGAGTAGTTTTGGGCAAATTCCTGGGCTTCATGGTCTCAAACTGGGGGATCAAAATCAATCCCGACAAAATGAAGGCCATCGAAGAGATTACGGTGGTAAAAAACGTAAAAGCCGTTCAATGACTGACAGGGCGGATCGCGGCCCTTGGCAGATTCATATCGAGATCGTCGAACAAAAGCCACCATCTCTTCTCCCTGCTCAAAAGAAATAAGAACTTAGAATGGACTCCAGTATGCCAACACACCCTGGAGGAACTGAAATGGTGCTTGTCTAGCCCGCCTTTTCTGCACACTCCCAAGGAGGATGAAATGCTATACCTATACCTGGCCATATCCGAAATAGAAGTAAGTGGCGTACTGGTCCGAGAAGAGCAAGGTACCCAATTTCCTGTTTATTATGTGAGCCGAACCTTGGGGGACACCGAAACCCGGTATCCCCATCTGGAAAAATTGGCTCTCGCACTAATAAGCACCTCGCGCAAATTGAAGCCTTACTTTCAGTGCCACCGTATCTATGTCCTGTCAACTTATCCCCTCCGAAGTATACTGCATAAACCTGAGTTAACGGGTTGATTGTCCAAGTGAGCCATCGAACTCGAAGGGTATGACATCGAGTATCAACCTCAAATGGCCATCAAGTCCCAAATCCTGGCAGATTTTGTGGCCGACTTCTCACCAACCCTCGTGCCCGAGGTAGAGAAGGAGATTTTATTAAAATCAGGCACATCCTCCGGGGTATGGACCCTGTTCATAGATAGTTCCACAAACGTAAGGGGATCCAGACTCGGTATAGTCCTAAAGCCTCCAGTCGGCGGCATAATCAGACAATCCATAAAAACCACAAAACTGACTAATAATGAGGTCGAGTATTAGGCTATGATTGCAGGCTTAGAGTTGGCCAAAAGTTTGGGAGCCGAGACTGTCGAGGCAAAATGCGACTCGCTCCTCGTGGTAAGCGAAGTGAACGGAAGCTACTAAGCCCGAGAAGACAGGATGCAAAGGTATTTGGACAAAATCCAAATCGCATTGCGTCGCTTCAAAGAATGGACCTTAGTCCATGTACCTCGAGAGAAAAATTGCAAGGCTGATGCCCTCGCAAACCTAGGATCTTCCGCTGAAGAAGAAGACCTACTCCGCGGAACCCCCGTTCAACTGTTCAAATCTGTGGTCGAGGAAGGTCGCACGGAAATTAACTCCACCAGCTTGACATGGGACTGGAGAAACAAATACATCGTTTATCTGAAGGACGGAAAGCTACCCACGAATCCAAAAGAATTAAGGGCCCTGCGAACCAAAGCGGCCCAGTTCTCACTCGACGAAAATGGGGCACTTTACAGGAGAATTTTTGATGGACCCCTGGCGATATGCTTGGGGACGGGTGACACAGATTACGTGCTCTAGGATATCCACGAGGGCACCTGCAGAAATCACTCCGAGGCTGATTCCTTAGTCTGAAAAGTGATCAGAGTAGGCAACTATTGGGACAGCATGGAAAAACATGCCAGGGAATTCGTCCGAAAATGCGACAAGTGTCAGAGCTTCGCTCCCATGATCCACCAGCCTGGGGAACAACTACATTCTGTTTTATCACCATGGCCATTCATGAAATAGGGGATAGACATCGGCTCCAGGTAAAGCCAGATTCATTTTATTTATGATTGATTATTTCTCAAAGTGGGTGGAAGCGCAGGCCTTCGATAAAATAAGAGAGAAGGAAGTCATCAATTTTATATGGAAACACATCGTATGCCAGTTCGGAATCCCGTCACGGGAGACAATTCATCGGGAGCAAGGTAACATAGTTCCTTGAACACAACAAAATCAAGAGAATCCTGTCGACGCCATACCACCCGTGTGCAAACGACCAAGCTGAATCTACAAATAAAACCATCATTCAAAACTTAAAAAAGAAGTTGGAAAGCACCAAGGGAAAATGGAGAAAAATGCTGCCCGAGGTATTGTGGGCATATCAGACAACTCCAAAATCGAGCACTAGAGAGACACCCTTCTCTTTAGTATGTGGCGCCGAGGAACTGATACCGGTGAAAGCCGGAGAACCAAGCACCAGATTTCGACACACTAGTGAGGGGTCAAACAATGAAGCCATGACAACGGCCCTTGAGCAGCTCGATGAGAGATGGGAAGCCTCGCTAGTTCGGATGGCTGCCCAGAAACAGAAATTCGAAAGATACTATAATAGAAGAATGAATCTCCAATGCTTCAAAATCGGAGACTTAGTCCTAAGGAAGGTTACCCTCAACACCAGAAACCCTGATGAAGGGAAGTTGGGCCAAAATTGGGAAGGACCGTACCATGTCCTTGGGATAGTTCGCAAAGGATCCTATAAGCTTGGTACCTTGGAGGGTGATCAGCTTCCGAGTAACTGGAATGTATCGATGGTTAAACGGTATTACTGCTAGGGCGGCCGGATGTGGAACCCCACAAATGTCCTCGAGCAAACGTCGCACTCTTTTCCTTCGACCGGGTTTTTTACCCCAAAATAGGTTTTTTGCCAGCAAATTTTTTAATGAGACAACGTCCATACATTTCCCCAGAAGGATTCGAGGAACCTAAAGGATTTCTTTCGCAGTCGGCCCTGCCCCGGGGAAAAGACGAACAGGGCTCCAATAAGGACAACGTATCGGGTCGAGCTCGCAAAAATGAAACAGCATGTATCTATACCAAGCAATAAAAGGATATCTTTTCAACATGTTATTCTCCAAACAAGGAAATCTCAAGTATACCCCCGACAGGGGCCTCTTCACCAAATGTGTCCCGAGATACTCGAAGACTTAGCATCAGCTATTCAGCACCCGCACGACCCCTGGGTCGAAACTACAGGCTCATAAATCCCCTACAAGGCAACTCCGAGCTCACGAAAAGCGGTCTTCACACTTAAAATGGCTCGGAGACTGTCATTCATCACCAATCACCATGCGCTGGAAAACCCCAAAATGTAATACCCTTAGCAAGAAGACTCGGCAAAACCAGATCTATTCTACATTACAAAAACTGTAAGACCTCAACAGGCATGGAAAACTGTAAGACCTCAACAGGCATGACAAACTGTAAGACCTCAACAGGCATGACAAACTGTAAGACCTCAACAGGCATGAAAATCCCGAAGTTCAGGCTATACGTCTCATCTGTAAGAATCCTAAAAGGGCATACCCTTGGTGTAGATGCCTGATCTATCACTCGGGATCAAAAATGGCTCCGGCCAAATACATATGACTACAGTCGAAACGGCTGATATTACCAAACTAATGCGACTCGGGGACGCCCGACCGTCGCTAAAAAAAAATTGCAAATATACTTCGGAAAGAACCAGTTAAAACAGGCTTCCCTCAATAGGCAAAAATGAGCTTCGACCATGTCAGCTCCAAATTGCAAAGGCTTCGACCTACTCAGCCTACGAGCTATCAACCTTCTGGGGTGCTCGAAACATCGCCGATAACGACTTGAAATTGAGGTTCTTCTAGAACCGATGACGGATCAGGCAAAACTACTACAAAAGACCTTAAGGAGCAGAAAACAAAGCCTACAAAAAGCCCACGGGCAAAACAACGTAAAAGACATTGTCGCCAGCAAAATGAGCCTACGAGCCGCACATTGAAAGGTCTCTACGACCAAACAGCGTAAGAGCCATTGTCGCCAACTTGAAAATTGACAACTTGAGGATTAAAATGAGCTCGAATCGTAACCCGATTCAGAGACCGAATCCAAAATAATTAACTATGCAAGCCTCCGGGCCACATATAAAAAGGCTTCAACGGCCAAAACAGTGTAAGAGGCACTATCGCCGATCGGGAAATAGAAAATACTTAAGGGTCAATTAAAGCTCGAGTCACAATACAACTCGGAGACTGGACCCGAAATGGCTAAACTACAATATGCCTAAGGGCACGGCATAAATGTTACGCCCCGCAATATTACATCAATATTACACCCAGCAGTATTATATTACGACGATGTTATGCTCTGTAGTAATATGTTATGATAGTGTTATCCTCTGCAGTAATATATTACGGTGATATTACGCTTCGCAGTAATAAGTTACGACGATGTTGCACCCTGCAGTATTTAACGTTGAATTTGTCGTAAGGTAATTGCCATCAGTCCAAGGAAAAGATTATTTGAGAATTATAAGGATTATGCTATTTCACAAGTGATTAGTAAATTCATGAAGGTGAAAGGGGGAGCAAGTCTAAGAAAATGAATTTTGTCAAAGTTTGGCATTTTGGGATAAAATACGGCCCGAGCTAAAATATCCGGTATTTATGGACTAGTGCCATACAAGGTACTATGTGTCCATGATAGAAAGGTGTATAAGGTATGTGAAAAGTGAGTAATATTTTAAGTAAGTGGGAATAATTCTCAAATTTTTGGGTAATTGATTAATTATCGGGTAGCGGGATATTACCGAATTGAATAATTAGTTATTGGATAAAGGTTTAAAATTCCTCTCCACGTGGCAGCCATATGGTATTCATTTGATGACTCTTAAACTAAACTTGCAAGATGTCACTTTGAAAGAAAGATACGTAGTACTACAATACTTATCATACATTACTCTTCCAATGGTTAGCATAGAAAGATGATAGGAGGTATAGTGTCAAAAGTTGTCATATTTTATATCTCCTCCTTTCAAAATTGTTCTACGATTGTTCATGTGCTTAGGACTAACTAGCCTTACCAACTCTATTAAGAGAAGTTAGGTGACAATTGTAAGTTGGACTTTATTCGCGAGCATTGTTCAGTCACAGTATGTTTATGATTAAAAGACTAGCATGCTTAGGGGGAAGAAAGTATACTATGACTGGAAGCTATGAAGTACTGAAGCATGAAGTCTTGTACATCTATGTTTATTCACTGTCGCAATTCACAAATAGAAGCCAATCAATTTGTGTCCAGGTATGTTAAGGCTATCCCTTCTTTCTTTTAGCATGATCCATTCGATATGAACGAAATGTGCAAATGCACAAATTCCATAAGTGACTCTACTCATAGAAGTAATAGAAATATCCATGTTCTTTAATTCGCATGTGTCATAATATTTTATCATCTGTTCATGGGTCTCAGAAAAATATGTAAGTTGAAAAGATGCTACTTTATGATATTGCTCAAGAGGCAAAGTGGTCTTATGACCTTCCGAATGATTTTATTGACGTACTTTTCATGCATTGCATTCATGTGCATTGACCCATGACCAGATGACGTTATATACGCGTATATATGTAAATATATGTATATGGAATGGGAAAAGGTTATGGCGTTATATACGCACCACCACCTGATCAGCTGGTATATGATGATGATGTTGCCCACAGTGGCCGAAATATGATTCAAACAGCGTTATATACGCATATATATGTAAGTATGATTCAAATGGCGTTATATACGCGTATATATGTATGTATATATGTATATGGGATATGGGAAAGGTTATGGCGTTATATACGCACCACCACCTGATCAGCTGGTATACGATGATGATTTTTCCCACAGTGGCCGATATGATATGATAGGATGCCCTCAGAGGCTGATGATATTATAAAATATGTACCTATGCACGACATGACATTCATACGCATATGCATGACGTTAAAAGTAATTTATGATTTACAAAGTTATTCAGACTTACAGGTTGAGTCATGTACTCTATATGTCTTCCATATCTCTCATGTATTTATTTATGTGCCTTACATACTCAGTACATTATTCGTACTGACGTCCCTTTTGCCTGGGGACGCTGCGTTTCATGCCCGCAGGTCCCGATAGACAGGTTGAGAGCCCTCCAAGTAGGCTATCAGCTCAGCAAAAGATGTTGGTGTGCTCCATTTGCTTCGGAGTTGCTCGTTTGGTTAGTATGATTTAGACGTGTATTGTTTGGTATGGGGGGACTATGTCCCGACCCTTAACACATTTATGTATTCTTAGAGGCTTGTAAACATATGTCGTGTACATAAAAGATTGTACGGCCTTGTCGGCCTATGTTTTGAGTTTATAAAGGATCATGTTGGCCTATTAGGCCCGTATGCATGTGTATATGATGATGTATTAAGAAAGATATGTTACGTTGGTACTCAGTTGAGTAAGGTACCGGGTACCCATCCTGGCCCATCGGTTTGGGTCGTGACAAAAGTGGTATCATAGCCGTTCTGTCCTAGGGAGTCTACAAGCCGTGTCTAGTAGAGTCTTGTTTATGGGTGTGTCGTGCACCACACTTATAAGCAGGAGGCTACATGGCATTTAGGACTGTCGCTCTTTCTTTTTACTCTAAGATCGTATGGTAGAGCTCACTTATAAGAATTCAAGTCCCGAACTTCTATTCGTAATAAGCATCTGGAAAGAAGGTTGGAAAGAGAGATTGTTGTGGAAAAGCTAAGTCAGAGGAATTGGAATTTTGTATGATGCCTACGATAAGTAAATATGAGATCTTTAGTAGATCATGAGTGTACTGAAAGGTGTAAGCTTCCTGATAACAAGCCTTAAGTCTAGAATGCCTATCCATCTTTATGGTGAAGGACAATAAGAGATTAAAAAGATAAGTACAAGTTTCAGCAAGTAAAAGGAGCAAGGTGAAAAAGGGTACGAGGTACCCAACTAATGAAGGTTAACATCATTTATAATTGAGATAGAGGAACATAAGCTTTTTGAGTTATATTCAATTGTAACAGAGGTATATACAATTGGTCTCACCCATTCCAGATATGCCTTATGGGATTAACAAAAGTAGTATAAGAAGATATGATGGATAAATTGATTGCGTTAGTTGACATTTCTGAAGGATATTGCAAATGTGCTAATAGATCTCTTTATGAGACACCTAGATGGTGCACTCTAAAATAGTGCAGCCAGATATGAGTACTGCAAAGACACGCACTATAAGCCTTAAAGGTATAAATATTACCTTAGTGTGGCTCGCGTCCCTAGAAAAGCGAGAATGTTAAGCAACTTGAAGAGCCACTGGATGGAGCAAAGGAAAGCTAAAAGCGAAAGAATGTCGTATTGAAGTTTTCACAAGAAAAGGGATATGCAGAAATATTAGCAGAGTAATGAGAAGAGAGATAAGGAAGCATTATGAATAAGGTATGACACATCACACATGGATGAAAACGGTGGGGTGTTACAAACCTATAGTCAAATGAAGGAAGAGACGAAAGGTGATGGGCCTTAAGACAACAAAAGAATATAGGCCATAAGGTTATATCCTTATTTTGAGAAATAAGTTCGTGACTCCAACGCGACTACCAGAAGGGAGAGTTAATCCCCAGAGTAATAAAAATCAGTA
Source organism: Nicotiana sylvestris (assembly GCF_000393655.2). Taxonomy (NCBI): domain Eukaryota; kingdom Viridiplantae; phylum Streptophyta; class Magnoliopsida; order Solanales; family Solanaceae; genus Nicotiana; species Nicotiana sylvestris. The sequence continues at coordinate 59,951,112 of NC_091063.1, forward strand.
TGTGCTGGTAAACAAGATAAACTAAATATGAATTAGGGACTGAATGATTGGAAAGTACTCGGCATTGTGGTAATTTTAGATTTCATTCCGGCGGTAATAGAATGGACCACAGAAGGAGATTCATGATGAATTCAGAGAATGGTCATTCAGGGATACGCTTCCCTAGAGCAAGAAATGTGAGCAAAGTTAAGCTTAAGAGACTGTATATTCTAGTTACATTAAGTGTCACCCTCGCGAATAAGGGAATTTGTCATCCTTGGTACAAAAGGATTGTCGTAAGGCGAGTAAGGATCATTGATGTTGAGAAATGACGCCAAAAATGAAGAGGTAAAATATCTATAGGTAGATCCTCGTGGCTTCAGCTTTTAGTACACCCCTAAAGGGGGGAATATGGAGTGATATGGCATTAAGTTAGAATTAAGTGGTTCTAGGACAATGGAATGGTAAAGGAAGTAAAGGTTCTTGCCCGGGCTGTTATTAATAAATAAGGAACTAGCGCGAGATGTAAGTTAAGACAAAGGAAATAACCCAAGAAAGATTACGAGGAATATCGATATGAGAATGGGCCAACGAGTAGTTAGTAATTGGTTAGGAAGATCCTAGTTATGGCTAAACAGGAGGTTACAGACGAGTCACCAGATCGTGTAAGATAAACATAGCTTCAAAGAATTACATTATAATACTTGAGATATATTCAAACAAGAGTCCGGGTAGTTAAAGGTATTGTATGAGTGTTACGAGGATAAAAGAAAGTGCCACTGGGAAGGCAGTCAAAATATCATTTCAGAAGCAACCATACAAGCACAAGGGCATGGAAGTAAGCAACTACGGATGATTATAGGCAATAAGAACATCAAAAAGGTCCGTAATAAGCTCACAGCTTTATGAGAGTCAAGGGTTCTCCCTAAACGAAAGACTAGCCGAGGAGATAAGAAAGAAGACTTTAACCTAAGCACAACGATCTAAAAAGGAAATGGTCGTGTAACAACAATCTCGCAACCACATTGTAAGCATTCCAAAGGAAAATGGCAACTACCGTGGCTAATGAATGGAAAGTAAGAATTAAAAGTAATATTCGAGATCATATGAGTTGTATGAAAACTCTAGCAAGTGTGGGCACTAAGATAAGATAAGTATGGACTCAATAAGGGGGCAGAAAGACCAGGAAAAGTAACAGCTTACATTGAAAGAAAGCTAAGAGGGAACGAAAGAATCATTCGATCAATGATCCAGAGTTAGTACATTATGGATACACTCAAAATTTTGGAACATTATCCAGGGAGCATATTTGTTGACAACCATACAGCCATAAAAGACTCCGGTATAAGTTAAAAGAAAGAATTGAGCCCAGGGCATAGACAACGGATTGAATTGTTAGAAGATTATGTCATGGATATTCCATAACGTACATGAAAGGTTAAGGTAATAACTGATACCAGGAACCGCAGATCGGAAGATAGCTTAAGCCGACGTAAAAGCCGATCAGAAGGAGGAAACTAAAGAGTTACATCACCAAAGTAAATCAGGAGTCTGATTATTGGACCCAGAAAAATAGAAACATTATGCTCGAGAACATTGCAGGATCTCCCTTAAAATCAGAGGTACTAGAGATATAGTACAACAACCATAGTCTATAACGGCTCTATGATGAAGCTAGTTAAAAAAAAGTAACAGCCTCCGAAAGGAGTCAGCATGAAGCTCCCACCGGATTGTAGTATATAATAGAGCTTCAAGTTATGGACGTGAATTATACCTATGTGAGGGAAGGTCATGAAAGAGATAGAAGATATGATGCGAAATTTTAAGGTAAGTAAGGTAAATGTGAACAACGTACGGGATACTCAAATGCAGAAAGTTGTGAATAGTCCATACTTCAGATAGAAGGCTATAAGCATGGATATCCAATAACCGGGAATGATAGTGACATCGTTGGCGGCATGTCTTCCAGCATATGGTTTCTAAGTACTGAGAGATCTAGTTAAGAGAGTAAAAAAGAGTTAGAGACGATGTCCTGTCTCGCTTGATGTTCTAAAATAACACAAGGAAATTCAAGCAAGTTGAAGGAAGATTACGAGTAGTATAAATAGATATGTATAGGTCGCAAGCTAAAGTATAGTAAAGCGACAAAGTTTTATGACAGGATGTAAGAACGAGAAAAGGCGAGTGAGAAGGTGAGGAGAATGGATTAGTCCTCAGGATTAGGCCCATGAGAACAAGGGATCTAATGGATTCTCTATGTTATACAAAGCTCCCTATATCCTTAATGAACTCAAAGTAGTCTAAGATTAATAGCATTTAGAAGGAATGAAATGTTGACCTAGTAATAAAATGAGGATATAATTGTGATAGATAAAGGATGACGTTTGGGCCTTCGTTTGAATAATGATTTGAAAAAAGAGAAAAAAGAGGGAGAAAATATATCGATGGCGGTACGAAATTAGGATACCCCCATAAGATGAATCACATTAAAACACTATGAAATATAATTATGGAAATCACTTCAAATATTCCTCAATGCAACGTAAGCCCTTGCAATAATGTATTACGTAAAAAGTTTCAAGTTTTCAAGTAGAGGATTATAGATCAACATTGAGGTGAATCAACAATGGTCAGATACAACTTACAAAGTATGACATGATATTAGGCCATGATTCTTAAGATGAACGGTAATGAAGGAGCATTGAAGGACTGAGATTTATACCTAAAAGATAGGTAATAAAAGTAACGGGGAGCTTGGTAGGCATACCTCAGTAAAGATAGATTGAAGAAAAAAAAACAAATTATGGTATAGTATAACCCATGGAAAAGCAGTAAAGTCATATGAATGGATAACCAGATCTATGAAATAAGATATGGCCATATTCGCAAGTTATCCAAATTACCGAGTAAAGAACTGCAGTATACCTATAGTGGCCCAGAGAAGCATCCTGTTAAGACTTGTATATACAAAGTAAGGCCTACAGATTGACTAAAAGTTAAAAGGAAAAAGGAAAGATGAATCGCATAACTGCACCTACAAAGCCAGGGTCATACAGGCTGCATGACAAGAGGTAACAGAAGTTGCAAGATTAGAAAGATTTCGACCACAGGTCATGATATGAGCAAAAAGACCAAAAGCGGGAATAACCTAGACTTTGGATTTATTCACAGAGCAACTTCTTAAATGGCAAGAAGAGTATTAAGGTATTCACAAGAGCTATAAGTTACGAAAATGATAAGAGCATCAGTCAACATTCAAGGATGAATGATCCAAAGGGGGGAATGATGTTACGCCCCGCAATATTACGTCAATATTACGTCCCGCAGTATTATATTACGACGATGTTATGCTCTGTAGTAATATATTACAATGGCGTTATCCTCTGCAGTAATATATTACGGTGATATTACGCTTTGCAGTAATAAGTTACGACGATGTTGCACCCTGTAGTATTTTACGTTGAATTTGTCATAAGGTAATTGCCATCAGTCCAAGGAAAAGATTATTTGAGAATTATAAGGATTATGCTATTTCACAAGTGATTAGTAAATTCATGAAGGTGAAAGGGGGAGCAAGTCTAAGAAAATGAATTTCGTCAAAGTTTGGCATTTTGGGATAAAATACGGCCCGAGCTAAAATATCCGGTATTTATGGACTAGTGCCATACAAGGTACTATGTGTCCATGATAGAAAGGTATATAAGGTATGTGAAAAGTGAGTAATATTTTAAGTAAGTGGGAATAATTCTCAAATTTTTGGGTAATTGGTTAATTATCGGGTAGCGGGATATTACCGAATTGAATAATTAGTTATTGGATAAAGGTTTAAAATCCCTCTCCACGTGGCAGCAATATGGTATTCATTTGATGACTCTTAAACTAAACTTGCAAGATGTCACTTTGAAAGAAAGATACGTAGTACTACAATACTTATCATACATTACTCTTCCAATGGTTAGCATAGAAAGATGATAGGAGGTATAGTGTCGAAAGTTGTCATATTTTATATCTCCTCCTTTCAAAATTGTTCTGCGATTGTTCATGTGCTTAGGACTAACTAGCCTTACCAACTCTATTAAGAGAAGTTAGGTGACAATTGTAAGTTGGACTTTATTCGCAAGCATTGTTCAGTCACAGTATGTTTATGATTAAAAGACTAACATGCTTAGGGGGAAGAAAGTATGCAGTGACTGGAAGCTATGAAGTATTGAAGCATGAAGTCTTGTACATCTATGTTTATTCACTGTCGCAATTCACAAATAAAAGCCAATCAATTTGTGTCCAGGTATGTTAAGGCTATCCCTTCTTTCTTTTAGCATGATCCATTCGATATGAACGAAATGTGCAAATGCACAAATTCCATAAGTGACTCTACTCATAGAAGTAATAGAAATATCTATGTTCTTTAATTCCCATGTGTCATAATATTTTATCATCTGTTCATGGGTCTCAGAAAAATACGAAAGTTGAAAAGATGTTACTTTATGATATTGCTCAAGAGGCAAAGTGGTCTTATGACCTTCCGAATGATTTTATTGACGTACTTTTCATGCATTGCATTCATGTGCATTGACCCATGACCAGATGGCGTTATATACGCGTATATATGTAAATATATGTATATGGAATGGGAAAAGGTTATGGCGTTATATACGCACCACCACCTGATCAGCTGGTATATGATGATGATGTTGCCCACAGTGGCCGAAATATGATTCAAACAGCGTTATATACGCATATATATGTAAGTATGATTCAAATGGCGTTATATACGCGTATATATGTATGTATATATGTATATGGGATATGGGAAAGGTTATGGCGTTATATACGCACCACCACCTGATCAGCTGGTATACGATGATGATTTTGCCCACAGTGGCCGATATGATATGATGGGATGCCCTCAGAGGCTGATGATATTAAGAAATATGTACCTATGCACGACATGACATTCATACGCATATGCATGACGTTAAAAGTAATTTATGATTTACAAAGTTATTCAGACTTACAGGTTGAGTCATGTACTCTATATGTCTTCCATATCTCTCATGTATTTATTTATGTGCCTTACAAACTCAGTACATTATTCGTACTGACGTCCCTTTTGCCTAGGGACGTTGCGTTTCATGCCCGCAGGTCCCGATAGACAGGTCGAGAGCCCTCCAAGTAGGATATCAGCTCAGCGAAAGATGTTAGTGCGCTCCATATGTTTCGGAGTTTCTCATTTGGTTAGTATGATTTAGACGTGTATTGTTTGGTATGGCGGGACTCTGTCCCGACCCTTATCACATTTATGTATTCTTAGAGTCTTGTAGACATATGTCGTATACATAAAAGATTGTACGGCCTTGTAGGCCTATGTTTTGAGTTTATAAAGTATCATGTTGGCCTATTAGGCCAGTATGCATGTGTATATGATGATGTATTAGGAAAGATACGTTACGTTGGTACTCAGTTAAGTAAGGTACCGGGTACCCGTCCCGTCCCATCGGTTTGGGTCGTGACAATAAATGCCACTATCAAAGAGCCTCCGGGTCACCCACCTATAAGGTCACTTCGACCCGAAATACAAAAGGCCATCGCCGTCCACCCATGTAGGCAGGAAAGAACTTGAGGGTCAATTGAAGCTCGAATGGCAATGCAACGCGGAGACCGGACCCAAAATAGTTGAAACAGCAAAATGCCCAAGGGAAAAAAGATAAGAACCATCATCACCGGATTACGCGGTCACGGGAAAACCGAAATCAACAAGGCTTGGTACAAACCCTGCCCGGAACACCCAAAGCGATATGCCAGGGCAAAAGCTTGAGATCCCTTATGGCGGTTCATGCCAGAGGCCATATCAACCAGCCACACGACAAACTCCCAAGCCAGCCCAAAAGGGCCACAGGGCTATATTGTAGATCTAAGGTTTTTTCGCCAATCATTGGTGAATTAAAAATAGAAAGGAAAACAGAGTCGCAGAATTCTCTACATACAAATGCCAAATTAAAAAATACTATACAACAAATAGGGAGATCGACAAGAAAAAACAGCATATTCTAAACTATTGCCACCAACGGCCTCAAAGGTTGCATCCAGGCGATTACAGATCCCTCGATGGCCTTTTCTCGATAACGTCCCCCCTCTCCGAGGATCCCCCATTTTTAACCCCGCTCGAGCTGCCTTCCAATATGCCCTCGACGGTTAGCCCTTAGGAAAACGGCCAAGCATGACTCATGGTTCGAGGAAAATTCAGGCCAGCCCCCTCGAACGCCCTCTCAATGCAGGAATCTACAACAACCGCTCCTCTCCCATGGGAAGATACAAGCATTGCGGCCTTAACTTTGATCTGCAGCAATGCAGCTACCAACTCGGAATGAAGGCTCTTATACTTGCTGTTATCCTCCCTCGCGCCCTGAAGTTGGCGCTCAATCAAGGTAACTCTCTCGCTGACTTTGTCCCGTTTAAAAGACACCTCACTCACACGCCGACTACGCTCAGAGATTTCAGTATCCCTGGCCTGAAGCTCCCCTCTCAGCAGGGCGTTTCCCTTCTCAAATTGCACGGTTCGAGGCACGAAGAGTTAAAAGCGACAAAATTTTACAAGGGCTCAAATGATAGCAAAAGCAAGGGATAGATAACTTGTTCGGTGAAAAAAGCTTTCTCGCGCTCATGACGACTCACCTTATCCTAACACTAGGCGAGGGCCTGGTTATAAAGCACCTTGGCCTAAAACCGCATAAATAGTTAAGAAGATAAAGGACAGAGCAGCCCGAAGTAGCAAACAAGGCTAGATGAAGTTACCTGCTCACAAAGCCTGCCCATCTTGCCAAAACTAGATGAGGCGTCGACCTCGGAACTACCCTCAAGGATGATCATTGGCCTCCCGAGTGCGTCTCCGTCTTTGACCAATGCTCCGGCCATGAAAGGCTCCTCGCGAGACTCCTCTTGTATTCGGAAGATGGAAGGATATCCCTGTCACACCTTCTTTTTGCCTACACCCCATAAAGGGCATAAATTCAAGGGAGTTTTTCCAATTAAAGGACAATCGAAATGGGATCGTTTATTAAAAATTAGAGTCGCCACTTGGGAGGTTTATGGTGTCCCAAGTCACCGGTTGAATCCTGAATCGAGGAAAATATGACTCTGTAATGCAGTCCACGAACTAGAAATCCGAGTAAGGAATTCTGTTAACCCGAGAGAAGGTGTTAGGCATTCCCGAGTTCCGTGGTTCTAGCACGGTCGCTTTGATCATACTTGGCTTAAATTGTTTAAATATTCATTTTTAGGACCTATGTGCATTTATCTATTAACTGCTCTTAAATCACCTGAACATTCGTAGTTAAAGGATTGAGTTACGCATACGTATACTCTTTCCCTTTAGCGCGTCAAAAATTATGTCACGCGAACGTGTCCACAATTAATAACACTTTATTATTATGTATGAAAAGATTTAGACAAAGTTGCGCGTATCTAAAGAAAACTATAAACACTTGTCACTTTGTATGATTACATGGTATACGATGCAGTTTGGACTATATGAGCTAATTTAATTAATACCATACGAAAATCCATTTTTATTATTAAGAATATTTGTTCGAAGTTGCGCGAACGCATACTCCGAATTGGTTTTTAGAATTGTAATCATGTCACGCGAACGTGTACACAATCACAATTGTATTTTAAAAGGCCCTAAAGGTTTCTCTACGACTATTCAACAATTATTCCTAAAATCGAGTCGGAATTGCTAAGGCCACGAGTTATACATTTGACTAGTCAGGTGTGCCTCAATCCATTTTAAAAAAGGTCTAATTAGTTAACTAAAGGTCTAAAGTGATTTGAATTCCACCTAAGTAAACAAGTGACTTAACGAAATGCAACAACGTCTCATTAATATATAACCCAACCCACTACAGGCCCACATCGATAACAGGCCCAAATTACGAAGTACAACAGGAGTCCGAAATGAAATTTATAGCACGTCAAAGGCACTGGGCCAACGTTAAAGGCCCAACTGCAAGCTCCAACGTAGATCACACCCAGGAACTCATCAATTGTACGTATTTTATTGAATACCAATCAGCTAAAACAATGTGAAGCAGTGACAAACCAACATCTTTTCCCTTAATTATTCAAACATAGAGTAACTGGACTTATAATTTCAATCATGTCTGTGCTTCAAGCCAATATCTACCTTGGACTCACAAGGCCATCTCGCAAGAACATGAGCTTTGGGCCCAACGAGCCCAAGTCAGATTTCAAGGTAATCTGCTAGAAGCTTAAAGACTCGATATCGAGTCTCCTCAGCAGCGAACAATGTTTGTCTAATAAACAGGCCTCAATCTGCAAGTTTATAGCTGAACTAAAGCATGCATTCAAGCCAACAATACTGGTCTCAACAGACCCAAAACAGACCTGAAATACACTCAACGCCACTAAAATTCTTTACGATAATTCCCTACTGCTCCTACATATGATCAAGACCCTTCAACATTCAAGTTAAGCGAGTGAAAGGGAAACCTTTATACAACACCATAAAGAATCTAAAAGGTATGACAATAACTAAATAACTTATGTGAACCTAGTAGGAACATGAAGACGACATATATTAAACATCATAACTGGTAAAGTAATAGGGAAAGGGCAGCGATCAATTTCTTCAACTCGAACTACATAATTCAAGCACAATTGCCATACACAGCTTCATTTCCGTTCAAGGTTTGAAGGAAATACCTGGAAATTGAAAAGAAAAACAGAGAAATGAAGAATCAGGAGTGGACTCAGTAGCAGGAACAGGAATCAGCAACAAAATAAGCCCAGAAATGATTGAGAAAAGACCATTTTAGCCCAGTTTGCACCCACAGTGATATCACATACAGCTCAGAACCAAAATCTACCCAACAATGAACCAAAAACTTGTATACCAAAACATATTTAGCTCTTTTCAAAACATCAATTGCTCGGAACTTGTCAAAGAATCAGTACCACAATAATTTCCCTAAAGATTTTCAATGGAACAGTACTTTTTTGTATTTCATTTTAGCCGTCTCTCATTTTTTGATTTTTCGGCCCTTTTTCTCTCTCTAAGGTGTAAAAGACCCACTTGAATGAGAAGAAAGCTTTCTTTTTAAAGGCTGAGGGTCTTCTGTGTGCCTTCCAAGGCAAGGCAGTCAGAGTTTCTAAAATACCCTCATAGGGCATCTTTCAAAACTGATTTTTGGACAGTTGTTCATTTCCTTCAGATAATTTCAACTTGCAGCCTATTTTCCCCAACCATTTTGGGCAGCTGTCCATTTAGGAAGCTTCCTATCAATTATTAAAGATTCTTTAAGTTGAAACAACCTCCAAATTACCCCCTAAAATTCCCCATTATTCACTTACCCCCTTAAATTCTGAATGCTCACAATCTCAATAACAGTAAACAAACGGGCTGACACTTTCAAACAAATTGAAATCCAAAACAACTATTGAAATTATGAGAAACTGGCTTGAATACCCTTCACACATAAACATGAATTCAGAAAATATTTTTGAAACAAGAATTAATGCGAATGATGAACTATACTTGACTCAGTTCCAAAATTAATTCACAAAATGTGACATGAAACCCAGCGGAAAAAAAAGAAAATCTCGTGAATTGAAATCAAATTAAACGCAAACCTTACGAAGTCGATTGTCATCAACAACTACGCAAACAAGCTAACTAACAATCTTGCAATTAGAACATAATGCAATTAATCAAGAGACGAAAATTCTGAAAAGCTGTAAAAGAATCCAAGCAAACAAACATAAGAAATCAACAGAAACCAATCGATGCAAAGGGAAATTATCCTAAACCTGCTTCGGCAAGAACCGCATGAACTCGAACAACCTTGGAGGAGACAGTGAACCTTTGACGGTCATTAATCAGTTGTCCTAGACAAAAGACAAATGATTAATGACGGTATTAGATTCACTTGACCTTGCTAAGCCGGAAAAGAATCCCAAGGAGAGACTTGGCTATCCGGACCTCTACTCTACCACTAACGGGCCATTTTGAGATGAAACCAACATGTATTTGAGGTCGGAAGGAGATGAGGGGTTGCATGGTGTGATTTTGGGTAGATCTGGGAATTTTAGGGTTTGCGATGCTAACCTCAGATCTGAGATTCGATGCAATGGAAGGGGATTCGAGAGGAACTGTGTGGAGATTTGGGATGGGGAGGTGGAAAGGAGTTCAGGGTGTTAATTTGGTGGCGATTGGACGCCGGCACCGCCACCGGACGGTGGGGAATTCTGGGGCGCCTACTAGGGTTTGGGGGCAGGGTTCTGATGTTGGGGATATTGGGGACGATGAACTGAGGGGGGGTGCATATTCGGACATATATATACTCCCCCAGCTTTAGTTCCGAGCCGTTAGATCAAGTTAGGATCAACGGCTCAGATTGGCAATAGTCGAAACGACGTCGTTTCGCCAGAAAGGGGGATCCGGACCGGGTATAGGTGGATTTGGGCCAGAATTGGGCGGGTACGAGGGGAGGCAATTGGGCTGATGGGGGAGTTTAAATAAATGGCCCAAATCGAATTTCCCTTTGTTTTTTTTTTAATCTTTTCTTCTTTTTTTCAATTTCCAAATTTCTTTTCTTTTCAAAATTAGAAATAAATCCTAAATTATTAAAACTAATATTATCCTATCAAATTAAACTAAGTAATCTCTAAAAATAATTATCGTACTAATTCAATACCAACTTAAAGAAAGCTAACAAAATTCAAGAAATTAAAATTAGAATGCAAAAATGAACTATTTTTTGTGATTTTCCAGTTCTATAAACACGAAATTACTAATTATTTCAAACATGCAAAAATTAAATCCTAAATGCAAATGCAGCATATTTTGTATTTTTCATTAATTAACAAACGAAATGCACAGACAAAAAATGCAAATAATCAACAACAAATGCCACAAAATCCACAAAATTGCAAATAATGAAACGAAATTACCTTGTTTTGAATTTATGGGAGTATTTCATGTAGGGCAAAAATCACGTGCTCACAGCTGCCCCTCTTTGTTTGGAAACACGAAGAGTTTTCGTGCAAAGATAAAGTGAGCGGATACGAGCGATTTTTGCCCGTTTGAATACTCCGTGGGAAGTATTTTTGAAAGATTTGACTGCACCCTGCCTCTGAGGTTGCCTACATATCCTTGGCTAAAAAGGAATCAGGTCAGTGTAGTTCGGGAAGTTTTGGTAGCTGGGACTACCATGAAGCTGTGATTTCACTGTTGCTGCTGCTGCTACTACTGCTTACTGAACCTCCTTATTACACCATGTCAAAATAAAACAAAAGGCTATACTAGACTATGATCTATGGATTACAAAAGTCCTATCTATATCTTCAAACTTGATTTTGTGCTTCTTGTTGTTCTCTATTCTTTCGGAGACATCCGTTTGTTGCCATCTTTAATTGTAAACTGAGATGTTTTTCCCTTCTTCAGGTGGGTGCCTGACTGCTGAACTTGATATGTATTCCCTGCTCTCCAGGCGGGCTCCTGACTGCTGACTTGAAAGTATTCCCTGCTTTCCAGGCGGGCTCCTGACTCCAACTTGAAATGTATTCCCTGCTCTTCAGGCGGGCTCCTAACTTCAAAATAAACAAAACAAAGAATTTGAAAGCTAAAACTTAAATTGTACTTCCTTGTTCTCCAGGTGGGCTCCTGACTGCTATGCTCGAAAGTATTCCCTGCTCTCCAGGCAGGCTCCTGACTTCATCTTGAAATGTATTCCCTTGTTCTCCAGGCGGGCTCCTGACTTCAACTTGACAAAAACAAAGAAAATTTCCTGCCCCAGTTTGGTGGCTGGGGACAGATGTGATTGTAAAACTAAATCATATTACCAAGTATTACTAATAATTGAAAGCTAGGTCCCATTATCCAGGGGGGTCCTGACAACTCTTAACTAAACAACAATTTTAAATCTAATCTATATCTTTTAAAGGCATGACTTCCGCTACGTCTTGTTATCTAAAAAGGTCTTAAGCTACTCCCCATTATCCAGGAGGGTCCTGAAAATCAAAAGTCACATTTTATCTTAAGAGTGACAACTTTTATAGTTGAACTATACTACCCTATAGCAAAACTTACGCTAAATGTTGTTATCTAATCGAAATCTTAAAGCTAAGTCCCATTATTCAGGAGGGTCCTGAAAACTCCTAATTGAATCCTATCTCGAACATTCACACTTCTAAGTCACTTATATTCCTTTGGGATACATTTATGCTGAATTATGCTATTTCTAAACTTTAAACTAGGTCACATTTTCCAGGAGAGTCCTGAAAATCAAAACAAACATGTTTGGTGACTGCCTTTCTCCATGGGGAGTTTCTCCGGAACAACCGAAATTTCCTACCCCTGTTTCAACCAAAGAAAATTTTGTCAGTTTAAAATGGTTATTAGCTGATGGCATTCTTGCTGAAGATCTTTCCGCTGCATTGTTTTGTTCTGACTGGCTTCTCCGAACTGGCCCTGAACCGCTTTGACTTCCTGACTGACTTTCAAACCCCGTGACTTTGATGAGCCAAGTGTTATATACCCCCGTTGTTGTCTTACCTCTAACCCTTTTATCTGAACTTTTGCGTCTCCCATGACATTACCAAACCATTCCACCGATGAAACTTTCGGTGATTCCTTGTATTCCCCTCTTTCGTCGTGTTATTCTTAGTATGCTTTGACCATTCCATGCTTTGCAATTTTGGGAAGTTGGTAGTGAGCTTTGAAATTCTTTTTCACTTGCTTTGAATAAGACTGACATTGAAACATCTTAGCCAAATAAACCCAAAAGAAAATGAAATGCAATGACTTTGCGGGTTAAGGATAGGAAGAATCCAAAACCAGATGACTGCTACAAAGAGAAACAGAAAAAGAAACTTATCTGAGTGGGACAGTTGGTACCGATAATCATGACATGCATTTTGGATTAATCGACCCAATCTGTCCAACCAATTAACTTTCAGTTGTCATACTTTGTTGCCCCAAAACTTCCATGACCTGACTACTTTACCCAAACCTCGGCCTTATTCGTCCTGCGGTGTCTTGAAACAGTTTTCCCACCAACAGACCTTTCTCACTTGTTGACTTTTCAACTTACTGTCGCCTTTAGGTGCCCGTGAGAGTTTTCACCAATAAGACTCTCTCGTTTTAATTTCTCTCAACTCCCATCGCCTTACGGTGCCTATGAAGGTTTTCACCAATAAGACTCTCTCATTTTATTTCTCTCAACTCCCGTCGCCTTACGGTGCCTATGAAGGTTTTCACCAATAAGACTCTCTCATTTTATTTTTTTGCTTGAACCAGAGTGTTGCCCCTGATATGAAGTACCTTTGCTTGCTTGACCTGACGTTTCTCAAAGACTGATCAAAAGGTCTTTCTTTGGACCGTAATGTGGGCTTTTGGATAGGGTTAAGAAGAAAGGATATCAAAGGCTCAAAACAATTCAAATGGGTTAAAAATTACAACTTTCGGAATCGGATTTCTGACAACAACCACAACTTCTGCCCCAGTTTCCTGTTTGGGGACTTTTGGATTTTATTTTGATGGGACCGAACCGTGAGGTTGCCTACGTATCCTTAAAAGAAATCAGGTGAAACGTAGTTCATGTCATAGAAATTACTTTGTTGTTGTGTTTTTTTTCTCTTTCTTCTCTCTCTTTTTTTTCCTTTTGCTTTTCTCTTTTTCTTTTTATTGTCTTTCTTCTTCTTTTCTCTTTTCTTCTTCTTTTTTTTTTCTCTTTTTCTTTCTTTCTCTTTCCTTTTCTTTTCTTCTTCTTTCTTCCTTTTCTTATCTTTCATGCTTATATTTCTGATATTCGCTACTGATTCCGAAAGAGGGGTATGAAAGAAAATAAATAAGGCTCAAAAAGAGTGACAAAGGGATAACGTATTTAGATAGCAGAACAAAACGCCTTCGTCATTTCAATCTTCAAAATATGCCAAATACAAATAAGTACAATCAAAGAAAGGAATCATACATAGTATCTCTTGACTATGTCAGAATTGATAGTCATTTCTACACATTTCCCTTCTACATCTGTCAAATATAACGCGTCATTGGACAACACTCTAGTTACAACAAATGGCCCCTGCCAGTTCGGGGAGAACTTTCTTTTTGCTTCAGCCTGATGAGGCAAGATACGTCGCAACACTAGTTGACCTACTTCGAACTTCCGTGGACGTACCTTCTTGTTATATGCTCTTGCCATTCTCTGTTGGTACAATTGGCCATGGCATAATGCCGCTAATCTCTTTTCATCAATCAGACTTAACTGCTCCAAACGGGTTTTGACCCATTCAACATCATCAATTTCTGCCTCAGCAACAATTCGAAGGGATGGGATTTCAATTTCTGCGGGTATTACTGCCTCCGTGCCATACACCAACAAATAAGGAGTAGCCCCTACTGAAGTGCGGACAGTAGTGCGATAACCCAACAATGCAAATGGCAGCTTTTCATGCCACTACCTAGAACCTTCCACCTTTTTCGAAGTATCTTCTTTATATTCTTGTTGGCTGCCTCGACTGCTCCATTCGCCTTAGGGCGATATGGGGTGGAATTGCGATGTATAATCTTAAACTGCTGACATGTCTCTGTCATCAGATGACTGTTGAGATTGACACTGTTGTCCGTGATGATTACCTTCAGAATCCCAAACCGACAGATGATATTTGTATGAATAAAATCGGCCACTGCTTTCTTGGTCACAGATTTGAAAGTCTTCGCTTCGACCCACTTGGTGAAATAATCAACGATCACTAGAATAAACCTGTGTCCGTTTGACGCTGCTGGCTCGATTGGCCCAATGACATCCATGCCCCAGGCAAAAAAGGGACATGGTGCCGACATTGTATGCAATTCAGATGGTGGGGAATGAATCAAATCTCCATGCACCTGACATTGATGGCACTTGCGCAAAAAACTGATGCCATCTCGCTCCATAGTGAGCCAGTAATATCCTGCTCGAAGAATCTTCTTTGCCAGAACATACCCACTCATATACAGTCCACAAACTTCGGAGTGTAGCTCAGTCATGATTACTGTGGCCTATCTTGCATCTATGCATCTTAACAATCCAAGGTATGGAGTTCTTTTGTATAACACCCTTCTGCTGAAGAAATATCCGCTTGCCAATCGTCAAATTGTTCTTTTCTGATCATTTGTGGCCTGTACCGGATATACCCCCATTCGGGGGTATTCTTTGATATCATGGAACCATGGCTCCCCATCAAGTTCCTCTTCTACCATATTACAGTAAGCATGCTGATCACTGACCTGAATCTGCAGAGGGTCCATATAAGCCTTATCTGGATAATGTAACATTGACGCCAAAGTGGCCAAAGCATCGGCGACTTCATTATGTATTCTTGGGATATGCCTGAACTCTATTGCCTGAAATCGTTGACAAAGATCAGGTAAACACTGTCTATACGGTATGAGTTTTCAAATCCCGTGTTTCCCATTCTCCCTGAATTTGGTGCACAAGGAGGTCCGAGTCACCCAAGACCAAGACTTCCTGGACACCCATATCCACTGCTAACCTCAAACCCAGAATACATGCCTCGTACTCAGCCATGTTGTTGGTACAGTAAAAACGAAGCTGAGCCGTAACAGGGTAGTGCTGCCCTGTTTCAGAAATAAGTACTGCTCCTATCCCTACGCCTTTCATGTTTGCGGCTCTATTAAAGAAAAGCTTCCATCCAAGCTTCTCGCCTTGTTCTAACTCATCAATGTGCATCACCTCTTCATCAGGGAAATAAGTTTTCAAAGGTTCATAATTTTCATCAACCAGGTTCTCGGCCAAATGGTCTCCCAAGGCCTGCGCTTTCATTGCAGTCTGGGTTACGTAGACAATGTCAAACTCTGTGAGCAGGATCTGCCACTTTGCAAGCCTCCCTGTGGGCATAGGCTTCTGAAAGATATACTTCAATGGATCCAAGCGATATATGAGGTAAGTAGTATAAGATGACAAATAATGTTTCAACTTCTGCGCCACCCAAGTTAGGGCGTAACATGTCCTCTCAAGCTAGGTGTACTTAACCTCGTACGGTGTGAATTTCTTGCTGAGATAATATATGGCCTGCTCCTTCCTGCCAGTGTATCATGTTGACCCAGTACACAACCGAATGAATTGTCCAATACCGTCAAATATAGAATCAAAGTTCACCCTGGTTCTGGCGGGACTAACACGGGTGGATTTGACAAATACCCCTTTATCCTATCAAACGCCTCCTGACATTCATCTGTCCACCTGACCGCAGCGTCTTTCTTTAATAGCTTGAAGATGGGCTCATAAGATGTCGTGAGCTGAGCGATGAACCTGCTGATATAATTCAATCTCCCCAACAAACTCATCACCTCGGTCTTGTTCCTCGGAGGTGGCAATTCCTGGATGGACTTGACTTTTGATGGGTCCAATTCAATACCTCGATGGCTGACTACGAACCCCAGCAACTTTCCAGACGATACCCCAAAAGCACACTTTCCAGGATTAAGCTTGAGATTGTACCTGCGAAGCCTTCGGAAGAACTTCTTCAGATCCCTAACATGGTCAGACTGCTTCCTAGAATTCACGATCACATCATCCACGTACACCTCGATTTCCTGGTGTATCATATCATGGAATATCGTTGTCATTGCCCTCGTGTAGGTTGCCCCAGCATTTTTCAAACCGAATGGAATGACCCGATAACAGTACGTTCCCCACGACATGATAAATGCCATTTTTTCAGCATCTTCCTCGTCCATTAAGATCTGATGATAACCCGCGTAACAATCCACAAAAGAACCAATCTCATGTTTGGCACAATTGTCAATCAATATATGGATGTTTGGAAGGGGTAAACTATCCTTCGGACTTGCTTTATTGAGATCCCGATAATCAACGCACACCCTGGTCTTGCCATCCTTCTTTGGCACAGGCACAACATTAGCTAACCAGGTGGGATACCGCGTGACCCGAATAACTTTCGCATCGAACTGCTTGGTGACCTCTTCTTTGATCTTTACACTCATATCTGTTTTGAACTTTCTCGGTTTCTGTTTGAAAGGAGGGAATGTTGGGTCAGTGGGCAACTTGTGAACTACTAAATCAGTGCTTAGACCTGGCATGTCGTCATAGGACCATGCGAAAACGTCTTTGTATTCGAACAGTGCTTTGATTATCTCCTCCCTGAGTTGAGGTTCCAGATGGACACTTATTTTAGTTTCACGGACATCTTCTTAGTCCCCTAGATTAACTGTTTTTGTATTGTTCAAATTAGGTTTGGGCTTTTCCTCAAAATGACTTAGTTCCTTACTAATTTCTTCATATGCCTCATCATCATCAAATTCTAACTCGTCATCACACTCAATTTCTTGTATTATTACTTCAGAGTTAGATTGACTTTTAAAACTGGGCCGAAGATTCCTCATGCATGTCATGTCATTGATATCAGCATAAAAAGAACTGTAAAAAAGAAAAAAAGAAAAATAAAATTAGAAGAAATGAAGGAAAAGGAACAATTGCATTTCATTGAATATAAAGATAATAGGGTTTTAACACATCCAATTGGACGGAACACAACATCTGAATTACAGACCCTGGAATAATCCAGACAACTAAAAGAAAATCAAAACCCACTACCACTACTCCCTCCGGATAGGAAGAGGAGTAGCTTCCCAGTTGTTGACTTTTGCACGTGGTCCCACAAATTGTACATCCTCCTTGCTGGACCCTTCCCCAGCCTCAACCATATTGACCTCGGCGAATAACCTTCCGAACCCCTTCTCCAAATCTCCATCGGCTCCAATAAGTGGCCCAGGGACCCTTGACGACAGCTGATTTCTGGTACTCTAGCCTGACGAATGACCTAGACAGACGCGGGACTAGCTTTGGTAATGCCCATGCTTTCTTTTTCATTTTCCTAGCTCTTCTCATGTCTGCAACGGTAGGTTTGAACCCCAGACCAAAAGTATCTAGATTCCTTAGAAGGGAGACTGGTTGCACAATACCTTGCAGAGATGTACCCAAACCCTTGCCCGGTACGAAACCGTTTTTCAACATTTCGACAGCTACCATGACTGATGCCGCAGCTATCTTTGGAGATAGCACGCACTTGCATTCCGGATTTTTTTCTACCGATACTGTGTCGGAAACTTGATAAACCCATGGTCCCTTGCCATCGTCAACCTCTATGAATGACACAATGGAACCATTGGGCACACACAAATTATCTTCGCCATGTACAACAATTTCCTGTCGATCCCATTCAAACTTCACCATTTGATGCAGAGTAGACGGGACTGTTTTGGCAGCATGGATCCAGGGTCGTCCCAATAACAGATTGTATGAAACAGCCACATCGAGCACCTGGAATTTCATAGTAAATTCAACTGGCCCTATTGTGAGCTCAAGCACTATGTCCCCAACTGAATCCTTCCCTCCACCGTCTAATCCCCGAACGCAAATACTATTCTTGTGAATCCTTTCATCCTCCACTTGCAATTTGTTCAATGTGGAGAGAGGACAGATGTTCGCACTAGATCCATTATCAACCAGCACCCGAGTAACCACGGAATCTTCACATTTCACCGTCAGATAGAGGGCCCTATTGTGCTCGGTACCCTCCATGGGTAACTCATCATCATAAAAGGTGACTCGGTTTACCTCAAATATCTTGTTAGCTATCTTTTCCAAGTGGTTTATTGAGATTTTGTCAGGAATGTGGGCTTCGTTCAAGATCTTCATCAAAGCTCGATGGTGCTCGTCGGAATGGATCAGTAATGACAAGAGCGAGATCTGAGCCGGTGTTTTCCTCAGCTGCTCGACAACGGAATAGTCCTGTACTTTCATCATTTTCAAAAATTCCTCTGCTTCTTCCTCGGACACAGCTTTCTTCTTCTATTTTCTCAACTCTTCAGGGGCAAAGCATCTCCCCGATCGAGTCAAACCATGGGTCTCACACACTTCTTCTCTAACCTCTTTCCCCTGGTAAGTTACTGTCACTCGTTCATATTCCACGGGACCGCCTTGTTGCTGATTACTGGAAGCTGAGTTACTGGCTTTATAATAACAGGCTCTGTGCGAGCACCCTTCACGACCACGACAGGGTTACTTGTAACCCCTAGTACCACCACTTTAGCTTTCTCTGGTTTCACTACAACAGTACTTAACGACCCTTTTTCGGCTACCACGGCTGGCTTGTTGTCTACCTCTTTCCCCTAGACCCCTGATTTCCCACTGGTTACCTTTTCCTTTGAATTGGTTTCACTGGAGCGGATCATCATCACCATCTGCGAGGGTTTCTTAGCCTCCCCTCCCTTGTGTATCAACTCAATCATATGAGTTTCATGGTGAGCTCGTAGCGGATTCTGGTTGATGTTTGGTATTTCTGGGGCTTGAACCTCGATCCGATGAGTATCAATGAGATCTTGTACAGCTGTTTTTAGCTTCCAACATTTCTCTGTGTCATGGACCAGGGCCCCTGAACAATACTCACAACTCACCGATCGATCAAGATTTCTGGGAAGAGGATTCGGCATTTTGGCCTCGATCGGATTCAACATGCCCAACTGTCTTAATCTGTGGAACATGCTGGTATATGATTCTCCCAATGGAGTGAAAGTGTTCTGCTTCTGCACCCTTTCATTCTTAAAGGCTTGATTGGGTCGAAAACCTGTTCCAGGGGGTTTTTTGTAGGCTTTTGGGGGTGGATGGGTATTTTGTGGAGTTTGGTAGGGACTTTGTGGAGCTGGCGCACGCCATTGTGCGTGAGCGGGAGGTTGGGTATAGGTTTGTGCATTATAGATAGAAAAATGGGGATCTGGCGGTGGGTAGTAATGTTGTGGTGGGCTATATGGAATGTGGGGGTATGTTTGGGGATAGGGTCGAGGCTGGTTGTAGAATGGTGGAGGGTTACTGGCTCCACCCCAAGCTGTCGATTCGATCGTTGCAACATCCTCTTTCTTCTTCTTTCCGAGTACACCCCCAGTACCATTTTGAATGGCCTGGGTGGTTGCTTTGATTGTTGAGTAACTCATGATCTTATTGGACTTGAGTCCCTCCTCAACCATGCCTCCCATTTTCACCACTTCATTAAAGGACTTGCCCACTGCTAACACCAAATGACCAAAATAAGTGGGCTCCAAAGTCTACAAGAAATAATCAACCATCTAATTTTCTTTCATCGGGGGGTCAACCCTCACTGTTTGCTCTCTCTAATGGAACCCATATTCTCGGAAACTCTCACTGGGCTTCTTCTCAATCTATGTCAATGACAGACGATCTGGGATGATTTTGAGATTGTACTGAAAATAACAGGCGAAGGCTTGGGCCAAATCATCCCATGTGTACCACCTGCTATGATCTTGTCTGGTGTACCATTCTAGCGCTGACCCACTCAAACTTTGGCTGAAGTACGCCATCAACAATTTATCTCTTCCACCTGCTCCTCTCATCTTGCTACAGAACCCTCTTAAGTGTGCTACCGGGTTGCCATGCCCATCGTACAGATCAAATTTGGGCATTTTGAACCCTGCTGGCAACTGAACATCTGAGAATAGACATAAATCCTTATAGGCCACACTTACTTGGCCTCCCAGCCCCCTCATATCTCGGAATGATTTCTCCAAGCTTTTGACCTTTTTGATCATCTCTTCATGCTCAGGATTCCTGGGCGGTTTCTCGGTCTCTATCGGGATATCAAGATGAGGAGTGTAAGGATATGGTTCTGGAACTTTGAAGGTGGGTTCTAGGGGATAGTACTGATTTTTGTGAGTTTGAAACAGGGGTTCACTGGAAGATTTGTGTAAAGTAGCAGGTGGGGGCGCCCCAAAACAGGTGTAATTGGCGGGGGAGGGTACGGGACTTGTTTGGGTGGTGGAACTTGAGAAGTATAGGAAGTAGTGCCTTGGCATTGCTGGTAGAGGGGAAAGGCTGGAGATGAGTTCACAGTGGGAGGCTCCGAAGGTTGGGCTGATGGTGGGATATAAGCAGGATTGGCGGGATAAACCGGTGGTGGGTGCCCTTTCGCCCAAGCTTGGTACATTTCAGCCATCTATTGTTTTAGCTTATACAGTTCTTCCCTCATTGCATTAATGTCCATTTCCTCCATCTCTTTCGATGGATCGACGATACTGGTTTCCGGTTCCTGGTCGACCATATTCAGCCTGTCTTTCGATCGGGTGTTGTAGGAGTGAGTTGCCAGAATGCCAGTCAACTAACCATCTACCTGAACTAGATACATCAAACAAACAACCTTGTTAGTGGTTAGGCTTTAACAGATTGGCAACCGTATATTGGGCATTAATGCACCTAGACAGTTAACCATCTCTATTATGTATTTGATCGGTTGCATGCGTCATCCCGGCCTTTTCTTTCTTTTAATTGCAAACATCCCCTTTCTTTTCTTTTCTTTCCTTTCATTCTGGCCTCTGTTCTCTCTTTGTTTTTACTCTCTCTTATTTTTTTTGTTTTTCCGCTCTTTCCTTTTTCTTTACTCTCTTGTTTTTCCTCTTATTTCTTTCCCCTTTTTTTCTCTTTCTCTTTCTTTCTTCTCTTTCTTTTGGTTATGGTCGAATCCTATGGAGATTGCCTACGTATCATGACCCCGCATGAATCAGACCGAGTGTAGTTCTAGTGGATAAGTGTAAAATAAAGTAAAAACATTTGGGATTTTCAATTTTCATATAAAAATGCTATTACAAATACTGAAACTAACAGACTCGAAAGAAACTAATACACTCGATATACAAACTCAAAAACAAACAACCCGCATGCTCTAATAACAGAAATACAGACTCCAAAACAGCTGGCAGACTTTAACGGAAAGAAAACACAGACTCGAGAAATCATGAATACATCAATGCCTCAACTGTCTCTGGGACCCGCGGGGCGGTATTCGGCCTTGTTGTGGGCCGACTTGCTAAATCCTCCTGAAGGTGGTAGAGATCTTCCATTACCCGGCGAACAAAAATCATCACAGTGGCGAAGAATATGGATCTCGTCATATCCTCACAGCTACTGCACTTCATTGTGATATAGTTGGCAACCCTTTTGACTCGCTCTCTTATGACGCCCTTCTCTTGCAACAAACGCCCAATTTTTCGGTTCTGGCTTCCAAAGTTTGTTCGGCTACCTGGTTCTACTCTTGGAGTTGTTGCAAGTACTTTTCTAGTCGTGCCATTAAGGCGTAACAATGTTCTCTTTCAGCCTTAAATTCTTGGCTTGTTTAGCCATTTCCCCCTCGAGGTTGCTGATTGCCTTTTCCCAATCTATGACCCCTCCTTCATATCTTTCTTTCACCTGTTGAACGGAAGCTGCACGACCCTCGGCGCTTTAGGCCAACCTTGCCTGTGTTTTTGCTAATTCAGACTCGGCTTTTTGTAGGTCATCTTCGCAGTCACGTACCTGTTGAATGAGGTTGTGAATGAGCCTCTCATTTTTCCTGCTTCGGCCTGGGTTCTCGGCTTCAATTTTCAACTGTCGAATTTGAGCTCTGAGTGCCTTGTTTTCTCGCACCAATCTTCTCCTTTCACCTTCGGCCTCTTGTGCCTGCAAGTCATTATTGAAGGTGACATTTCTCAATTCTTCTCGCAGACCGTGGATAATGGCCTTATATTCCTTCTCCTTCTCCCCCCAAGCTAACCTCTCTTAAATTTTATCATTAAAGGCTTGAACATGAGGCCTTTTGGCGGGCCTCTCGGGCTTCGGCTCGTTGTTTACATAAGACATTTCCTCAAACCAAGCAGCATAATTTAGATCTACTTCCCCTTTGGCGATGTCTGGTACCTGGGTGCCGTTCTTGAGATACCGGCAGCTATTCCAATCTTGCTGAACTATAGCCTCAGGCAATGAGGCTTCTGGATGCAACTCTATGACCTGGATGCTTAGATCTTCATCTTCAGGCACAATCTGATACCTCCCCAATTGCCTCAAGACCCTCTGTGGTGCATATGGCCGAATACTCCTTACGCCCATTATCCTTAGGTATCCTTTGGTAGCAGTCATATAGATGTCTTCTGTCCTCGGGAGCCATCCTATAGTCCACTCAACCTGACCTGCGTCAAGAGCTTTCAAATGAAAAACCCATGCTTCAAATCGTTCTGGTGTGTTGTAATCTTTTATCCTCTCCTCGTAACTAATGATGAAGTTGTTTGGGCTCAAACCGTAACTCATGAATCTGGGATGATGGCGAAGATGCTCGATCAACCACATTTGCAGAATGATACTGTAACCCTCAAAAAACTGAGCCCCTGCTTTGCATACAGTCAATGCGCGATAGATATCTTCTAGCACCAACGGGGCAAGTGTATGATCTTCCTTGGTAGTGAGGATTTGTGCAATTCTAGCCATACGAGTGTCCACCGTTCCTTTCTCATTTGGAAAAACCATGATCCCCAAGAATGCCACAATAAATGCGAACCGACAATGAATTTTCCAAAGGCCCTTGTTTTGTTTATTGCTCAGGGCCTTTTCATGCGTTTCAAAACCAGAGGAATGCCCGAACCTGAAGTATAAGAAATGGAAAGCACAGCACCCGTTGCTCACCCGTTCCTTATTTGTCTGTTTACTAGAATTCAAGAGGTCAAAGAACTTGTGCACCGATGGAGCCCTTGGAAATATGAGTTGTTGCTTCCTCAAGTCCCGCCCAAATTCAATGTACCCGGCTATTTCCTCCAAAGTATTGGTGATCTTAAAATCTGAGAAACGAAAGACATTGTGGACAGGATCCCAGAACGTTACCAAAGCTTTGACCAGATCTTCCCGTGGTTTGATTTCAAAGATGTCTATAAGAGCACCCAAGTGCTTTTTCACCCATTTCTGACCATCTTCGTCGAGATCATTCCACCACATACGCAAGTGTAGCCGAGCCTGTTCCTTGACCACTTCTAGCGGTTCTTGGATGGTACTCATTGTTCCTGTAGAGGATTAAGGTTAGGGTTTGACTCGAGTTGACCCTTTTGCAAACAGTTTTTCGAAAAAGAAAAGAAAAAGAACAAATAAAAGAAGAAAAGAACCATAATCTCTTCCCCTGTATGCCAACTTTAGCCAAATGGTTGTTTCCGCAAATGCGGACCCTTCTCAATTTCACGTGAATTTTGAGGCGTGGGAATTACTTTATGACCCATCACAAGCTTGCCCATTCTTTTAGGAAAATAGCCTTTCGACAACTGAAAAATACTCTGAGGCTACCTTGGCAAGAACGGTTTAAGACATAGCCGAAGCTGGATCGGCTTATTTTGACCAAAATCAAGGTTGCATTCATTCGACCACCGACTCTCTTTTCATGTTTTTCTTTCTCTTATTTTCAAAAATAAGGCTGAACCCGATTTAGGTTGCCTACGTATCCCACATCCGGTGAGAATCAGACCTTCGTAGTTCGGTCAGTTTTGACACATTTGGAAGAACACAGTGTTTGACTCTTTTAAAAATAACCCCCTTTTTTTTGAAAAAAATTTTGGGCAGAGTTTCGGGACGCTTTTCAAATACCGGGATGTTTTAGAACCGGGTCTTATTTCCTTCCCTATATCACTCTTGGTTTTCCTCTCTTCCTTTTTCCGCTTTATTTTCCCTAGCCAGTCAGCATGCAAGCCAAAACAAATAAATGTTCACATAGCACATAGGATGCATCAGGATAGTTTGTTATTTCGGGAACACCTGTCCTAGACGGACCCAACCCCTGTGTTGAGTCCTCTAAGTCAAATACATATGATGCAAACAAATATTCCTATTAGGGATCCGGCATGGGGCTGTGTTTTTCTAGGTTTAAATCCTGGGGTTTTGGTCTAGACTTGGGGTACCCGAGCGGACAACTGGGGCTGAGGAGGGGGCGACGTACTGGGAGTACTAAAGTCTACCCGGCCTTGTCGCTTGCCTAGCCTCGTTCTATTTGGTATAATTTCTACAGAAAAAGTGGGCTACGTGAACGTATGCACCATTTTTAGAAGACTCAGATGGGTGGCGTAAGAAGACAGTTATATACAATTCCAACAATATCAAAGCGGTAAACATATAGCAATTAGCATAAAGGTTCATAGAATACAATATTATGAACAATAAATAAAGCCAAGTAAAAATCATAAAACAAGCTCGAATTCTTAAACCCTAAACCAGAGATTCTGGGTTCGATCCCCAGCAGAGTCGCCAGAGCTGTCACCTCTTTTTTACCTACACCCCGTAAAGGGCATAAATTCAAGGGAGTTTTTCCAATTAAAGGACAATCAAAACGGGATCGTTTATTAAAAATTAGAATCGCCACTTGGGAGGTTTATGGTGTCCAAGTCACCGGTTGAATCCCAAATCGAGGAAAATATCACTCTGTAATGCAGTCCACGAACCAGAAATCCGAGTAAGGAATTCTGTTAACCCGGGAGAAGGTGTTAGGCATTTTCGAGTTTCGTGGTTCTAGCACGGTCGCTTTGATCATACTTGGCTTAAATTTTTTAAATATTCATTTTTAGGACCTATGTGCATTTATCTATTAACTGCTCTTAAATCACCTGATCATTCGTAGTTAAAGGATCGAGTTACGCGTACGTATATCTTTCCCTTTGGCGCGTCAAAAATCATGTCATGCGAACGTGTCCACAATTAATAACACTTTTTTATTATATATGAAAAGATTTGGCCAAAGTTGCGCGTATCTAAAGCAAACTATAAACACTTGTCACTTTGTATGATTAAATGGTATACGACGCACCTCGGACTATATGAGCTAATTTAATTAATACCATACGAAAATCCGTTTTTATTATTAAGAATATTTGTTCGAAGTTGCGCGAACGCATACTCCGAATTGGTTTTTAGAATTGTAATCATGTCACGCGAACGTGTACACAATCACAATTGTATTTTAAAAGGCCCTAAAGGTTTCTCTACGACTATTCAACAATTATTCCTAAAATCGAGTTGGAATTGCTAAGGCCACGAGTTATACATTTGACTAGTCAGGTGTGCCTCAATCCATTTTTAAAAAGGTCTAATTAGTTAACTAAAGGTCTAAGGTGATTTGAATTCCACCTAAGTAAACAAGTGACTTAACGAAATGCAACAACGTCTCATTAATGTATAACCCAACCTACTACAGGACCACATCGATAACAGGCCCAAATTACGAAGTACAACAGGAGTCCGAAATGAAATTTATAGCACGTCGAAGGCGCGGGGCCAACGTTAAAGGCCCAACTGCAAGCTCCAATGCAGATCACACCCAGGAACGCATCAATTGTACATATTTTATTGAATACTAATCAGCTAAGACAATGTGGAGCAGTGACAAACCAACATTTTTTCCCTTAATTATTCAAACATAGAGCAACTGGACTTATAATTTCAATCATGTCTGCGCTTCAAGCCCATATCTGCCTTGGACTCAGAAGGCCATCTCTCAAGAACATGAGCTTTGGGCCCAACGAGCCCAAGTCAGATTTCAAGGTAATCTGCTAGAAGCTTAAAGACTCGATATCGAGTCTCCTCAGTAGCGAACAATGTCTGTCTAATAAACAAGCCTCAATCTGCAAGTTTATAGCTGAACTAAAGCATGCATTCAAGCCAACAATACCAGTCTCAACAGACCCAAAACAGACCTGAAATACACTCGACACTACTAAAATTCTTTGCGATAATTCCCTACTGCTCCTACACAGGATCAAGACCCTTCAACATTCAAGTTAAGCGAGTGAAAGGGAAACCTTTATACAACACCATAAAGAATCTAAAAGGTATGACAATAACTAAATAACTTATGTGAACCTAGTAGGAACATGAAGACGACATATATTAAACATCACAACTGGTAAAGTAATAGGGAAAGGGCAACGATCAATTTCTTCAACTCGAACTATATAATTCAAGCACAATTGCTATACACAGCTTCATTTCCGTTCAAGGTTTGAAGGAAATACCTGGAAATTGAAAAGCAAACCAGAGAAATGAAGAATTAGGAGTGGACTCAGTAGCAGGAACAGGAATCAGCAACAAAATCAGCCCAGAAATGATTGAGAAAATACCACTTTAGCCCAGTTTGCACCCACAGTGATATCACATACAGCTCGGAACCAAAATCTACCCAACAGTGAACCAAAAACTTGTATACCAAAACATATTCAGCTCTTTTAAAACTTCAGTTGCTCGGAACTTGTTACAGAATTAGTACCACAAGAGTTTCCCTAAAGATTTTCAATGGAACAGTACTTTTTTGTATTTCTTTTTAGCCGTCTCTCATTTTTTGATTTTTCAGCCCTTTTTCTCTCTCTAAGGTGTAAAAGACCCACTTGAATGAGAAGAAAGCTTTCTTTTTAAAGGCTGAGGGTCTGCTGTGTGCCTTCCAAGACAAGGCAGTCAGGTTTTCTAAAATACCCTCATAGGGAATCTTTCAAAACTGATTTTTGAACAGCTGTCCATTTCCTTCAGATATTTTCAACTTACAGACTATTTTCCCCAACCATTTTGGGCAGCTGTCCATTTAGGAAGCTTCCCATCAGTTATTAAAGATTCTTTAAGTTGAAACAACCTCCAAATTACCCCCTAAAATTACCCATTATTCACTTACCCCCCTTAAATTCTGAATGCTCACAATCTCAATAACAGTAAACAAACGGGCTGACACTTTCAAACAAATTGGAATCCAAAACAACTATTGAAATTATGAGAAACTGGCTTGAATACCCTTCATACATAAACATGAATTCAGAAAATGTTTTTGAAACAAGAATTAATGCGAACGATGAACTATACTGGACTCAGTTCCAAAATTAATTCACAAAATGTGACATGAAACCCAGCGGTAAAAAAAGAAAATCTTGTGAATTGAAACCAAATTAAACGCAAACCTTACGAAGCCGATTGTCATCGACAACCACGCAAACATGCTAACTAACAATCTCGCAATCAGAACATAATGCAATTAATCAAGAGACGAAAATTCTAAAAAGCTGTAAAACAAACCAAGCAAACAAACAGAAGAGATCAACAGAAACCAATCGATGCAAAGGGAAATTATCCCCAACCTGCTTCGGCAAGAACCGCATGAATTCGAACAACCTTGGGGAGACAGTGAACCTTTGACGGTCATTAATCGGTTGTCCTTGACAAAATACAAACGATTAATGATGGTATTAGGTTCACTTGACCTTGCTAAGCCGGAAAAGAATCCCAAGGAGAGACTTGGCTATCCGGACCTCTACTCTACCACTAACGGGCCATTTTGAGATGAAACCAACATGTATTTGAGTCCGGAAGGAGATGAGGGGTTTCATGGTGTGATTTTGGGTGGATCTGGGAATTTTAGGGTTTCCGGTGCTAACCTCAGATCTGAGATTCGAGGCAATGGAAGGGGATTCGAGAGGAACTGTGTGGAGATTTGGGATGGGGAGGTGGAAAAGAGTTCAGGGTGTTAATTTGGTGGCGATTGGACGCCGGCGCCGCCACCGGACGGTGGGGAATTCTGGGGCGGCTACTAGGGTTTGGGTGTAGGGTTCTGAAGTTGGGGACGTTGAGGACGATGAACTGAGGGGGGGTGCGTATTCAAACATATATATACTCCCCCAGCTTTAGTTCTGAGTCATTAGATCAAGTGAGGATCAACGGCTCATATTGGCAATGGTCGAAACGGCGTCGTTTCGCCTGAAAGGGGGATCCGGATCGGGTATAGGTGGACTTGGGCCAGAATTGGGCGGGTACGAGGGGAGGCAATTGGGTTGATGGGGGATTTTAAATAAATGGCCCAAATTGAATTTCCCTTTGTTTTTTTTTTTTGAATATTTTCTTCTATTTTTTAATTTCCAAATTTCTTTTCTTTCCAAAATTAGAAATAAATCCTAAATTATTAAAACTAATATTATCCTATCAAATTAAACAAATTAATCTCTAAAAATAATTACCTTAATAATTAAATACCAACTTAAAGAAAGCTAGCAAAATTTGAGAAATTAAAATTAGAATGCAAAAATGAACTTATTTTTGTGATTTTCCAGTTCTATAAACACTAAATTACTAATTATTTCAAACATGCAAAAATTAAATCCTAAATGCAAATGCAGCATATTTTGTATTTGTCATTAATTAACAAACGAAATGCACAGACAAAAAATGCAAATAATCAACAGCAAATGCCACAAAATCCATAAAATTGCAAATAAAGAAACGAAATTACTTTGTTTTGAATTTATGGGAGTAATTCATTTAGGGCAAAAATCACATGCTCACAATCCCCCTTTGGAGAGTCAACAATATCCAACGGGCTAATAGGGTTAATCCGAATCTCTATCCTCTGCTCATCCCGAGACCCAGCTCGAGGTCCCTCCAAACTGCCTGTTAAGGGCGTCCTAGTTTGGGGAGAACTCCGACCACCTGTCAGTTCAAGGTCAGTGCTCGATACCCCAACCATTGCCTTGCCACCATGGATCTGAGTCGCGCCTGCATCAGACTCTTGCCCAGAAGCATCTATTCTCGCGGCCCGAGGGTCAATAGACCCCAAACGCTCTTCAAAGGGTGCCGAGAAGCTACTTTCTCCCTCACCTTCAGCACGAGGATTTCCCGTCGTCCCGGATACTGGGTCCAATGGGTCAACCTTGGAATAATCCGCTCTGATCCTCTTGGGTTCCGATGGCTCAACCGGTAGGCTTTCCTGCCTCTTCCTCTACTCATCATGCATCTGAGTGTCCCCTCTAACGGACGGCACCTCCCTTACCAGTAGGGTTCCTCCCAGACCTGCATAATGCAGATGTTAAAATGCACGATAAGGAGAAAGCTACTAACATCAAGCTACATCAAAAAGCACGAATGCGCCAAGACTCAAGGCTTACTAGGGCCCCCAGCCTCTCACCGAGCTCGGGATAAATCCTGCCACGCTTGGTCGGTATACGGGAAGATTGAGTGCAAACGACCAACCTAACCCTGAAGGTCCGGCACCGCGCCGAGGTAGATCGCTGCGGCTAAAAAGACAAGAAAGGCGGAGTCAGACGTATAAGGAAAAGTTACCAAGAAATGGAAAGGGCACTACGTCTACTTACAACCTGTGTTCCATTTCTTAGGGAACGACATATTTTCCACTGTAATCAAATCAGACGTCCTCACTCGGACAAATCGGCTTAACCATGCACCATCCTCGAATTCCTCGGTAGAGGCAAAAAAGGACCTCGAAGCTCGACAGCGAAGCTTGACTAAGCCTCCGTGAAGTAGACGAGGGGTATACATCTAGATCAAGTGGTTCAGGGTGAAGGGCATTCCCTCTATCATGCTCGAATAATGCCTGATCATATAAACCATGCTCCAGAACGAAGGGTGGACTTGACCTAGAGTCGCCTGATAACTCCAGCAGAAGTCGAGAATCACAGGGTCAATCAGGGGCAAGGACGGCCCCACTGGCCACAAAGAGAATGGGTAGGTATATATACTCAAAAAGCCGGTTTTATGAGCCGTAATATCTTCATCCCGAGCGAGGATCTCCACGAGCACGGTATCTCTCTAGTAGCAGTCTGCCTTCACTCTTTTGATGTCCGTTATAGAACTAATATACCGAGTTATAGTCTCGTGGCGCCCTGACTTCGAGGAGGGTCTCTCAACCCTAAAATCGGAGGTCATCATAAAGGGTACTGGAACACACTCCTCAGGATAGGGGAGTGGCCACTTCACCTCGAGAGAAAAGCGAAGAGGATGAGCCCGCAGCCTCCTGGGAAGCAGAAGTGGTAATATTCGTCATCCTTGGAGAAATCTGAGAAAAGAAGAAAAGGTTGATTGCGTCCCTGAGACAACGAGGGGAAACAGACCTCACTAAGGGTTTTGAGCACAAGATGGAATCTAAAAAGGAAGAAACAAGTATTTATAAAAGCATCCTAGGCATATTGAATGAAGACAACCGACGTAGTCAATGCCGCAATCTACAGGAACGGTGCATGTAATGCGCCTTAATACCTTGTATCCGTTCGCAAGGGAACCAGAGGAAAAAGGGGTTAGAACCGTTTCTTATCGTTTCTTGTCGCCTTCATTCTAAGAAACGTGAACACTATCTGTACGTGGTGAATCCGGGGGCCTGATTCCCCCGTCATAGAACCATCTCACGGTAGTACCCATCGAAGCTCAAAGCCAAGGTCGAGACTCATCCTCGAGTATATCGGTCCGAAGGATATCGTATTCTGACAGGTACAACAAGCTATGATAGTCGAGAGGGAAGTTCCCAAGGCACGCGGCTTAACCTGACATGGTTGGACTATCCGCGACCTATTTTTAAAGATGTCATGTCTAGCCATCCTATCTCCATACCTTTACGATTAACACGTTCTGTATCATATTGGATTCCCCTCTTATATAAAGGGAATCCCCATTACTTTGTAGACTCGACTAATGTTGCTCCATTTCTCCACAAGTGCAATAATATATCTCCCTCTCTTTTCTTTCTAACTTGTTCGTTGTCACTGGCCTGAGCCGCCTCGATATTCATCACTTTCTCACTTGTTCTTCATCATATACCTTAATAGTAGCCATAAAGAGCCTTATTTACTTATATTTTCAACTGTTATCACATCCCTGACTATCCCCGATAGCTCGAGCTAGGAGTGGGCATAAAATCTAAAAAACTGAATTCCGAACTGAAGCGAATTAATTCGGTATTTCGGTTTTGGTTTTTTCTGTATTTCGATCTAATTCGGTATTGAAATTTCGATATTTTGGTATTTCGGTACGGTCCTCGGTATTAGAAATTTGAAATTTCGGTATATCGAAATACCGATTTTTTTAAATACATTTCCTTATATTGCCCCAACCCCCAGTCCACTGCCCGTCTACCCCAGCCTATCGCCCTGCCCACTCTAATAATTTTAATTCCAACAGCCCATCACCCCAGCCCATCGCCCCAGCCCATTCTAAATATGCTCTTCTCTCTTTCCGAGTTGGACATAGTCTTAATTGTTATGAACTTGAGTATTTGCCAAGGACATGGGCTTTTTTTTAAAACTCTCATACCCATTATGTTTTGAAGCACAAACCTCATCCATAATCATTATAGTTCCAGCTGCCAAGTTACATCATACACGGGGTATATTAATGTGAATAACATCATATGTTGATATTGTGTTGCGGGAATGATCTAGCATTTTCTTAGCTGGCGAGCCAACGATCTTCCTTTAGTTAATTCTTTCCTTTGCTTTATACAGAGAGATCTTGGGATTTTTTCTAACAGCTTGTAACTTGAGAACATTATTATGGTACTACCATTAATATTATGGCAATTTAATTGGTTTTCAGACATTACTAAGTGTTCCCGGAAGCATACACTGTAACTGAAATTTTGCGTGAAGTAAAGAGCACCCCAATGGAGGTAGCAATTTTGAAAGGAATTTAATCGAGCCTACATTTTACTTATAAAAAAAAGAAACGAAAAAAGAAGAAGAGAGGAATTCAACTGAACCCCATGCTCTACAATTTCTGATAGAAAAAAATTGTAGGCTAGAAGCCATAATATTAAATCGAAACCATACCGAACCAAAATAATAAATACCGAACCGTACCGAAATATTTTGGTACAGTATTTGGTATACACAATTGATAAACCGAATACCAAAATACCGAACCAAAATTCTTAAATAACGAACCAAAATACCAAACGCCCACCCCTTGCTCGAGCTCGACCCTGACATCGACCCCGAGGTCCCTCATCGACCAGACCTGCATTCGGGCAGCAGGCCCTTCAGTTCGATTATTATCTCATTTTAGCTCGTATTTAATCTTCAAACTCCATATTATTAGCATCAACTTCTCTAACAACTAGCTCGGGAATAGATCATGTATATTTAGAATCTCATTTACAAATTTAATTGTTGTTACCATTTTCACAGTAAATAGACATTGGATTGGATTTCTGATGGTTACGTTAGCTCCCTTGGGTGATTTTGGACTTGGGAGCATGTCCGGAATGTGATTTGGAGGTCCGTGGTAGAATTAGGCTTGAATTGATGAAAGTTGGAATTTTGGCGATTTTGGTCGATAGGAAATTTTGATATCGGGGTCGGAATGGAATTTCGGAAGTTGGAGTAGGTTTGTAGTATCATTTGTGTTATTTGTGAAAAGTTTGTGGTTATTCGGACGAGGTTTGGTAGGTTTCGGCATTGTTTGTGGAATTTGGAAGTTTAGAAGTTCTTAGGCTTAAATCCAAGGGGAATTTGGTGTTTGATGTTGTTTTGAGTGTTCTGAAGGTTTGACTAAGTTCGTATGTTGATATGTGACTTTTTGGTATTATTGGTTGAGGTCCCGAGGGCCTCGGGTATGTTTCATATGGTTGACAGATTGGTTTTTAGTGTTTGAGAGTTTATGAAAAACTGCTGGTGTGATTCTGCTGGTGTTTCCGCACCTACGGAAGGGGAGCCGCAGGTGCGAGGTCCGCAGAAACGAAAAACGGCTCGCGGATGCGGGCAGGAGTGGGTTGCACTGGAAGTGTAGGTGCGATAAATGGAGCGCACCTGCAAGACTGCAGGTGCGATATGTTGGTCGCGTATGCGGATTTTGAGGATCAAGTGGAATCTGCACCTGGGATGGTTTTTTCGCAGGTGCGGCGTCACAGAAGCGGGTATTTTTACCGTATACGTGGTTTTGCTGGGAAGAGAGTATAAATTGAACCCTTCATGAATTTTGCTCATTTCCACAATATTTGAAGACGGGTTTGGAGCTTTTGGGGTGATTTTGAAGAGAGATTCAAGAGGTTTTCATTAAGTTAAGTTACTTGAGCCCTAATACTCATGTTTATGGTAAACTCCTGTTATTTAATCATGCAATTAGTGAAGATTAGGGGTGAAATGAGGGGTTAGGGCTTGGGATTTTGGAGAGTTTGATTTGAGGATTTTAGGGGCCAAATGGAGTCGGATTTTGATAAATCTCATATGTATGGCCTCGTGAACGAAAGGGCTTTCTAGTTTTCTGACTTTTGTCGAATTCCGAGACGTGGGCCTGGAGGCCAGGTTTGAGTGAATTTTCAGATTTGTGTCTAATTTGATGGTGTTTCTTGTGGGATCCATTCCATCTGCGCATATAGATGGTATTGTTCTGGTTGTGAATCGATTCAGAGCGATTGGAGGCCGAGTCGAGGGGCAAAAGCATTGTGGGGTAGAGATTTGATCAGCTTGAGGTAAGTAATGACTATAAATCTAATCCTGAGGGTATGAAACCCTGGATTTCATATCATTTTACTATTTTGAGGTAACATGCCTATGGCTTGCACCATTAGGGATTATGACTTGATATGTCCCGTAGAAATTATAAGTTGAGTTGTGTATTTGGTTGAAACTATATGATACTCATGTGTTTTAGAATGAGTTTCTGTAAATTGGGCTAAATGTCATGTTTGGGCCTTATGCCAGAGCTGTTTGGACCCTTAGGGGCCTTTTACTTACTATCCTCTCATTTTGATTGAAAATCTATACTCAATCATGTTTTACGTACTGATTTCATAACTCAGTCTTTATTACTCTGTTTTGATGCATATAAATGTTATTTTAGGTTGAGTCCCCTATTTTTACTAATAGCCCGAGTGGCTTGAGAGGATTATGACTGAGTGAGGCCAAGGGCCTAATTTGTGAGGATATTTATGGGATCGGGCTACACGTTGCAGCATGTTTTACTAATTCATGATTGAGAGAGGCCAAGGGACTGATTGATTTATGCCACAAGGTGGCTTGTTATAGCGCTTGGGCTGAAGGATCCCCTCCGAAATCTGCACACTCCTAGTGAGCGTAGGCACCTACTAAGTGACAATTTGCCCAATAGGTTGTACATGAATGTTGGTGAGGTATGCCCGAGGGGTTGTATATGAGTGATGTTTTGACCGAGGGGCTATATATGAGTGATGGTGAGGTATACCCGAGGGGCTGTATATGAGTAATGTTTTGCCCGAGGGGCTGTTTATGATTTCGTCTTTTTTACTCATTATTGCATTGAACCTCCATTTGAGAACTGCTGAAAAATATCTTCAAATGATTTTTCTGGAACTGAGCTTAAATGAAATGATTTGATTCAAACTCTACTTTTTAAAGCCTGTTGTATTTTTACTGAGATTTCATGATATGAACTTTACATGCTTTATTGCTCGTCACTACTGCTCAGCCTTTATTTACTTTGGTTACTTACTGAGTCGGCATACTCGCGTTACTCCCTGCACCTTGTGTGCAGATCCAGGCATTTCTAGACGCCGTAGCAAGTGTTGATTGTCCAGTTGCAAATCCATCGGAGTTAGCAAGGTAGCTGTCTGGCGATCGCAGCCCTACTTTCCTCCCTCTTTATCTTCCTATAGTTGTATTCAGTTATTTCTAGACTATGTTAGTCTTGATATTGTCAGACGGTTGTATTAAATTCTCATCACTATTGACACCCCGATGTCGAGCTTTCTTTTCCGCAGTTTTGTTTTCATTTGAACTCTTTTATGAAGGTCTTATATTAAATACTTTTGGAACTATCTTTGAAATGAAAATATCGATTTGTTTTGGTAATGTGCTGGCTTGCCTAGTACCATGATAGGCACCATCATGACAGGGTTAGTTTTTGGATTGTGACAAGTTGGTATGAGGGCCTAGGTTACATAGGTATCACCGATCATGAGTGGGTTTAGTTGAGTCTTGCGGATCGGTACAGAGACGGCTGTACTTATCTTTGATAGGCTGCAGAACCTTTAGGAAATTCCACATTCTTGAATCCTTATCGTGCGACACTAATTCGGCTTGAAGCATAAACCCTTGAATTCCTTCCACGTATTTTTGTGCACGTATGAACGCTCGGTATCAGCTGTGCATCGATGGCTTATGATTCCTTAGATGAGGTGTGAGATGTGATTTCTGTGTGTTGATGTTGTACTAGTCTGGAGGACTTGAGGCCGGGTTTTGATTGTAACTTGAGCATGAAGTGTTGATTGTGTAAGCACGTACTTTTGGATTTATATGTTCGGTAGTGTCCCTATTAGTGGAAGTGATGGCTGGATGTCTACGTGATGAATATGATATGACTGCGAGATGTGTTTATATGATTTTAATATGACGAGAAGGGTCTGCTTGAGGTGTAGAAAGAATTATTTGGTGCTTGATTTCCATCTTGATTTGATGTATAGCCCTGAGGGTGTGTTGAAGGATCTTTTTATATTGTTTAGTTGGGGAGTGAAGTAGATTTCATGTAGTGATATGAGTTCAGACTCGGGAAGATTTAAGTGATTGCTTGATGTTTATGATGGTGGAAGGGTATAAAGAGACGTTAGTTTGAGGTGAAGCATATGGGTTATCTCATGCAGGGTATCTTGAGGGCGTGTGATTCCTATGTTGTTTTGTAGCGAGTCCTCTCTTACCAGTGAATTATATGTGCTGCAGTTTGAGCTTGGATCGCGTATGAGAGTAGTCTTGGCTGTTACGAGGGTGAATGCAAGATTTGCAAATGACTTGAGGTATTAGACGGGTTGTGCTACATGAGATTATGAAGGATTTAGTTTAATCTCACTATGGCAGTATGACAGTAACAGAGTATGGGTATCGTGAGTTATCATGTGTTTTGATTTATGGCTTTGAGCCAAGTGGGGGAGTCTACTATTGATCAGTTGATTGCATAGTTATGTGTTCCATTGGTTTCAGTTTGAGGTATACTGGTGAATCAGTTATCACTTATAGAGGTTGAAATCAAGAATGACTTGAGTAAAGAAAATTTTGGATAAGGCTTATGTTATGCTTTATGGGTATATGAGAAATATTGGATGATTTAGTTGTTGTTGTAAGGGATGTAATGTGTATGGAGTAGGAAATCGCCCGGCTGCTTAGAAGGATAGGTTACTTCCTTAGGTGTTATTGTACTAATGGGGCACAGGTCGTTCGGTTGGTTTGATCAGTCTAATTGAGATTTGAGCAGAGTGGATGACTCCCGAGAATGGTTCTAATGGATTCAAGGTTTATATGTAACAATTGGGGATCTTCAGGATGTGTATTTGGCTAGAAACTGAGGTTTACATTGGATGGTGTCAAGACTTGTGGCATTTTTATATCGGCATAGATTCTACATATCAGTATCAAAAAGGTGAAGGTAATGGCTTTAAGTTCATAGAAAGTCTTTTTAGGGTAAGTATTTTGAATATGGTACTTTTGGGGATGTTTACGGGAGTATTCAGCGGCTTATGAGCCTTAGGGCAGTGTGGTTTTATGCTTGGGTCTCGTGCGGGGAGTCTGGGTTGAGGATTGTGGTGTTATGGCGAGGAGAAGTATCAATTTGAAGGTAATTCAAAAGGAACTCGGATGGATAGGATAGCTTGGTAGTAGGTTGGATCGGCATTGTAATTGGTATGATTAGTTCTTTGGGTGTTTATGAGGTAATGAGTCTCTATAGGTCTTTCGTGGCAATGCTCTTGGGTTTTTGGTGATCTACATAGCTTGGTTAAGTTAGAAGGATTCAGTCCTAATGGTTTGGTTTTGTTGCAAATGGGATTCAGAGAGTTCTTGATGGTTTCTACCATGGTTAGAGATGTATATTTTTTACTAGCGTGAGGAGCATGTGATGTATAGTGATTTTCTCCTAGATAGGATCAAATGGAAATTTCTTGGCTAGTTGAGTACGCAGTTGCTTGTGACTCGGTAGATTATAAAGTTCTCACATTTATCATAGGATGGCATGGTATATGTGGTATGTTGTGTAGGATTGAGATTTGCATGTGTAATGTAACGGTTCAGTTCTGAAAGGAAGGTCATAAATTCTTAGGCAGCATGTACAGTTCAGATAACTAGGTAAATAGTATTACTAATTGGTATGGTTTGATGAGAGTATACATTCAGACAGGGACGATGTGTTTGAGTTATTGATACTTCATTGGTATTGTGGAACTCTCTTGTTGATCCATTGCTAGAGTTCAAATTTTGCATTGTGGCACAGAAGATTTTAGAAGTATTCCTCATGGGATGACCGTGTAATTGGCGAAGCGTGGACATTCAAGTCGTGGAGTTGAGATCAGAGATGGTGATTCGTTTGTTCTATGGATTTGGAGACTGAGAGTTCTCGTGAGTAGATTGTTTCGTGGTTGTGAACTGTAAAAATATAGCCAAGGTTAGTCATAGGTTAGTATGTTTGTGATTCAGTCATTGTAGACTTTCGGAGGGATATTTAACTATTATGGGTGACCAAAGTTGATTTGGGGTTTATTGGTAGACCTAATATGGATGTGTGTTCTGCACCGGGTTGGATTTGTTGACTCTGAATTGCTATTATTGAGGGATGTGCCATTCGATTGCTGTTGAGCTTATTCGTATTTTGGAGTAATCTATGAGTTACCCTTCTGTGTTACCAGGAGTTATGACTTGTTGGTTATATGCACATATGGTGCGGTTCTATTGGGGTTTTATAGCGGAATTTGAGCGGGAAGAGTATTAGGCATTGCTTGGTGGATGGCATATTGGTTATGTTCTTTTGGGTTTTGTGTAGTGTTAGGTCATTTGCTTCCCCGTGGTTATGGTAATGCACTTCAAGTACTTAATGTCGAATTGCGCGTGGTTATTGATTTTGAGCAAGGTGTCTTGAAGTATTTCATGTGGACCAGTGTTTGGATGGGATCGAGCATTTCAGCGAGGTTTTGATGGGATACGATACTTTATGTTAGATTCATGTGTTTTGGTTCTACGAAGTGTGTTAGGCTCTTAGCATGGTTGTGATGGTACTTGTTAAGCTGGTGGGAAAGTTTTCTCATTTGAGTCATTTTCATGATTGAGTACATTTGGGGTGTTGCTATTGGGTGCATGAATTGCACATGTTATGGCTTTGGATTGTATTGATGTGTCATGTTATCAGAGTGGTCGTGTTGGATGAAATGAGGTCATTGGGCCTAGAGTGAATATTATCAGAATTGGTTACAGCATAGTTGGAAGTATAATATCGAAAGTTGGCTTAGAAATATGCTATAGTTCTTGTCGGAGAAGAAAGAGCTCCATGACTTGTGGCTTTGATGAATGGTTATGAATTTCTACGTGTTTCTGTCATCATTGGCAGTATCTGAAAGTGTTAGAACAAGGCTTTGTTTGTCAAGAGGTGTATTACCGGCATTGGGTTGTTGAGCAGTTTCTGTGATTAGAAATTATCGCTATGAGTGTTTGACTGATGTGTTATATCATGTCATTTCAACTTGGGTTATGACCATGGCTCAATTCAGTTTGTTCAGACTTATGCAGTGTGTAGATGCAATGTTTTGATATGATATAAAGTTACATATGTTGGAAATTGAGTTCTAAAACTTACGGGCTAGGTTGGATTAAGAAATTCCAGTCATGTTGTGTTATCAGACCTATATGGGATAGGGTGACGTGGGATCACCCCCGGGTATTTGCATAGTGAGATTATACAGTAATTTGATGGCTTTTGGAACAACTCTGGGCACGTTCAAGGACAAATGTATGTTTAAGTGAGGGAGGCCGACCGGTCGTTTTGAGCAATTGCACTTCGCTCGGTTGTTTGAGGGCATGCGTTGCCCAGAATAATATATTATGACTTATGTGAATCATCGGTTTTAGTTTTCAGGTTATCCGGAATTGACTTGGGAGAATGGTCTCAGTTGGAAGCTTTAAATTTGAAAGGTTTGAACAAGTTTTTACTTTTTAGTATTTGACATTGGATTGGATTTCTGATGGTTTCGTTAGCTCCCTTGGGTGATTTTGGACTTGGGAGCGCATCCTTAAAGTGATTTGGAGGTCTGTGGTAGAATTAGGCTTGAATTTGTGAAAGTTGGAATTTTGGTGATTTTGGTCGACAGTGAAAATTTTGATATCGGGGTCGGAATGGAATTTCGGAAGTTGGAATAGGTTCGTAGTATCATTTGCGTTATGTGTGCAAAATTTGTGGTTATTCGGACGAGGTTTGGTAGGTTTCGGCATTGTTTGTGGAATTTGGATGTTTAGAATTCTTAGGCTTAAAT
This sequence comes from Nicotiana sylvestris, assembly GCF_000393655.2. Lineage (NCBI taxonomy): Eukaryota > Viridiplantae > Streptophyta > Magnoliopsida > Solanales > Solanaceae > Nicotiana > Nicotiana sylvestris. Next base: position 59,990,985 of record NC_091063.1, read on the forward strand.
CCAAGGGGAATTTGATGTTTAATGTTGTTTTGAGTGTTCTGAAGGTTCGACTAAGTTCGTATGTTGATATGTGACTTTTTGGTATTATTGGTTGAGGTCCCGAGGGCCTCAGGTATGTTTCATATGGTTGACAGATTGGTTTTTAGTGTTTGGGAGTTGATGAAAACTACTGGTGTGATTCTGTTGGTGTTTCCGCACCTACGGAAGGGGAGCCGCAGGTGCGAGGTCCGCAGAAACGAAAAGCGGCTCGCAGATGTGGGCAGGAGTGGGTTGCGCTGGAAGCGCAGATGCGATAAATTGAGCGCACCTGCGAGATGATATGTTGGCCGCAGATGCGGATTTTGAGGAATAAGTGGAATCCGCACCTGCGATGGTTTTTCCGCAGGTGTGGCATCACAGAAGCGTGTATTTCCAACGCAGATGCAGTTTTGCTGGGTAGAGAGTATAAATTGAACCCTTCGCGAATTTTTCTCATTCCACCATTTTTGAAGACGGGTTTGGAGCTTTTGGGGTGATTTTGAAGAGAGATTCAAGGGGTTCATTGAGGTAAGTTACTTGAGCCCTAATACTCGTGTTTATGGTAAACTCCTGTTGTTTAATCATGCAATTAGTGAAGATTAGGGGTGAAAATGAGGGGTTAGGGCTTGGGATTTTGGAGAGTTTGATTTGAGGATTTGAGGGGTCAGATGGAGTCGGATTTTGATAAATCTCATATGTATGGACTCATGAGTGAAAGGGCTTTCTAGTTTTGTGACTTTTGTCGAATTCCGAGACGTGGGCCCGGAGGCCGGGTTTGAGTGGATTTTCAGATTTGTGTCTAATTTGATGGTGTTTCTTGTGGGATTCATTCCATTAGCGCATAAAGATGGTATTGTTCTAGTGTTGAATAGATTCGGAGTGATTGGAGTCCGAGTCGAGGGTCAAGAGCATCGCGCGGTAGAGATTTGATCGGCTTGAGGTAAGTAATGATTGTAAACCTAGTCTTGAGGGTATGAAACCCCGAATTTCGTATCATTTTACTATTTTGAGGTAACGGGCGTATGGCCGTGCACCATTAGGGATTGTGACTTTATCCTTCCCGTAGCAACTATAAGTTGCGTATTTGGTTAAAACTATATGATACTCATGTGTTTTAGAAAGAGTTTCTGTAAATTGGGCTAAATACAATGTTTGGGCCTTGTGCCAGAGCTATTTGGACCCTTAGGGGCTTTTTTCTTACTATCCTCTCACTGTTTTTGATTGAAAATCTTTACTCAGTCATGTTGTACTTACTGATTTCATAATTTAGTCTTTATTACTCTATTTTTATGCATATAAATGTTGTTTTAGCCTGAGTTCCCTATTTTTACTGAGAGCCCGAGTGGCTTGAGAGGTTTATGACTGAGTGAGGTCGAGGGCCTGATTTGTGAGGATATTTATGGGATCAGGCTACACGTTGCAGCATGTTTTACTAATTCATGATTAAGTGAGGTCGAGGGCCTGATTGATTTATGCCACGAGGTGGCTTGTTATAGTGCTTGGGCTGAATGAGCCCCTCCGGAGTTTGCACACTCCCAGTGAGCGTAGGTACCTACTGAGTGACATTTTGCCCGAGGGGCTGTATATGAATGTTGGTGAGGTATGCCCGAGGGGCTGTATACGGGTGACTATGAGGTTTGCCCGAGGGGCTGTATATGAGTGATGTTTTGACTGAAGGGTTGTATATGAGTGATGGTGAGGTATGCCTGAGGGGCTGTATATGAGTAACTGTGATGTTTTGCCCGAGGGGTTGTATATGAGTGATGTTTTCCCCGAGGGGCTGTTTATGATTTCATCTTTTTTACTCACTGTTTCATTGAACCTCCGCTCGAGAACTGTTGAAAAATATCTTGAAATGATTATTTTGGAACTGAGCTTAAATGAAATGATTTGATTCAAACTCTACTTTTTAAAGAATGTTGTATTTTTACTGAGATTTCATTATATGAACTTTATAGGTCCGTGGACTTGGGAGCACATTCGAAATATAATTTGGAGGTCCGTGGTAGAATTAGGCTTGAATTAGCGAAAGTTGGAATTTTAGCGATTTTGGTCGATAGTGAAAATTTTGATATCGGGGTCAGAATGAAATTTCAGAAGTTGGAGTAGGTTCATAGTACAATTTGTGTCGTGTGTGCAAAATTTAAGGTCACTCAGACGAGGTTTGGTAGGTTTCGGCATCGTTTGCGGAATTTGGAAGTTTAGAAGTTCTTAGGCTTGAATCCGAGGGGAATTTGGGTTTTGTTGTTGTTTAGAGGGTTCCAAAGGTTCGACTGAGTTCATATGTTGATATGTGACTTGTTGGTATTATTGGTTGAGGTCCCGAGGGCCTCGTCTATGTTTCGAATGGTTGACGGATTGGTTTTTAATGTTTAAGAGTTGATGAAAAACTTGTGGTGTAATTCTGCTGGTGTTTCCGCACCTGCAAAAGGGGAGCCGCAGGTGCGAGGTCCGCATAAGCAGAAAGCGTCTCGCAGATGTGGGCAGGAGTGGGTTGCGTTGGAAGCGCAGATGCGATAAATGGAGCTCACCTGCGAGATGATATGTTGGCCGCAGATGCGGATTTTGAGGAATAAGTGGAATCCGCACCTGCGATGGTTTTTCCGCAGGTGTGGCATCACAGAAGCGTGTATTTCCAACGCAGATGCGATTTTGCTGGGTAGAGAGTATAAATTGAACCCTTCACGAATTTTTCTCATTCCACCATTTTTGAAGACGGGTTTGGAGCTTTTGGGGTCATTTTGAAGAGAGATTCAAGGGGTTTTCATTAAGGTAATTTACTTGAGGCCTAATACTCGTGTTTATGATAAATTTCTGTTGTTTAATCATGTAATTAGTGAAGATTAGGGTTGAAAATGAGGGGTTAGGGCTTGGGATTTTGGAGAGTTTGATTTGAGGATTTGAGGGGCCAAATAGAGTCGGATTTTGATAAATCTCGTATGTATGAACTCGCGAAAGGGCTTTCTAGTTTTGTGACTTTTGTTGGATTCTGAGACATGGGCTCGGAGGCCGGATTTGAGTGGATTTGGAGATTTGTGTCTAATTTGATAGTGTTTCTTGTGGTATTCATTCCATAAGTGCATATTGATGGTATTTTTCTTGTTGTGAATAGATTCGGAGCGATTGGAGGCCCAGTAGAGGAGCAAGAGCATAGCAGGGTAGAGATTTGATCGACTTGAGGTAAGTAACGATTGTAAATCTAGTTCTAAGGGTATAAAACCTCGGATTTTGTATCGTTTTACTATTTTGAGGTGACACACATGCTAGGTGACGGGCATGCGGGTGTGCATCATTGGGGATTTTGACTTGATCCGTCCCGTAGCAACTATAAGTTACGTATTTGGTTGAAACTATGTGATACTCATGTGTTTTAGAAAGAGTTTCTGTAAATTGGACTGAATGTCATGTTTGGGCCTTGTGCCAGAACTGTTTGGACCCTTAGGGGTCTTTTTCTTACTATCCTCTCACTGTTTTTGATTGAAAATCTATAGTCAGTCATGTTATACTTATTGATTTCATAACTCAGTCTTCATTACTCTGTTTTGAAGCATATAAATTTTGTTTTGGACTGAGTACCCTATTTTTACTGAGAGCCCGAGTGGCTTGAGAGGTTTATGACTGAGTGAGGCTGAGGGCCGGATTTGTGAGGATATTTATGGGATCGGGCTGCACGCCGCAACGTGTTTTACTAATTCATCATTGAGTGAGGTCGAGGGACTGATTGATTTATGCCACGAGGTGGCTTGTTATAGCGCTTGGGCTGAAGGAGCTCCTCCGGAGTCTGCATACCCCCAGTGAGCGCAGGTACCTACTGACGGATGTTTTGCCCGAGGGGTTGTATATGAGTGATGGTGAGGTATGCCCGAGGGGCTGTATACGAGTGACTATGAGGTTTGCCCGAGGGGGTGTATACGAGTGATTGTGAGGTTTGCCCGAGGGGCTGTGTATGAGTGATGTTTTGCCCGAGGGGCTATATATGAGTGTTGTTTTGGGGCTGTTTATGATTTCATAATTTTTACAAACTGTTGCATTGAACCTCCGTTTGAGAACTGTTGAAAAATATCTTCAAAATGATTTTTTTGGAATTGAGCTTAAACGAAATGATTTGACTCAAACTCTGCTTTTTAAAGCCTGATGTATTTTTACTAAGATTTCATGATATGAACTTTACATGCTTTATTGCTCGTCACTACTGATCAGCCTTTATTTACTTTGGTTACTTACTGAGTCGGCATACTCACGTTACTCCCTGCACTTTGTGTGCAGATCCAGGCATTTCTAGACGTCGTATCAAGTGTTGATTGTCCAGTTGCAGATCCATCGGAGTTAGCAAGGTAGCTGCCTGGCGATCGCAACCCTGCTTTCCTCCCTCTTTATCTTCCCTTAGTTGTATTCAGTTATTTGCAGACTATGTATGTCTTGATATTGTCAGACGGTTGTAGTAAATTCTCATGACTAGTGACACCCTGATATCAGACATTCTTTTCCGCACTTTAGTTTTAATTTGAACTCTTTTATGAAGGTTTTATATTAAATAGTTTTTGAACTATCTTTGAAATGAAAATATCGATTTGTTTTCGTAATGTGTCGGCTTGCCTAGTACCACGATAGACGCCATCACGACAGGGTTAGTTTTTGGGTGGTGACAGTGAGGAGGAAAGACAAAGGCCATACATCTTACAATTTGAGGGAACAAGAAGGCAAAATGTCATTCCTCATATGAAAGCCAAGAAATGCAAAATGAAGAAATTAAAGTTTATCTACTTACCACCCGCCATCGCTCGTGGTCACAAGCATGATTCCAAGTTAAGTCCCCAATTCATATCATCCAAGTGGTAAAGTTGATCTGCATCGTGCCACGACATTAAATGCGGTGCTTGGTGGGAGGCAACCCATCGTTTTCAAATATTTTAGCCATTTTTGAAATTTTCCTTTTTAGAATAGCTTAGAATATTAGTTTTGACTAATCTGCCAAGTTTTAGAATATTTGGAGTTGATTTGAGCAGGTCAGGGTGATCGGACAGCCAAAACCAGTAGTTGTTGGAAATTGCAGAAGTAGTTCTTCGCATTCGCGATGGCCTTTCGCGTTCGCGATGCTCGTCCTCGCATTCACAGCTACTGGCTATCTTTTACTCTTCGCATATGCGACTGCTTCCTCGTGAACGCGAGCCTCAGGTAAGTGCCCAAAAATTTAAAACGCTGGAAATGTGAAAGACCAACACTTCTGCCCAAAACATAACAGCAATTCTCCCTACTCCTCAAATTCCCCATAGTTTTCAAGTACGTCTATTGCAATTTTCCATCTCCATTTGCAAGGTATGTGATTTCCCCTATTGTCTCTTAACTTTCTTCCCTTTTTCTCGGTGTGAAATTGTAGAGGAGTAGCCATGGTTGTTTGGTTCTTAGGGTTCAAATTTTGAGTATTAATTGTCAAACTTGTGTTTGAAATTTGTTGTTGCTTGTTGGGTGAGGTTGGTTGAGTGTGAGTGTCTTTTTATTGAAGAAAATTTGGGCAAGATATGTGCTTCAATGTTCTATAAAATGAACAAAGAAAAGAGGGCACCCCAACTATTTGAAAAAATGCTTGAACGAAAAATATGCCTAAACGAAGTAGATGACCTTCACGAACGCGATGGTCTGGTCGCGAACGCGAAGGCCAAATTCTGGGCAAAAATTTTTTGACCTTTGTGAACGCAATGGTCTGCCTGTGAATGCGAAGGTCTAAATCTAGGCAAATGAAATTTATCTTTACAAACGCGATGGTCTGCTCACAAACTCGAAAAGCAATCACTGGCAGTCCCAAAAATGGTGAAAACAGTAGCTTTGCACCGCTCTGTCCGGGACCTTTTTCACCCATTTCTTTGGTCTAAACACTTCCTAATACATTGTTTTAAGTGTCTATATGAGCTTTTAACATTTTTGGTCTATTTTGTAGGTACTTTGGGCAAAACTAGATCCAGAACACAATGAAATTGAGCAAGAACATGTCCTTGAAGCTGAACAAGAGGAACCCTTTGATCATGACCGGTTTCTATCTGCAGCATGTGAGCAGAAATATGATGAACTCTTGTCAAATACCATAGTCTAGGAAAGAGGTATAAACATGGAAAAGGTTGAAGCTAAAATGTCAGGCTTCTACACAAGATTGGTAGAAAGCAGGTGGATTTGTTTTGCCGAGCAACCAAATGATGCCAACCACACAGTAGTTTTGAAATTTTATACAAACGCCTTGAGGACCGACTTCCAAGGTACCTTAGTTACTACTGTGCGGGGTGTGCTAGTCCATTTCGGCCCTGAGGTAATCAATGGAATTATGGCTTCCCAATGCCGATAATGAGGTCTACCGAGATAGACCTAAAGCAGGAGGAAACTAGTGGCTAGTGGACAAATTACATGATGGGGTGACCCCGAAGTGGATGACAGTGCACAAAGGAGTTGACTCTCATGATTTCATGGCTGAGGCAAAGACATGGCTCTCTATTAACTGTGCAAGATTCTTGCCTTCTACAAATGACACTAATGTGACACGAGAGAGGGCACTGATAATTACTGTTATCATGGATGGACTACCTGCGAACATGGGGGAGCATATTGTTAGAGAAATTGAGGAAGCCACCCATAGGAGATCCAAGAGCCTATGCTTCCCATCCTTGATCACTCGACTATGCTATGATGTTGGGTGTTAAAATGTCCAAATGATGTTGAGAAAGGTCCAGGAAAGCCGATGATCCATACTTTGCTGAAAAGGGGACCTAGTGACAAGCAGAGAAAGAGAAGAATTGATGTGGCATCCTCTTCATTTGGGAAGTTCTCTAAGGCCACCACCAATCCCGCAAATCTTTTGCACCTGCACCAGGGCCATATGACCCCTTGGGACCACACCAATCTGACCCTCACACTATATGTCATTTATACAGTCAGATACATAGAGTAGATGCGCACATTAGGCAGCTTATAGCTGGCCTTCCTACTGGCCTACCTGGGGCTAGCATATTTACTGGCACTGCTGCCCCACTATCCCTGGATGATATGGTCAAAGAGAAAAAAAGCAATAACGGGCAAGATGGAGGCCAAGAACATCAGGTTGGAAAATATGAGCCGCCGGTAAGGGAAGATTGAGAAGAGGCAGAGAAAGTTCAGGGAGCATGAGAAAAAGAAAAGCAAATTTCTATTCAAGATGATGCACAAGTTGAGTTCATTATGTGGCTCACATGAATCAGAGGACGATGATGATGAGTATTTGGAGCTCATATTTCCCACCACATCCAGCTCCGACTGATGCAGTTTCAGGGAGCATCTGCTTCATTTTATCTTGTTTTGATTAATTGCATTGATGACAGTGCAACACTTTAGGTTGGGGTGACTCATTTACATGTGATGATGTAGTTGGAGCACTATTTCATTTATATATGATGGATGTACGTGGAGCATGAACATTATTGTAAACTTGTGTAGATTGGTTGATGTTTTAGTTTATTAGTTATTTTTGTAAGTTTAATTCTAGCATGATAGCATTAGTTTTTTTTTAATTATTTATTTTCTTATTTTTCTACTTTATTTACTTGTAGTAGTATTAATTCAAATCCTTGGTTTTTCTTTATGCCGCTGTCCTTTTTCAAGGAAATAATTTGTGTCGAACCGGGTGACTTCTCCCTATGATAGATGACAACTTTCTTAAGGGATTAGTCTTGCTTAGTTTTTCTTTTTTTTAGGTAAATATTTTTTTAGTTAGTTTAGTAGCTAGTAGTGAATAAATTGATTTTTGAGTGTGATCTTATGTCTATAAACCAACGTGTGCCTTGTTTGATACTAACATAATTTAAACTTTGACATATGAAGTTTTGATCTTTAAAATAAAAAATGATTGAAGTAATAATCCTTGTTGTGACTTTTAGGTTCTATTTTTGGCTCTTTGATTCATTAAATAGCCTCTTAGACTATATGTGATTTTCTTCGAGTTCATTGGTTTTAATTGGATTGTGGATTTATATGTCACTCGAGTTTGCATGTGCCATATGTGGTGAGATTTGTTATGAGTTCTTTTGCATTATTGTAGTCTAGAACTTTCCTGGAATGTGTTTCAAGGCAAAATCCTAGACTAACTTGGTTTAAAAAATGATGTTAGGCCTTCCTTGGACCGTTATTGTGCCTTAAATTTCCTACCCTTGCATATTTTTCCTAGTCAACCCCTTTTGAGCCTTTAAACTTTTTCTTTGGCAACCTTGTTACAAGCTTTAACCCTTGGTTCTTTATTGATCTAGCTTTTGGCACCCTACCTCCCTAATTACTTTGAAAGTATAAATATATGCTAAAAGCCTAAATTCGCGGGTGAAGGTTGGAAAAGTTTTGATGCGGAAGTTGCTTAAAAGGTGAAAGGTCATATATAAAAAATGATGAATAAGAAAAAAAAGGGGAGAAAAAAATAAGCAGTTGTGAATAAAGGGAAGAATAGGTGTGGAATGAAAAGCGAAGAAAGGTTGGAAAATGTTTTTGAAGGAAGTGTGCTTTAATTGTTGCAAATTGTAGTGCTTAAGGAGGTTTTGAGTCACTCTTATCCAAATTGTGCCCTACCTTACCCAAAAAACTACATTACAGTCCTTTAAGTCCTACTTGATTTTGAACCAAGTGTGTCTACATTAGTGGAGAAATACATGAAAGGCATCCCTATGGCACTACTTTTGTGCATTTGAATATCTTAGTGAGAGCGAGAGTTAATTATTTTTATTTGATATCCCATTTGTGTTTAAATTGCAATTTATAAGTTTGGATTCTCTCTTAAGTGTGAGGGCACATGAAATTTTGAGTTGCGAACTTAATCCAATCTCCAATTGGGAGGAATGAACAAAAGAAAATTGTTTGTGATAGTGAGACAAATTTTGAAGCTTTAGTGTCATGACCTGGTTGCTACTTTGATTAATATGGTGTTTGAGCACTTGAATGGAAATGAAATTTGTGAGAAATTGTTGGTGATTCATATGCTTTGGATTAATTGTTGGTATCAACTGAAGTCACTAGATTGTGTTTAATTTGAACCTTTTTCACTTGAAATAATGTTTGATATGTCATTGAGCTTAATTGATGATTTTATTGAAGGATGTCCTTAGTTGTTGAATTTCTTGAGAACAAGCAATAGTTTAAGTTTGGGGGTTTGATAAGTGGGTATTTTACCAACTTATCTTGTCCTTAAACTTAGATTTGTTCTATGTTTGGTTGATAAAATCGTGTGTTTAATATCATTTACTTCTATTTTATAGGTTGTATGTGATTTAGAAGTGATGATGAAGAAAGCAAGTGAAAACGAGTCAAAAAGGAGCTAAAATGGACAATGGAAGTCTGCCCAGTGATTTACCCGTCGCGAACGCGAAGGTGTAACGCGAAGCAGCAGGAAGCCAGACCTTCACGAACACGAAGGATACATTGTGAACGCGAAGCAACAAAACTCAAACCTTCACGAACGCGAAGGGACAATCGCGAATGCAAAGTGTTGATCGTGAACGCGAAGAAGAAACTGGGCAGAAAAATAGGGCAGTTCTGGAATTTCACAATTTTGACCCTAAACCAGCTCATTTGTAAAATATCTTTGGCTTATTTTCAGTCCTTAGACTAGAAAAGAATAAGTTTTGGAAGCTAGGGTTATTGCACACACACTTGGGTCTTGAAGATTTGAAGCTTTTGTTTGGGAATTTCTTACCCATTTATGTTCATTTCTTCATTTCCTTGCTTTGTATTGTATATCTAAGTGAGTAGTATTTATTTCAACATTTGAATCTTGTTTATGGAAATATTCATGTTTAAAGTATGGATTAAATATCTTGTTGTGCTTATGTAGAACGATTTTTATTTATTATGAAGTGAGTTTTGTTTCTTTAATTATTCTTGTTCTTTAATGTTTCCAAAAGAATTAGCTAACCCTAGAACTCGCCCATTAACTTCTAATTAATTTTGAAAAATATTATTTGGGTTTGGAAAAGATTAATTAACAAGAACTTTATGCTTTAACCCTCACTTTATAGATTCTACCTAGGGATAGGATTGAACTACTTGTAGCCATAATTGGGTGTGCTTAATCTCTTAATTGTTTTAGGGATAATTCAATTAGGAAGTCTTGTTAGTCTTTGGAAGAAGCTAATATAGAATTATTACCTAAGGATAATTAACATAAACTCGCTCATATTTGTAAAATCATGAAATACATTGGATAGTTACTTGAGTGTAATTCCCCGTATATCCATACTTGTAGCCATTGATCATTTTACTTGTTTTCTAGGTTAGTTTACATTTTCGCATTTATTTATAAATATCTTCTCAAAAATCATTCTAAGTATTTGACATTGCATAGTAAGTGATAAGTTTCTTACACTCGTAATCGCCTACATATTGTTCTCTGTAGGATTCGAACTCGACTCATAGTTGGGTAAATTATATTGCATGCGACCGTGTCAATTTACTTTTTAATAGTGGATTTGGACGTCATCATTAGAATTGGGAGATTTTGTAAAATTGAGATAGACCTCAGAATTAGGTCAGATTTCAAAACTAATTGCATAATCAGGCTAGGGTGTGAATGGGTAATTGGGTTTTGGTCCGAATCTCGAATTTTGACCAAGCGAGCCCAAGGCTGACTTTTGTTGACTTTTTGGAAAGTGTATATATCTTAGCTTTATCTATTGTAATTGATATTCCTCGCATTGGTTGCTGATATTAAGTCGATTTTGGTTATATTAGATTGGTTTGGAGGTGAATTATAGAGGAAAGGCCCAGTTGAGATTTGATTTGCTTGCCAAATGAGGTAAGTGCTGGGTATAGCCTTGATTTGAGAGAATTAGGAACCCTTGAGCTATGTGCATGTGAATTACATGTGCAGCGGCGTATATGCGTTATGACGAGTGTATATACACCGTCAAAATACATGTTCTCATGCTTTCCCATATTTCGTTAGATATTTCATTCAATGCCTTATCTGTTACATGCTTTAATTGCTTCTTATGCCTTAACTTGATACTTGCCACTTATTTCTCTCATATTAAGATGCTCATTTCTTCCATGCTTCCATGATCAATTGCTACTTGCCTTAAATGTCTTACTTGTACACTTTAATTGTTATATATTTGACTTCTCTTATTTCTTTTTAATAATTGTAGCATTCCTTGATTTGGTACGAGGTTCCTTTATGGTGTTGCTTTCATATTCTTTAATCGTAGTAATTCTTGAGAATTGAGTTTTTGAGTTGATTTCATTTATTGATTTTGTTTATGGATGGGGTTGCACGCCACGACAGATTTGATATGTGATATTGATATGCCTTAACTTGAGACTTGCCACTTATTTCTCTCATATTAAGATGTCCTTTTCTTCCATGCTTCCATGATCAATTGCTACTTGCCTTAAATGTCTTACTTGTACACTTTAATTGTTATATATTTGACTTGTCTTATTTCTTTTTAATAATTGTAGCATTCCTTTATTTGGTACCAGGTCCCTTTATGATGTTGCTTTCATATTCTTTAATCGTAGTGATTCTTGAGAATTGAGTTTTTGAGTTGATTTCATTTATTGATTTTGTTTATGGATTGGGTTGCACGCCGCGACAGATTTGATATATGATATTGATATAGTGAAATGAGGATTATGATATTGATTCTTATTACATAGTGGAATCGGGTTGCTCGTCACGACGAATTTTACTTGTTATTCTTAATATTGAAATTGTGAAATAAGGGAAGATATTGAGTTGTACGGTGGGATCGAGTTACACGCCGCAAAGGATTGTGTGTTTTGTATTCCTTATATTAATTGTGCTAGCTTTCAGCATTTTCATACGAGAATCTGAGGACCGATGTTTCTGGTTTTATTGATTTCGAGGATTGAGTTTATTTTTATCAATTAACCGCCTTACTTTTTATGCGTTCTCTTCTTGTTATTATTATTATAGTGCGTACAAGTTATTGTAAGTGACCCGCCTTAGCCTCGTCACTACTTCATCGAGGTTAGGCTCGGCACTTACAGAGTACATGGGGTTGGTTGTACTCATACTACACTCTGCACATCTTGTGCAGATTTTGGAGTCGGTCCTTGCGGCGGTAAGTAGATTGCTCAGATTGATTGCCAGACGGAGACTTGAGGTACAGCTGCTCGGTGTTCGCATTCCTGAGGTCCCCTTCTACCTTATCCTAGTTGTTTATTTCATTTCAGGAAATTTTACTTTCATTCAGACCATTATTTGTATTATTCTAGTTGTCCGTGCACTTGTGACACCAGTTTTGGGATTGTATCTAAATATAATTGATATATTGGCTTATTCACTCTATTTTAGATTTATTTCAGTTATTTCGTATCACGACCCAAACCGAAGGGGCCACGATGGGCACCCGATGTCTTACTCAATTGAGTACAAATGTAACATATCAGTCTTATCATACTATCATGGGTGAATGAGCCAAAAAACATGTCATGAGATAAGAAGAACAAAACATAAGGAAATAAATACTCAACATATGACGACCCAACATTATATACAAACTTATACATGTGACATAATGGGCCTATAAGGTCGACATGACCATTTCTAAACTCAAAACATAGGCCGACAAGGCCATATAAGTATCCATACACCTGACATCTTTCTACAAGCCTCTAAGAGTACATAAAATCATAAATGTCGGGACAGGGCCCCGCCATACCAATCAATACATATCCAAAGCATACTGACCAAATAGGAAACTCCGGAGCAAGTGGAGTGCACCAACACCTTCCACTGAGCCGATAGCCTACTTGGAGGACTGTTAACTTATCAATCGGGACCTGCGGGCATGAAACACAGCATCCCCAGGCAAAAGAGACATCAGTACGAATAAAGTACCGAGTATCTAAGGCACGAAAACATAAACAAAAACAGTAATGTAAAGAGAGATAGATGAGATACAACTTGTAACATCTGAGTGCCTCTGGGGGCTACTGACATGAAATGCATAATACATATATACATAAACTTTTAAAAACATACGCCTCTGTCGGCATCATCATCATCATATCGTACACGGCCTCAAAGAGGACTTGGTAAACACGTACCCTGCCATCATAAGGCTCGGTAGAATCGTACCTGGCCATGTGGAGCTCGATAAACCCAACTGAACAGTGGTTGCACAATAGGTCCCGTACCCAGCCAACTATAGCGCAGCTCGGTAGAGTAAAATAGATATTATATATAATGCATGTTGGACTCATGGAATCACGTTCTAAACCTTTCGGAGTGATGTAAGGTCGTTGCACCTTCGATTAACATTATGTACATCCGTACCATCAATATGAACCTTAGTAGGATTTAAGTATCATACATACTTGCTTAGAATATCTTTATAAGGAAAGAACAACATGGGAAACCTTAGTTTTTAGGAGTAGATCCGTTATGAAATAGCGTATCGTTTACGTGCATTTCATTTTAGATCGTGCCAAAATAAAGAAGGAAGTGCCTTAACATACCTTTGAAATCTTCTATCCAATCTTCAAGTAAGCTCAATATGATCTTCTTACGTCTATAATGAGTCAACCAACTTCGTCGTCATCATATAAGCATTGTAACTCTCATATTTGGAAACAAATATTCTACAAGAAAATGGACAACACCTCCCATATTTGCACTACATCCCATATGTTACCAAAAGTCACCAAATAGCCCAAACAACAATAATATAATTCACAATAAGCTCTCTGATTTGTTCAACAACAATTTTGAGCGGCTAGATCGATTTACGATTAACAAAATATGATTTGAATCCAATTCCTTTTCCATGAATTTGCCTACAAAAGATATAACATCATACTTATGCTTACCATATTATTTTCAACCAAAACATCATAAGCATAATCTTCAAATATAGTCCACACATCTAGCACCTTAACCTTTATCGTCAACATCTTATTTTTCATGTTATCTTCTTCAATACACTGAACTAGCAGATATATACGCTTAACAATAGCAGCCACAACATAATAAAACTATTTATAACAATTCCATCCACAACAAACCATATATATAGCCTTAATACAGCCCACAAAAAAATAACTATTCCTTATGCCATGTCAATTACTATCTTGTAGATTTTCACTCAAACAACTCAACCAACACATGATTTACCTTAAGAACAACCAAGAACATGATTTACTTACCTTAGGCAGTAGATGCAACTTGAAATCCTTAGCCGGTGTAGCTCACAACAACCCTCAATCACACCACAACCCTATAGGAGTTGTGTTCTCTTCTTGAATGAACTTTTGTGTTCATGTTGGTGTGTAAACATTTGTATACAATGTCGTATCGGCAAACGGTTTAATGCATTAGAAACTAGACTCGTAGATCTTCAATTTGATATGTGGATCATCCCTTGATTCCAAGAATATTGGCAGTAAAGTGCAGCTACATTTAACCTAAATTTTAGCACATTATGAATGCAACTTGTGATGACCTTTGCCAACTTTTATTCCACAACTTGCTTGACGTAAAAACATAACATACGACTATCATACAAGTAAAATAACTCATAAATTAACCTCCTCGTCATGTTAATCACCCTAGTCTTACCCCAAAAGTATATGTTATGACATTCCAAACTGTTCGACTTTCGATGAAACTTATTTTCTTCAAGTCGTTTAGCTTCTAAGCTTTCCAACCCTTTTGGTACTTGTTATTCATGATCTTAAAGATTTGTAACCTCCAAGATAACATGATAAACTTACGTTATGTACTTTCAAAAATGATATCATTTTCGAGCTTATATCAATTGGCTTGCGACGTACTCTCACGTATGAAAACATAGGATGTAACATTTCGGTTCCTTGGTTATTATTTCATTTGAACTGTTAAAAATGGATAAAAACTATTCTAACCATGGCTTTCTGGCAAGTGAAATGTTAGGCACCATCACGGTCCCGAGCGTGGGATTTCCGGATCGTGACGAGTTGGTATCGGAGCACTAGTTTACCTAGGTCTCACGAGTCACGAGCAAGCTTAGTAGAATATGGAGAATCGGTAGGGAGACGTCTGTGCTTATCTTTCCGAAGCTATGGAGTTTAGGAACAATTTCACTTCTATCCTTCTATACCATGTGATTTTATTATATCATTAACAATTGAACCCACTCTTGGACATTCTACCAGCAGGGTTATCTCTTATGTGAAGGCTCGATGTATGGTCGAGAAAGGTGTCTAGCCTATTTGGCTTATATTCATGATTCTAGTACGGAGGTTCCTTCCATGGATTTGGTACCAGTTATTCGTGAGTTTCCATATGTGTTTCCAGCAGATCTTCCAAGGATGCCACCAGACACAAATATTAACTTCTGTATTGATTTAGCTCCTGGCATTCAGCCCATTTCTATTCCACCATATCGTATGGCCCCGCCGGAGTTGAAGGAATTGAAGGAGCTATTGCAAGATTTGTTTGACAAGAGATTCATTAGATCTAGTGTCTCACCGTGCACGGCTAAAATCGGACGCTCCGATTTTATGATCGATATGACATTCCATAGCCAAATAGGCTTGAGGCACCGATCGAGGTTCGACCCCGAGTGCTCCCTATGCTCGATCTCAGGGTAGCACAAATCAATGGCTATCATGGACAAGCAGGAAATTCCCAAGGCACGTGCTCAAAGCCGACAATGTCTGCAAGAATAGTACAAGTCCGTACCGAACCATTAAGTAGTTGTACCAACTACTTTTCTTTGTAATAAATGCATATGTACTCTGTTGGTATTCCCCCTCCTATATAAAGGGAACCCTTGTCATTTTTTTGCACACATGATATTCAATACAAGAACAAGAACATTCTCTGCTCTCTAACTTAAACTCTCTTCATTGTCGTTCCTTTGATTTATTACTTATATTTATTGTGTTTCATTGATTGTTCTTCATTTATTATTCATCATTGATCATAAATAGCCCTCATCATAGCTCTTAGAACTATTATTTCCCCATCGTCGGCCCCAGTCAAGCATTTAGCTCGACATCGAGGCCCTGCTTAGTCTAGCCCGAGGCCCCGATCCACAGCTGTTTGGTTTGGATAATAACACTGCTCTTTACTATTACTTTACTCTCCTAACTCACACTTAGCATTTATTTCCTAACAACTAGCATAATAATAAATCACATATTTTTAGAACCACAAAATCAAACTTAATTGTTATTACCATTTTCGCGGTAAACAGTTTGGCGCCCACCATGGGGCTAAAAATAATAGTGATTGTTTATTGCTGGTTTACTGAAAAACACAAGTTATTCTTCAAACTTTTTCTTATTCAAGAATCTTTGATTTCAGGTGAGAATGTGTAACTCAGTGAATGCACATGAAAAGTATGGTCCTGAGGACCATAGAGAGAATGGTCTGGCTGTTTCAGGCGCCGGCATACCACTACAAAAGCCTGAGGGCGCACCAGAGCTAATCCTCACGGGTGTGGGCTCACACAACGCCCGACACGTCGATATCAGCTCCCACACTAACAAAAGTATACGCCGAGAAAACCAATAGGAAGCTCAGAAAACCCCAGCCTAGGAGGTAAGAGAGGCAGACAAGAGGAATGGAATAGGAAAACCTCAGCACATCATTCATATGATCATTGGGGGACCGACGTTCCTCGCGGACCCGTGATCAAATGGACAAAAGTTTCCGCTGCAACAGAAGGGCAAATTCAGGGATGCATGCCCGAGGACATCCTAGCATTCAGTGAAGAAGATTTCGAGACCTTGTCTCATCCATATAACGATGCGCTAGTAATTTTATTTCTCTTGAATAACATCCAAGTTAAACATGTACTCGTGGATCCAGGTAGCTCGGCCAACGTAATCAAGTCGAAGGTGGTAGAACAGCTCGGGCTGCTGAATCAAATCATACCTATCTCTCGAGTCCTCAACGGCTTCAACATGGCCGGCGAAGCAACGAAGAGGGATATCACTATCCTGGTCAACATGTCTGTATAGTTCGAAATACCAAATTTCATGTTATCGAAGGTGACATGAGGTACAATGCAATGCTTGGAAGGCTATGGATACACAGCATGAGGGAAATGCTGTCAACTCTTCATCAGATGATGAAGTTTCCAACAAAAGACGGCGTAAAAACAGTATATGGAGAGCAGCATGCGGAAAAGGAGATATTCGAGGTTCACATAGAGGAACCAACTCCTATAACCTCCGCCTCAGAGGAGCCGGAGGGCAAACAGACCCCCGAGGACGATGAAGAAGATTTCCTCGCTCCCACAAACTTTTGTTGCCCCCAAAGAATCGGATGCAACAAAATCAACAATTGAAGAGCTGGAACAAGCTATTTTAATCGAGCATCTCCCAGATCGGAAGGTATACCTGGGGACGGGATTGACCCCCAAACTCAGGAAAAAACTCATTCAATTTATATCAATAACATCGATTGCATTGCTTGATCCCATTTAGATATGACAAGGATCCCGCCAGAAATAACCACATATCAATTAAGTGTCGACCCCAGGTTTCAACCAGTAAAGCAAAAAAGGAGACCCCAGTCCGAAGTAAAATACGCATTTATCAAGGACGGGGTAACAAAACTTCTCAAAATAGGGTCAATTAGGGAGGTATAATACCCTGAATGGTTAGCCAATGTGGTGGTAGTTCCCAAAAAGGGGAATAACTTAAGAATGTGTGTAGATTATAAAGACTTAAACAGGGCATGCCCTAAAGATTCATTCCCATTGCCCAACATCGACCGCTTGATCGATGCTATGGCCGGCCACAAGATCCTCACCTTTCTGAATGCCTACTCGGGGTATAATCAAATTCAGATGAACCCCGAGGGGAAAAGGCTTCATTCATCACAAAGTACGGTATGTACTGCTACAATGTGATGCCCTTCGGGCTAAAAACGTGGGAGCCACGTACCAACGCCTAGTTAATAAGATGTTCGAACATCAAATAGGCAAAACCATGGAAGTTTACATTGATGATTTGCTAGTTAAGTCCCTACGCGCAGAGGACCATTTGACTCATTTGCAAGAGAAATTCGACATCATCAGAAGCTACAACATGAAACTCAATCCCGAGAAATGTGCCTTCAAAGTAGGTTCGAGCAAATTCTTAGGCTTCATGGTGTCAAATAGGGGGATTGAGATTAACCCCGAAAAAATCAAAGCCATAGAAGAAATCACGGTGGTAAACAATGTAAAGTCCATGCAACGACTGATCGGGCGGATAGTAGCCCTGGGGCGGTTCATATCAAGGTCATCAGACAGAAGTCATCATTTCTTCTCCTTGCTCAAAAAGAAAAATAGCTTGGAATGGACTCCAGAATACCAACGTGCCCTAGAGGAGTTGAAGTGATATCTGACAAGCCCACCTTTACTCCACACCCCAAAGAAGGGTGACATGTTATATTTGTACATGGCCGTATCCGAGGTAGCGGTAAGTGGTGTGCTAGTCCGAGAAGAACAAGGTATGCAATTCTATTTATTATGTAAGTCGGACCCTTGAAGATGCCGAAACTAGGTATCCGCACCTAGAAAAATTAGCTCTTGCATTGATAAGTGCATCTCAAAAATTAAAACCTTATTTTCAATGCCATTGTATTTGTTTTTTAACGACATATCCTCTTTGAAGCATATTGCATAAGCCTGAATTATCGGGTCGACTAGCCAAATGGGCCATCAAACTCGGGGGGTACGATATCGAGTATCAATCTCAAACGGCTATCAAGTCCCAAATTTTGGTGGATTTTGTGGCGACTTTACACCCACCCCCGTGCCCGAGGTAGAGAAAGAACTTCTGCTAAAAATATGCACATCTTTGGGGGTATGGACCTTATTCACTGATGGTGCCTCGAACGTGAAAGGGTCCGGGCTCGGTATAATTCTGAAGTCGCCTACGGTTGGCATGATTAGGCAATCTATAAAACTGCAAGGTTGACTAACAATGAAGCCGAGTATGAGGCTATGATTGTAGGTCTAGAATTGGCCAAATTCCTAGGAGCGGAAGTAATCTAAGCAGAATGTGATTCCCTTCTGGTGGTAAATCAGGCAAATGGGAACTTTGAGGTTCGAGAAGACAGGATGTAAAAAATACTTTACAAAATTCAAGTTACATTGTACCACTTCAAAGAATGGACTCTGGTCCACATAACTCGAGAGCAGAATAGCGAGGTTGATGCCCTTGCAAACCTAGGATCATCTATCGAGGAAGATGACATACTCCACGAGGCTGTTGTTCAGATGTCCAAATCAGTGATCGAAGAAGGCCATGCTGAGATAAACTCCACTAGCCTGACATAGGATTTGAGAAATAAATATATCGATTATTTGGAAAGTGGGAAGTTACCCGCAGATCCAAAAGAGTCAAGGGCCCTGCGAACCAAAACAACCCGATTCTCACTCGATGAAAATAGAACTCTGTACAGAAGAACCTTTGATGGGCCCCTAGCAGTATGCTTGGGACTGGGAGACACAGATTATATGCTCCGAGAAATCCATGAGGGCACTTGCGAAAATTATTTCGGTGCCGATTCCTTAGTATGAAAGGTGATCAGAGTAGGCTACTATTGGGACAGCATGGAGAAGGACACCAAAGAATTTGTCCAAAAATGCGACAAATGCCAGAGATTTGCACCAATGATTCACCAACCCAGTGAACAACTACACTCAGTCTAGTCACCATGGTCGTTCATGAAGTGGGGGATAGATATCGTCGGACCCCTATCAATGGCATTAGGTAAAGCTAGATTTATTTTATTTATGACTGACTACTTCTCAAAAGGGGTGGAAGCGCAGGCCTTCGAGAAGTTAAGGGAAAAAGAGGTCATTAACTTCATCTAGGACCATATCATGTGTCGATTCGGGATTTCTTCCGAGATAACATGTGATACGAGAAGCAGTTCATTGGGAGCAAAGTAACAAAGTTCCTCGAGGATCATAAAATTAAAAGGATCCTGTCAACACCCTACCACCCATGTGCAAACGGTAAGGCCGAGTCCATAAACAAGACCATCATTCAAAACATGAAAAAGAAGTTAGAAAATGCAAAATAGAAATGGAGAGAAATGTTGCCCGAGGTTCTGTGGGCATATTAAACAACTCCAAAATCGAGCACAGGAGAGACGCCTTTCTCTCTGGTATACGACTACGAGGCTTTAATACCGATTGAGGTCGGAGAGCTAAGCGCCAGATTTTGATATGCCATCGAGAGCTCAAACAATGAGGCTATGACTGCAACCCTTGAACTATTAGATGAAAAGCGAGAAGCTTCACTGGTCCAAATGGCCGCCCAAAAACAAAGAATATAAAGGTACTATAACAGGAGAACCAATCTCCGGCATTTTGGAGTCAGGGACTTAGTCATGAGGAAAGTCAGCCTGAACACTCGAAAACCTAATGAAGGGAAGCTAGGCCCAAGCAGGGAAGGACCGTACTGTGTCCTTGGAGTTATCGATAAAGGGTCGTACATGCTCGGTACCATAGATGGTCAATAGCTTCCAAGCAATTGGAACATATCAATGCTCAAACGCTATTACTGCTGAGGTGTCCGATGGAACACACCAAAAACATCTTACGACTCAAGGACCTTGGGTTTCAAAGCATGCGTTGCACTCTTTTCCTTAAATCGGATTCTTATTTCGAGAAGGGTTTTACCGACAAGGTTTTTAACGAGGGAACATCTATATGCTACCTAAGGAGAACTTAACAAGTATTCAAGGCTCCTCTTTCATCAACCTCGAATACTGGGGGGCATCCCCCCGGGAGATCACCTCCTCGAAGAAATTAAGATGAGCCAAAGAAGGTCTCGATAGAAAATTGATGTACTGGGCCAAACAGTCAAATGAACCGTGTCCGCATAGAATGATCGAACACTCGACGGTGAAAACTATGTATACTTGTACCAAGTAATCAAAGGAACATTTTCACCATTGAAACGCTTTGAACGAAGATTGTTATTTTTACAAGCAATGGCCCCAGGGCCAGAAATTTCCCCAACTCTCGGGGACTGACATCAAATGCCCGAAGCCATAAGACCTCCGGGCCAGCAACTTCGAGCCCATAAGTCCTCAAATGAGGAAACATCAAGCTTACAAAGAACGGCTCCAGAGTCAAAAACTTTCGATGTCTCGGGGACTGTCGCTAACTGTCACCCCATTGAGCTATCAAAAATACGAGGCCATAAGACCCTGAGCGGGCAACATTGAGCCCGAAATCCCTCCATGTGGCGATGCCCAAAAATGTAAGACCTTCACGCGGCATTATCAACAACGTCATCCCTCCATGAGGCATCTTCAATGCTATAAGACCTCTGGGCATGCCCAAATCTGTAAGACCTTAAGCAAGGAATGAATTATACTTGTACCAAGTAACTTATCTCTAAGACCCCAAGCAAGGCATGCTCAAATTTATAAGACCTTACAAAAGGCATAATCCTGATCTTAAAGTAAAGGCTATATATTCGAACTTGTAAGACCCCTAAAAGGGCATACCCTCGATATAGACGCCGAGGCTACCTCACTCAGTGACTAAAAGACTATGGTCAAAACAAAATGACTCTGGTCACAAGGTTGCGGCCAAACTAACATGACTCGGGGATGCCCAACCATCACCATAAAATCACAGCCCTTCAATTACTTCGAAATACTTCGAAAAGAACCAGTTAACCAGGCTACCCTCAGCATAAGCAAAAGAGCTTCAATCATATCAGCTCCGAACAACACAAAGGCTTCGAAACAATTCAGCCATCGAGCGAAACCTCCCGAGGTGCTCATCTATTGTCACATAACAGCTCATAATCGAAGTTTTTATAGTATCGTCGAAGATTCGGACGAACATAAAAACTTCAACGAGGGAACAATAAAGCCTATACTAGAGGTTGTACCAACACTACGCGTAACAGCCACTGTCACCAGCTTAAATTAAAGGTCGTACCGACCCAATGCGTAAGAGCCATTATCGCTAGCTTAAATTAAAGGTCGTACCGACCCAATGCGTAAGAGCCACTATAGCCAACTTAAATTAAAGGTCGTACTGACCCAATGCATAAGAGCCATTATAGCCAGCTTAAATTAAAGGTTGTATTGACCCAATGCGTAAGAGCCACTGTCGCTAGCTTAAACTAATGTTCGTACCGACCCAATGCGTAAGAGCCACTATCGTCAGCTTAAATTAAGGGTCATACCGACTCAATGCGCAAGAGCCATTGTCGCCAGTTTAAAAGAGCCTCAGGGCCGATTAAAGGTTATGCCAATTTCAGGGCCGATTTCTAGACCTAAAGGTCGATAAACTCGAGTCATGAACCTAACGCAGGGACTAAGCCCCAAATGGTCAACTTTCGACCATCACAAATCGCCCAGCAGTGGCAAGAACTCAAGGGTTTAATCTGAGGTCCAGATTTTCGGACCAATCGTCAAAGTAAAGGAAAAATGAGAGATGATGAAAAACGAAAGGCTTTTTATATATATTCACAAGGGTACATTTACAAGGCCAGTGAAGCCCTTACAAAGGAGAGAACAAATAAAACCCCAACCTACCACCGGGTCTATGCCTTCGATGGCGTCCTCGGAGGTTGTGCCCCTAACGGCTTCGGCCACGGCCCCAGGATCTTTAACGACCTCTTCCTCTTTGGGGATTTCGTCTTTATCCTCATCATATTCCGAGCCACTTCTCGACTCACTTTCAGAAGCAAGCAGGGCCGCAACCTTCTTTTCTATGGTCTTCACCCTCTCGAGCTCGACAGACAAATCCCTGCATATATATCCTCGAGAGCCCACCTCTGAGATTCTAACCGAGCATGTTCCATGGCTTGAGTCAATTGCAACTCGGCCCCTTCGGACACTCTCCTGGCCTGAGCATGTGCAGCGACAACATCCTCTTTCTTGCGACGATACGAGCACCTCGGCTTCAGCCTTGATCCCGGATAGTGCAACAACTAACTCAGTATGAAGATCTTTATATTTATTACTCTCCGCCCTCGCATCATGAAGTTGGTACCCGACTAAGACCATCTTCCCCTGGAGGGTGTCTCTCTCAGAAGCCATCTCATTCACGTGTTGTTTGAGTTCAAGAATTTAGAGTCTTTGGCTTGGAGATCCTCCCTCATTAGGACATCCTTCTTCTCAAGCTGTGTAGATCAGCCCAAAGGTGTTAAAACACTGAAATCAGGTAAACATGCCGGCAAAAACAAACGGAAAATACATAACATGCTCAGTGAGATGAGTCTTCTCATGGGACGCCACCGCCAAAAAATCTCGAAGGCCCCGGAGTTCCTCTTCCTTCTTGGTAAAAAGAGCTCTAAGCTCATCGATTTCTAAGGTGAGCTTTCTGCGCTCACCCTCGTAGTGATCCAACTCAGTTTGAAAGCTCGCAAAGGTCTGTTTATAAAGCACTTTGGCAAAGGACCGTGAAAGAAACTAAGTTAGAAAGACGAAGATCAAGATGTCGAGCAAAATTTACAAAAACTTACCTGCTCACAAAGCCTATTGATCTCGCTGAAAATAAGTGATGTGTCGAGCTCAGGGTTTTCCTTGGGTACAGCAAAAAGCTTCTCAACTGCACCTTTATCTCCGACGGATGCCCCTACATCGGAAGATTCCTTATTTTGGGCATCTCGCATCTCCCTTGGAGGGAAAGTATGTATCGGAGGGGAATCGCTCACTTTAATAGCCCCGACTGGATCAATCAGGGCCATCTCTTATTTCTGGAGAGCTTCAGAACTAGGCTCCCCAGGACTGCCAACCAAATGCGCCTTAGCTCGAGGAATATTTGGCCATCAACCAGCTTAAGGACATTACCTGATACACCCTCGAAGGCCTCTTCAACCCGAGGTAGGACAACAACAGCATCAAGTTCCGACTTGGAAGCCACTGCCTCAGCAGTATGAGGAGAAATTAGTTTTTTCCCTCCCTCGGATGCCACCAAGGAATCATCATTCTCCTCATCTTCAGCTCGGGAACACCCCGCTACTCCTGGAGTTAAGGCTACTGAATCAGTCTTAGGTTCTTCCACTTTGGCCTTCTTGGATTTCGAGGGCTCAGTCGATGATTCCCTTTGTCATTTATCCTCTTTGTTAGGTTTTGGGGCAACTGCCTCACCAGGCGGTGTTTCTCTCATCAAGGAGGCCTCTCCTAGACCTGCGCAGATACAAAATATAAACACAGGGAATAAGGGTGCAATCTGTAATAGTTCTTCTGAGAAATTTAACCACAGCAGAAGTAAGGGCTCACCGTGATCCTTGGCCTCCCATCGAGCCCTAGAAAGGTCGTGCCATATGCGCTCAATATATGGTCAAGTCGAATCTAGCCGGCTAATCTAGCCCTAGAGATCTCTTACCACGCCAGGGTACACCGCGTCAACTGTATCAACAGAGGAAGTCAGTTCATTCCTAAAGGAAAAGAAAATACTTAATCAGCGTATCCACTTACGTTTCGCATTCCACCTTTTGGGAAACGGCATCTTCTCCATTAGGATCAGATCCGAGGTCCTGACTCAGATGAAACAGCTCAGCCACCCTCCATCCCAAACCTTATCAGTACAAGCAAAAAAGGTTTTCGAGGCCCGACATCGGAGCTTAACCAAGCCCCATCGGAGGAGTCGGGGACTGTACATTCTGATCAGGTGGTCGAGGGTGAAAGGCATCCCCTAAATCATGTTCGCAAAATATCTTATCATGTAAACAATACGCCAAATTGACGGATGAATTTAGTTGAGAGTCACTCGATATCGTTCACAGAAGTCGAGGATCACGGGGTCTATTGAAGGCGAGGGCAGCTCTACCAGGACAAGAGTAAATGGATAGGTATACACACTAAGAAACCTGGCCTTGTATATCGTTATGTCCTCTCCCCAAGAAGGAATCTCCACCAACACCGTGTCCCCCCAGCGACAGTCAGTCTTTACCTTCTCAGCATCTGCTACTAAACTAATATATCGGGACACGGGTTCACACCGTCCCGATTTCGAAGAAGGCTTCTCGACCTTGAAATCGGAGGTCATTTCACAGGATCCTGGGGTGAATTCCTCAAGATTAGGGGATATTATTGCCTTACCCTTAGACGAGTGCGAAGAAGAGGGAGGCACATCCTCCTGAGGGACAAAGATAGAAGCTTTCGCCATTCTTATTAAAAGGTTTCAGAGGAGATCATAATCAGAGAAAGAGCACAAGTGAGAAGTAAGAAGAACTCTTTTTATAGTGGAAAATAGGGGGCGAAGGAAGAAGTATTTATAGAGGCCAAATATGTACGTTGGAGCAGGCCAAACGGTAGCCAACAGCTATAGTTAATTCAAAGGCTCTTCGAAGGCTGTATGGATGCGACTTTTAGTCATCCTTTTTATCACATCAATCGCTTGATATGACGCAACTAACATCATGATGGGTGTATCGAAGAGGCACAAATTCAAGGCCGTTTCTTATCATTTTCGCTCTAATAAATGTGAGGACTACCTGTGCACGACTAAAATCGGACGTTCCAATTTTATGGTCGATATGACATTCCGCAGCCCATTAGGCTCGAGGCACCGATCGAGGTTCGACCCCTAGGGTTCCCTATGCTCGATCTTAGGGTAGCATAAATCAATGGCTATCATGAACAAGTAGGAAATTCCCAAGGTGCGTGCTCAAAACCGACAACGCCTGCAAGAATAGTACAAGTTTGTACCGAACCATTAAGTAGTTGTACCAGCTATGTTTCTTTGTAATAAATGAGTATGTACTCTGTTAGGGATTCTCCTCCTATATAAAGGGGACCCTTGTCATTTTTTGCACACATGATATTTAATACAAGAACAAGAACATTCTCTGCTCTCTAACTTAAACTCTCTCCATTATCGTTCCTTTGATTTATTACTTACATTTATTGTGTTTCATTGATTCTTGTTCATTTATTATTCATCATTGATCATAAATAGCCCTCATCAAATCTATTAGAACTGTTATTCCCCCATCGATCAGCCCCAGTCAAGCATTTAGCTCGACCTCGAGACCCTGTTTAGGCCAGCCCGAGGCCCCGATCCACAGTTGTTTGGTTTGTATAATAACACTGATCTTTACTCTTACTTTACTTTCCTAACTCACACTTATCATCTATTGCCTAACAACTAGCATAAAAATAAATCACATATTTTTAGAACCACAAAATCAAATCTAAATGTTATTACCATTTTTGCGGTAAACACTCGCCCTGGGGTCACTTGTGTTGTTTGTGAAGAAGAAAGATGTATCGATGAGGATGTGTATAGACTATCAGTAGTTGAAGCAAAACAAGTATCTATTACCGAGGATTGATGACTTATTTGATCAGCTTCAGGGTTCCAAAGTGTTTTCAAAGATTGATTTGAGGTCTGGCTACCATTAGTTGAAGATTAGGGTATCTGATGTCCCTAAGGCATTTTTTTGGACTCGGTATGGGCATTGTGAGTTCCTATTGATGTCATTCGGGTTAACAAATGTCCCAGCATTATTTATGGATTTGATGAACCGGGTGTTCAACCCCTATTTGGATTCTTTTGTAATTGTATTCATTGATGATATCTTGATCTACTCCCGTAGTCAAGAGGAGCATGAGCAGCATCTTCAGGTTGTATATCATATTTTGAGGGATAGTGATTTATATGCCAAGTTCTCAAAGTATGTGTTTTGAATAGACTCAATCGCTTTTTTGGGTCATGTTATATCGGTAAAGGGCATAAAGGTGAATCCTAAGAAAATTGAGATAGTTCAGAGATGGCCTAGACCTACATTAGCTACAGAAATTTGGAGCTTCCTAGGTTTGGCGGGTTACTATTGCCGATTCGTGGAGGGGTTTTCATCTATAGTAGCCTCATTGACCAGATTGATCATGAATGGTGCCCCATTTAGATGGTCGGATGAGTGTGAGTTAAGCTTTTAGAAGCTCAAGACTGCTTTGACTACGACGCCAGTGTTGGTATTGCCCACAGGTTCAGAATCTTACACGGTGTATTATGATGCATCTTGTATTGGGCTCGGTGCAGTATTGATGCAAGATTGAAGGGTGATTGCATACGCATCATGGTAGTTGAAAGTTCATGAGAAGAATTACCCTGTTCATGACTTAGAGTTGGCAGTCATTATTCATGCGTTGAAGATTTGGAGGCACTATCTTTATAGCGTGTCGTGCGAGGTATTCACGGATCATCGGAATCTACAGTATTTGTTCAAGCAAAAGGGTCTCAACTTGAGGCAGAGGAGGTGGTTGGAGCTTTTGAAAGACTATGATATCACTATTTTGTATCATCCTAGTAAGGCCAATATGGTAGCCGATGCCTTAAGTAGACAGGCTGTGAGTATGGGTAGCCTTGCATATGTTCCAGTTGGTGAGAGGCCGTTTGCATCAGATGTTCAGGTTCTGGCCAATCAGTTCTTGAAGTTATATGTTTTTTAGCCCAGTCGTGTTCTAGCTTGCACAGTTTCTCGATCTTCCTTGTATGAGAGCATTAGAGATCATCAGTATGATGACCCCCATTTTCTTGTCATTAAGGACACGATGCGACATGGAAATGGGAGCATATCACTATGGATTTTATTGTTGGAATCCCACGGACTCCGAAGAAGTTCGATGTGGTATGGGTCATTGTGGACAGGTTGACTGTCGCGCCCTTTTTTCTCACGAAATTGGGTTTCAACACGTGACAAATCTTTTAAGGAAGGTGTTAAAAGAGAGAGTCGCCCCCTAACATGTTTGAGGTACGTTAGGGCACCTATATTGAAATAACGCTGGTTTAACCAGTTTGCGCTACAAAATATCGGGTAAGGGCTAAAATTACCTCAAAGAAAAGGTGTTAGGTGCTCTTTAAGGTCCACAGATGTGGGTCCCGGTCGAACGCGAATTATATGAATTAGTCCAAAACAAGAGGGAAAGATAAGAAGTTTGGGAAGTTTAATTAAACACAAATAATTGATTTAAAGACAAGATGGGAGGGGGTCCTAAATTTTTTTAGCCTAAAGGATCACCCCGTGCAACATAAATAATACTTTGTAACTCCCTCAAGATGGGGTATTACTCGTATTATTCAGCGGGCACAGACTATCATCTCCTGATACCCAATTATTGTCTTTAAGCTGTTTCCTAAAGCGCACTAGTCAATTCTAAGTCGTACCTTATGTGTGCACTACCCATCCCATATCTATGATCCAGGAGGTATTTGGACCTCTATTTGAGGGTTTCTAGACTTAACTTAGGTTGCTCAAAATGAGAAAACTATGCAACATACAAAACAAGTTGGACTTCATACAAAAGCAAATAAGGGCTCAAGTTAGCCTCCACACTTAGACAAAAAATGCACGCAAAAAAATTAGGTGTTTGACAGTTTCAGAATTGAGACAAGTTAAAGTCATTAAGCCCTATAGACATGGCTTCTATGTGACCTTGGAATTCAAACATTCAGTCAGTTTCAGATGAAAGGTACTATTTTAGAGGCATGCTTTCCAAATAACTATATATTTTGGGAATCTGGTATTGCGTACTAATTACTAGAATTATAGATTATAAGTGTTTAAACCTATAGACATGATATCTAGGTGCAGTAGTTGGTAGTGATAAACATGGAAGATATTCAGAGTTACTTAGCTTGATCCTATAGGCATATTTTCTAATAGTGGTAATGAAACAATGTTTGAAGGTTCAATGATTAGCACTTAAAAAAGCGAGTGGGATTATCCTATAAGCAGGATTTTTACAATTAGCGAATGAAACTGGTTTTATCTTCTATAGGCATATCTCCTAAGTGAGTACTTATAACAACAACACATAAAACCAATTAAGACCATATAGTCATGATTTCTAAAATGCAGAATTGCAGAACTAATATAATCCTATGATCGTGGTATCTAGTGAATATGTTGCAATTCAAAGATTGGCCATTTTTATTTCCTATGGGCATGTTATCTAGCAATCATGCAAAAGCAGAATATGTTGAACAAATTAAACATTGAACTCTTATAGGCATGTTATCTAATACACATAGAAGCAGAATATGTTCGAGTAAATTAAACACCTATAGGCAAGATTTCTACCCGTTTCATGCAAATATCAAAGTAAACCCATTTTCCCAATTTTACTAACACCCCAATTGTTATTACAGAATTATTACAAGCCTAATGAATGAAATGAATTACAAAGTTATAAAATAACTATACTAGGCCATAGACATGCCCAAAGTATACCCGGCCAGGCCAAGCCTTCAATTTTAAGTCCACATAGTTTCACAACAGCCCAGAAAATGATCTCCATAGCCAAAATCCAGTAGCCATCAAAGATTCCGAAAATAACCATGTACACAAGCCCATTTGCTCATTCAGTAGGTAGAAAGGGGGTAGGATGGAGCATTTAGGACAGAGTGTCAAGGAACCTTAGACCCTTGTGTGTTAGAGTTCACAAGGATCTCAAAATGGACCCCGAGCAGTGCTCACACTAGGGAGGTTAATAGAGGAGATTCAGGGAATGACTAAGGACCAAGTCCTAGTGTGTCAGAGTTCATAGGGGTCTCAATTGGAACCCGAGAAGTGCTCACACTAGGGAGATCAATGATAGAACTTAGGTATCCTTAGCTTTCAGCCGGCTCAAATTGAGAACTCACAAGAGCCTAGGTAACAAGTGAAAGAGAGTAAACTAAGGTTGAGGGACAGCACTGAAGGATACAAACATAGTCAAGTTGAGCACATAAAGCAAATAATCAAATAGGCTTTAGGTCTTAAGAACAAACTTAGCAAAGATTCAGAGGAATAAGTTCAACACCTAGTGCATAAGTAGTCACATATTAACAAAACAGGTTTGCAGGATTGGTATATGCAGACTCATAATAAAGAAAAGGTTTAAATTATGTATAGGTTCTAGTGTTACAAGAAGGAATTATATTGATTGGAAATAGAATTTAGACAAGATGAGAACAGATTATTGCAACTACTGGAAGTAAAGACATGCTAGAAGCATACTAATAAGGAACAGGATCAAACATGCTACATAAGCAGGATATCATCACAGCCAAATTCAGAATAGGACAGGAAACAGACTGATGCTATATGGTTAATGTATATATTCATGCTTTAAACACAATCAACTAGTCTATTAAAAGGGATATGAATCATGTAAGTAAATCATGTTCAGGTAATAGGATTTATAGCAAATTAAACAACAAAAAGATGCAAAGGTCCTAAACATCAGTAAGTTGCATCACATAAGCTCGAAAAGAATCTAATTAACTCAAACTAGTTTTAGGCATTTTTCAAATTACCAACATAATGAAGTCAAAGGTTAAAGAGACTAAAACTGAAGTAAAGAAATTGGAATTGCACACAAGAACAACCTAGAAAACACATTAAACTACAACATCAAGAAGTGAAAACATGTGCAAATTACAGATACATGGGAATGAAATTACGAGGTCCAGTAACTTACCAGTTAAGTGAAAATATAAGAAAGAACAGAAAACATGTGCAAATCACAGATACATGGGAATGAAACTACGAGGTCCAGTAACTTACGAGTTAAGTGAAAATATAAGAAAGAACAAAAGTGCACAGTATTCTGAATATCAACGAAGAGCAAGAACCCAGAATTTCAGTGGCCTTGGCTTTTAGTCGGCCAAGAACCAAAGTATAGAATGAGATAATAAAGGAATGACATAATAGAGCTTTAAATTTTAGTGAGATTGTAGTGATCCAGGTCTGTCTTTAAGGGAATGGGGAGGGGTTTATATAGTAGTAGAAATTAAACAAGTAAACAAGGAAACCTATAAAATCAAATATAAATAAGGAAGCAATAACATGCAGAATCAATAAAAATCAGATTTAGGGAAAAATAGGTAAACCCTAATTGTTTTAGGAAAGCAAATATTACCATAATATACACGAAAATAGTAACATATGATGAATATAGACATAATAACACTTAAAATCAAAGAATCGAACCAATTTTGATTCGATATGAAGAGATCCGAAAACCCTAGTTTTAGGGTAAGTAAGAATCAACAAAAGATACACAGAGATTCGTGCCCATTATAGAACAAAGGATAAATATAGATGGAATAGCAGAAAGGTTAAGGATTTGAACCGATTTCGGTTCGATTTTGATAGATTTGCTTGTCATGTTTAGGAAAGCACCATAGAAGAGTAACCAGTACCAAGAGGAGGTCGTATATAGCAAGTAATAGCAGTCATATCTAATGTCTGGTGGGATTAGGAGAAGGATTTGCGGGGAAGACGGCTAAGGTTTAGTTAAAGAAGAAGAGGAGGGTTTGAGAGAATATGAGTGAGGCAGACGGTGAGAAATGGCTAGGGTTTGGGGGTTTGGTTAATTAGAAATGAAGGGAAGGATGTGGGTCGTTGATCTTGAAAGATCAACAGCTGGGATTAAAAAACGAATAGGGCGGGTTAAAATAAAATGGGTACCGACCGGGTTGAGTATGGTTTGGGATAGGGGTTATTGGGCCAGTGTATGGGGTAATTGGGCTGAGGTTTGGGTAATTTTAGGTTCAAAAATAGGTTTAGAATTAGGCTATTATTTAAATACCTAATATTTAGCCAAAATAATTTATAAAAATAGTTAATAAATAACAAAAATATTATTTGTGCATTGAAAATGATTAAGAATGATTACTTAACATTATAAAAATATAAAAAGTCATTTTTTGTATAAATAATATAATTATACATTAATATGGGCTATTATTGCAAAAATGTGCAATTAGCCCTAAAGATGTAAATGTAATTATAAAAAATGTAGTAAAATATTTAAAACATACATGGTTGCTTAAATAATGAGTTTAGGATGATTGAATCACCATAAAAATAATTGAAGGATAATTATTGGGTATTTATACAATAAAAATACAGAAAGAAATTGATTTAAAACCTTTAAAAATATGGAAACTTATGTAAAATGCCTATATAGGTTTATAAACTAAATGATGATGCAAATATACTATTTTAAAAGTACATATGCACAATTTAAAAATATGAGGAAAAAATTGGGTATCAACAGTTGCCCCTCTTTACCCGGGAATGATGAAAGCTTTGTCAGTTAAAGAAATGATGACCGATTTTGACCGAATGAGATGATTTTAAAAATAGAGGCCGAACTCTATTTCTGAGTTGCCTATATATCCCTGGTTATACAGGAATCAGGTCATGTGTAGTTCTTGATCCAATAATGAACGAAACTGATGGAGTTGTTATAGGAATGGATGTATGTTTTGGAAAGTGGTCTTTTGGGTAGGACAGTATTGGGTGAATTTATGCGAATTCATGAATATGAATTTGAGATGCTATGGGCGTATCATAGGGCAGGATCTAAACGGTTATCGATAACTGATGGTGATCAGTTACATTTTGAAATAATTGCAGGAGTGGATTTTATGAACGGA
This sequence comes from Nicotiana sylvestris, assembly GCF_000393655.2. NCBI lineage: Eukaryota > Viridiplantae > Streptophyta > Magnoliopsida > Solanales > Solanaceae > Nicotiana > Nicotiana sylvestris. Next base: position 60,023,360 of record NC_091063.1, read on the forward strand.
AACCGGAGCGAAGATTGCTCTCATTTGAAGAATGGTTACTTCCTGGATTACCTGCAAAACTTAAAACATGATGCATGCAAATATATATATGGATTATTGCGAGAATTTAAACATGATGCAAATTCCCTTTGGACCATGGAGATTGTCTTTGGACGGTGAGGATGATGTCCTTAGACCATAACGTCCCGGTCCATGAATCGTAATTTAAGGGACTCACAGGCCATGAAATAATGTTCTTGGGCCATGAAAATGGTGCCTCTAAACCATGACTCATTTGAATAATGTTGTGCAATATTGAGAGATCCTCAGGACATGGCATGGTGTCTTCCGGCTCTGAGGACGATACATTCGCACTATGACACCTTTGGACAAAAATGATGATGTTTCAGCCCATGAAATGCAAAGACATGATGCTGGGTCATATAAGAAGCAAAACAAGATAGAGCTTAGTCTTGCATAAGATTGGGACAGAGCTTAGCCCCGGGAAGGCAAAATAGTGCTAGATTTCAAGTAGCATAGCGTTTGGTATTAGGCAAGGAAAGACAGAGCTTAGCCTTATGTAGTTGAGGAGGTAAGGCTTAGCCTCATGCAAGAAATGGAGACAGTGCTTAGTCTCTTGCAATTAGGAGACAGTGTTTAGTCTCATGCAAGGAAGAGGAAACAATGCTTAGTCTCGATGCAAGAAAAGGCAGTGCTTAGCCTTATGCAATTGGGGAGGCAATGCTTAGCCTCATGCAAAGGAGAGGAGACAATGCTTAACTTCATGCAGAATAGGAGACAATGCTTAGTCTCATGCAAAATAGGAGACAATGCTTAGTCTCATGCAAGGAAAGGAGACATGGCTTAGTCTCATGCAATGGGAGGCAATGCTTAGACTTATGCAAGGGAAGGCAGTGCTTAGCCTTATGCAATTGGGGAGGCAGGGCTTAGCCTCATGCAAGAAAGGGAGACAATGCTTAGTCTCATGCAATTAGGAGGCAGTGCTTAGTCTCATGCAAGAAAAGGCAGAGCTTAGCCTTTTACAAGAAAGGGAGACAGTGCTTAGTCTCATGCAATTAGGGGACAGTGCTTAGTCTCATGCAAGGAAAGGCGGAGCTTAGCGTTATGTAGGAAAGGGAGACAGTGCTTAATCTCATGCAATTAGGAGACAGTGCTTAGTCTCATGCAAGGAAAGGCAAAGCTTAGCCTTATGTAGGAAAGGGAGATAGTGCTTAGTCTCATGCAATTAAGGAGACAGTGCTTAGTCTCATGCAAGGAAAGGCAGAGCTTAGCCTTATGCAATTGAGGAGGCAGGGCTTAGCCTCATGTAGAATGGGATACAGTGCTTTGTCTTATGCAGGGAAAAGCAATGCTTAGCCATATGCAATTGAGGAGGCGGGGCTTATCCTCATGCAGAATGGGAGGCAGTGCTTAGCCTCATGCAAAGAAAGAATAATGAGTGCTAGCAGAGTATTTTCTTATCTGGAGACATGGAAATTTTGTCGTTATAAAGATAGTGATTTTGATATGTGTGCATTTGTGAATACTCCTGTTATGTTCATTGTGCATGCATCCAAAGAAAAATTGTGAGTTTTGCAGGAAGGTTGGTTCGTGCCTTCGCCTGCTTGTTTTGCTTCGCTTGGCTCTGGGGATCCTGTTTGAGTTACCCTGGGTGACCTCTAGCTACCATAGAAACAAGGTTTTCGAAAAGATATGCATGCACTTGATAAATATAGTTATTCAAACCATAGTAGTATGTAATATCAAGTAAATTAGATGAACCAACGACTGTGACACTTTTAGAGACATTACAACTTCCTTGCATTAGTATTTTGAGGATCCTCCTCAAAATCCTGCACCAGTTTAATAAGCGATTATTTGATCGTTCCACACATGATGAAATCGGCTAGACTTGCTTCAGACTTTTGAGGGTCCTCCTCAAAATTCTGCCCCAGTTTCTACCCATGGTGAAAATAAGGATTTTATTAAGATGTGACCAAACCCACAGGACTACCTACGTATCCCCTCTTAAATGGGAATCAGGTCAAGCATAGTTCAGTTACATCAAGTGAAGAAATGCAAACAATCTAAACATAGTATCTCTTGACTGCGTCTGAGTTGCTAGGATTTGGCCAAACTTCTCCGTCCATTTCTGCAAGTATGAGTGCTCCTCCTGTTAGTATTCTGTGAACCATGTAAGGCCCTTGCCAATTGGGTGAAAATTTCCCTTTGGATTTATCTTGATGCGAGAAGATCCGCTTCAGCACCAGCTGCCCCGGTGTGAACTGTCTGGGTCTGACCCTTTTGTTGAAAGCTCTAGCCAATCTGTTATGATAAAGTTGACTGTGGCATACGCATTCATTCTTTTCCCATCAATAAGAGCTACCTGTTCGTAGTGGATTCTTATCCATTCTTCATCACTGAGTTTTGCTTATTATATAATTCTCAAAGAAAGAATTTCGACCTCAGCGAGGAATGATAGCTTTAGTACCGTAAACCAACATGTAGGGAGTAGCTCTTATTGATGTGTGGACTGTGGTACGATATCCTAATAAGGCAAATGGTAATTTCTAGTGCCATTTCTTGTGGTTGTCTACTATCTTTCTCAATATTTTCTTTATATTCTTGTTTGGGGCCTCCACGGCTCCATTCATTTGAGGTCTATAAGCTGTGGAATTCTTATGCTTGATTTTGAAGGTTTCACACATAGCTTTCATTAAATCACTATTGAGGTTGGCGGCGTTGTCGGTGATGATAGATTATGGTACCCCGAATCGGCAAACAATATGATCCCTAACGAAATCTGCGATGACTTTCTTGGTTACAGCCTTGTAAGATGCAGCCTCAACCCATTTTGTGAAGTAGTCTATGGCCACTAAAATGAACATGTGCCTTTTCGAAGCGGCAGGCTCGATCGGACCGATGACATCCATTCCCCAAGCAGCAAAAGGCCAAGGTGCACTTGTTGTATTGAGTTCATTTGGTGATACTCGTATCATATATACATGTATTTGACACTGGTGACACTTTTAGACATACCTGATGCAGTCCGTTTCCATAGTCATCCAAAAATATCCTGCCCTCAATATCTTGTTGGCTAAAACGAAACCGTTCATTTGTGGTCCGCAAGTTCCAACATATATCTCTTCAAGCAGTTTGGAAGCTTCTTTGGCGTCAATGCACCATAATAACCCTAGGTCTGGAGTCCTTCTACACAGAATTCCTCCACTTTGGAAGAAATGGTTGGATAATCTTCAGAGTGTGCATTTCTAAGTATGATTTGCATGCTCTGGGTATTCTCCTTTTGCCAAGTATTCCTTGATATCATAGAACCACAGATTCCCATCTGTTTCTTCTTCAACATGAGCGCAATAAGCTAGTTGACTATGGATTCTTACTGGAATATGGTCGACGAAATTCTTGTTCGGATGTTGTATCATGGAGTTCAAAGTGGCTAGTGCATCTACGAACTTATTCTGGATTCTCAGAACATGTTTGAATTCTATCTTTATGAATCTTTTCATCAACTCTTGCACATAATATAGATACGGTAGTATTTTGGTATTCTTTGTAGCCCACTCTCCTAGAACTTGATGCACTAGAAGGTCTGAATCACCAATTACCAGCAATTCTGGGATATTCATATCAATGGCCAAATTAAGCCCCAAGATGCAAGCCTCGCATTCTGCCATATTGTTGGTGCACGAAAATATGAGTTTCGCGGATACTGGATAATGTTGACCTATTTCTAACACCAAAATAGCTCCAATACCCACTCCTTTGAAATTTGCATCCCATCAAAGGACATTCTCCAACTGGTAGGTTCCGGTCATATCTTCTCCTACAAATGATACTTCTTCATTGGGAAAATACGTTTTCAGTGGTTCGTATTCTCCTCCTACAGGATTTTTTGCAAGCTGATCTGCTAACGCCTATCCCTTGACCGCCTTCTAAGTCACATAGACAATATCAAATACATTTAATGGTATCTACCATTTTGCTAGCTTCCCTGTGGACATGGGTTTCTGGAAAATGTATTTCAGATCATCCATCCTTGATATGAGATATGTGGTATAGGCACAAAAATAGTGCCTCAATTTCTGAGCTATCCACGTCAAGGCGCAATATGTGCTTTCTAGCAATGAACACCATGCTTTATAGGGTGTGAATTTCTTACTCAAATAATATATGACCTGCTCTTTTCTTACCCTCTCATCGTGTTGTCCCAAAATACAACCGAAATCCCCATCTAATACAGACAAATAGAGTAGCAGAGGTCTGCCAGGTTTTAGGGGGATCAGGACTGGAGGTGTGGACAAGTATTCCTTGATTTTGTCAAAAGCTTTCTGGTAGTCTTCAGTCCAACTTGTTGCGGCATCCTTCTTTAACATTTTGAAAACCGGCTCACAGACCACGGTCGATTGTGCTATGAAACGGCTAATGTAATTGAGACGTCCCAAGAAACTCATCACATCTTTTTTGTTCTTTGGAAGTGGTAAATCCTGGATAGCCTTGACTTTTGACGGGTCTATTTCAATCCCTCGGTGACTGATAATGAAACCTAGCAATTTTCCAGCAGTGACTCCAAAGGCACATTTTGTGGGATTCCGTTTCAAATTATACCTTCAAAGCCGATCAAAGAACTTCCTCAAGTCTGCTAAGTGATCTGTATCATTCTTGGATTTGATGATGATGTCATCTACGTGCACTTCTATCTCTTTGTGTATAATGTCGTGGAAAATAGTTGTCATCGCTGTCATATAAGTGGCCCTAGCATTCTTTAGACCAAATGGCGTCATTTTATAGCAATACACTCCTCATGGTGTAATAAAGTATGTCTTCTCGGCATCTTCTTCACCCATCTAGATCTGATGATATCCCGCAAAGCAATCCACAAAGTATTGGAGTTCATGCTTGGCACAATTGTCAATTAGTATGTGTACATGTGGCAGCGGGAAATCATCTTTGGGACTTGCTCTATTTAAATCTCGATAGTCGACACATACTCTGACCTTACCATCCTTCTTCGGAACTGGCACGATGTTAGCCAACTAGGTAGGATATTCGACCACTCTAAGAACCTTAGCTTTGATCTATTTGGTGACTTCCTCTTTGACTTTTAGACTCATATCTGGCTTGAACTTTCTGAGTTTCTGCTTTATAGGCAGACACATCGGATTGGTACGTCGTTTATGAGCCACTATAGACGTGCTCAAACCGGTCATATCATCATAAGACCATGCAAAAATATTTTTGTACTCTTTCAGGAAATGGGTGTACTCTTCTTTCTCTAATGGTGACAGGTGAATGCTTATGCAAGTTTCTTTGACTGTTTCGAAATGTCCCAAATTGACTATCTCGGTTTCGTCCAAATTGGACTTGGGCTTGTTCTCAAAATTTTCCATTTCTCTGACAATTTCCTCAAGTATTGTATCTTCTTCTTCTATTTCCTCTAAATCACTATCCTTATGTTGCGTTGTCTTATTACATGTCACAGTCGTCGGTTCATCAGGATAAGTAATAATAATGTTGTAGATAGAAAATTTAAAGGATAATAATAAATACTAAAATAGCAATGCATTAAATAAATCTTGAAAACATTAAAACAAGTACGGTTCGATGACTCGAGTAATTATTTCAAAACAAAATACGTCCAAAACGAAATACTGAAAATGTCTTAAATGCTTAAAATTGCTTTTAAAAATAGATCATGCTAATTGCCAGGCTACCCAGGAACTCGACGGGCCTGGGACGGCGCAGTAGTCCAGTTCTTGAGAATAGCTCATATTCCCACGGTCTGAATTGTAAGGTCTTCCTCCTCCTCCTCAACTATTGCATTGCAATCCATGTCTTCATCGTCCAGAAATAGATTCCTCGGGCCGACTAAAGCCTCATCTTCTTTAGATCCCCATATCACGTCAGTCTGTTGAAATTTCTAGTGCAGATGCGGTATTGGTTGTTCAAGTGGGTAATAAGGATCACACTATGGTGGAGACCAATTCTGATACTCGTGCCAGGTGTATTCATACCCAAGCCCAAAAGTTGTGTCGTGACACTTTAGTTGTATTGGTTTGGTGATCCCTTGGAGATTCTTACCGAGACCCTTGCCGGGTTCATACCCTGTCCATAACAGTAAGCTTTTAATCTTATTACTCTACCATTTATCTTTCTCAATTGCATTGACGCGCTCACTGCGATGGTACGTTTCTTCACACAACTTCCTTCTATTCTCGACAACCGGAACAGTTTGATTGGTGTAAATGGGATTACTTCCTGTTGATTCCATTCAAACTTCACAGCCTGGTGAAGCGTACAGGCTACGGCCCCAGCAACATGTATCCATAATCATCCCAACAGCAGATTGTATGTGGTGAATATGTCCAATACTTGAAATTCAACATCAACCAAGTTGGGCCCTTCTGTAAACATAGGTTGATTTCCCTAATTATGGCCCTTTGGGACCCATCGAATGATTTCACGTTCATAGTTCTTGCTCGTATCTCATGCAAACCTTTACCCAACCTCTTCAATGTAGGCAATGGACAAACTTTGAGACTTGAACCCCCATCTATCGGGACCCCAGCGATAAATTTATCCTCAAATTGCACTATGACATGCAGTGCCCTATTGTGACTCAATCCTTCGGGTGGCAGTTCATCTTCATGAAAAGTGATCTTGTGGATCGCCAATACTTGCCCTGCCATATTAGCCATCTCTCCACTAGTGATATTATTGGGTACATAGGCTTCGTTCAACACTTTCATAAATGCATTCTTATGCGCCTCATAATTCTGTAGTAGTGATAGAATGGATATCTGAGTAGGGGTTTTGTTCAGATGATCGACCCCAAAATACTCACTTGCTTGCACCTTTCTCTAAAGATCATCTGGGCCAGTTTCAATAATAGGCTGCTTGGGAGCGATTTCTTTACTTGTTCCTCCCAAATGCTCGGGCGTGTAAACCCTATCGGTCCTGGTCATACCTTGTGCTGGACCAATTTCTTCCATTTTCCCCTTTCCTTTCCATTCTTTCTCGCCTCTACAGCATAGTCCCAAGGTATGGCATTGGACTTAAAGGATGGTGTGGGTGCTACTGTCACGGTGAAGGGTGTGGTCACGTCCACCTCAAATGGAGTTGGCATAGCTGAGGGCATTGTTACTTCAACCTCAAATAGGGTCGGTACGGTTACATCAACCTCAACTGGTGACTGAATCTGCACCACAATAGGTGTGAGAATGACTGGAGGTATTTTAGGTTCATCCCCTTCATGAATGAGCCCGATTGATCCTTCCGGATCCCATTCTTCATTAGTTTCGATCATATTTACCCTATCGCCGTTGTGATCGGGGAGGGGATTATTGTGGATATTAGGTGCAACCTCTTTTTCTTATATAACCTTGGTGTCAATTAACATCTGGATCATATCCTTCAAAGTGCGATATTCATCAATAGTATGACCCTTCATACTCAAGTGGTAGGCACATGTCTTGTTTGGATTGACCCACTAAGAGGAGTTTTCCATGGCAACAGCAGGAATAGGAGTGACATAGCCGGCAGCCTTCAATATCTCATACAACTTATCGATGGGTTCAGCAATAGGAGTGTATTGTCTGGGCGGTCTACGATCGAAATTTGGTTTGTGTTTTTGGTAGTTTTGGCGAGCTGGTGGTGAGTGGTAGTATGATGGCTGAGTATTATAAGTATGGTAAGTGACGGTGGGTTGTTGGTATATAGGAGGTGAAGGCTGATATGTGGGTGGTGGGGTTTGGTATGTGAGGGCAGACTCCGGACCTTGGGCTACCATTACTGCACCAACTTCTTTCTTCTTAGAGATACCACCCGACTGCAAGGCTTTATTTGTAGCATGTAATGCCTCAAAATTTGTCACCATTCCACTTTTAATTCCTTCCTCTATTCTTTCTCCCACTTTGATGATATCGGAGAACTTATGATTTTCAATAACCATCAACCTTTCATAGTATTGTGGATCTTGAGCTCTAACGATGAACTTATTCATTTGTTCTTCTTCCTATGTTGGCCTTACTTTCGTAGCTTCTGATCTCCATCGAGTAGCATACTTGCAGAAAGTTTTTGTTGACTTTTTATTAAGATTCTGAATATAGAAGACGTCTGGCGCATTTTCTGTATTGAACCTGAACAGATCCATAAAATCTGATGCCATGCTTACCCTGTTAACCTATTTCTTCGAGTTTGGACTGATGTACCAAGATTGGGCGTCTCTCGTGAGGCTCCCCATGAACAGCTTCATGCGGATTCTTTTATCATTACCAACCACTACGAGCTTGTTAGAATATGTTCTTAAGTGTACCTTCGGATCACCTGTCCCGTCGAACATTCCGAACTTAGGAGGTTTGTAACCCTCTAGCAGTTCTACTCCCGGCTGAATACACAAATATTCATAATTCAAACCTTCGATGCCTTTACCGCCTTCAATACCATGGACTCGACTAGTAAATTTCTTGAGCTCATCTGCCATGTTCTTGATAAGCAGGTCCTTCTCATCGGATTCAAGTATGTATAGGATTTGTTGTGGAGTGTGGGTTAAGGTTTCCACGTATATAGTGTTGCTTTGTTGGACTCCAGGAATTTGGGCATAGTGGTGGTCGTTAGTTGAGTTTTGGGGATCAGGGGTAGGTTGTGGTGTGTTTTGAGGACTGTGGTAGGTAGTGGTTTGTGGATATTGAGTCAGATGGTGATTATGTTGTGGAGGGGTTGGTACCGGTGGAGGATTAGGATTTTGAGGAGGTGTGGCATACTAATGAGGTGCGGGAGGATTTTGTTGGTTTTGTGGGGTCTGGGGAGGTGCTGGGTTTTGGGCATTTTGTTGATTAACGTCAGGGACGTTCAGAATAAGGGAAAGGTTTGCCATGTTCCAAGCCTGCTCAAGTTTCCCTTGTAGCTCCAGTATCTTTTGTTCCAACTGTAAAACCAAATGATTTTGTGCCAGAGTACTCCGACCATTCGAAGTCTCGACATTCTCTGCATGTGTAGTGTTGTCTTTCCTGATATCACTCATATCATCCATTATGGCTTTTCCCTTGCTTTTAGGATCGCTTGGAGGAGGAGGAGGTGCGGGACCTCTAGATCTAGTATGATATGCTGATGATGCCAGTATGCACGAACCAACCTTATGGTATGGGAATAAACAAATAAAGAAAAGAAGAAAACAAAAAGGTAAACAAGTTAGTAAGGAGTATTAAAAGGATGTTTGTGGTATTAAAACACATATTGGGGGATTATAAATTCGCGTCCAAATTTGGAGACCTCATTATGCTCGAGCTAGGTCTAAGCGACATATAGATTTGGAGAAAATTGAAGTCAATAACTATGTCATTTCATTAATATGATAAATGAACCAAATCTCTACTAAAACGACAATAATGATAAAGAGTCACTAATGATATTTGTCTTATTACAACCAAAGTCTAAAACGAGTCTAGAAATGTAATAACCTGTTTTTATTTTAATAAAGAGAGAGTTATTAAGTACCTACGCCTAAGAGATTAAGTATTTATTTACATGCCTAGTGGGTTGAATCTATACATATACAATTAGTTAACCATTTAAAAGACTTTAAAAAAAATTACATTGGTTAAAAGTGGGCCAGGCCCTACCATTTATTACTGGCCACATGAGATGTCTAGGGTAAAGAGTAAGAGAAATATATGTACTTGGTTTATTTAAGAGAAGAACAGAGATGAGTGCTCTTCTGAAATTTGCGACGACGGCAATGCAGGAGAATATGGAGTATTGCTAATAGATTTATATTAGTCTTGCAATCATTATTTGAAGGGTTAAAGAATTACAAAGTGTATTATTTTTTTGTCGAGAAATTCAACAAGAAGCACCCTCGGCTATGTTGGAATTTCAAAAACCGTGAAGAAGGTGAATTCATGGAGCCAAACATTTGAATTCTTGGACAGTGGACCCTTAAGGGTCTTATTTGAGAATTTATAAATATATATATAATTCTAAATACCTACATGGATATTCCTCATCCTTTGTATTGGAATGCTACAACAACCCCTATGATATATCTTTGGATATTTGTGGCAACATGAATAAAACATTGGGACTGACATGGAGATCGAGATCACCTGAGGCACAAACCGGAAATTATCAGTTTTGTTTCCTTTAAGATTATAAGGTTTTGAATACTCATAGAACTGGAAGAAGTGAATTAGAGCTAACCTTTGAGATTGAGGTAGTTGGAGGTTGTCCAGTTGGTGTTTTTGTCGTTACAAGACTGGAAAACTTATTGTTTCGAGGTAAGTGAGACTTTAAGCTTTGATACTTGCTTTTTCAAAATCCGTTTTAAAAAAATGTTTTGTCTGTCTGATCCATGTGTTGGGACGAGCGTGTGCTTGGCAAAATCGGTGGTCTTTGACCAGCCGCAAATATATATTATTTTGTAAAAAGCTTAAATTGTTTAATAAGTGATTTGTGGTGTAGTGTGATGTGGCTTAGCTTTGTGCTATGGCATTGGGGCGTTAGAATTTATTTCTTCGCTGCCATAATATATATTGGGGCATCGTGTATGCTGCCATTATAGATTTGGGGCATTGTGTATGCCGCCGTTATAGATTTGGGGCATTGTGTATGCTGCCGTAGTAGATTTGGGGCATTGTGTATGTTGTCGTGGACTCGTTGGGGGTTTGGTTAATTTCCTGCACTGCCGTTAATGACAAGTCCTTAGTATAGATTTGTGTTGTGATATATATAGTGTTGTTGTTGAATAATTATTTGTACCTTATAGAGTAATTATATGGTAAAAGAATTTCTGTGCATATTATTTCTGTGCTCTTTGTGTGTTTGTATTTTCTAATATTTTTTCCAGAGGTATTCAGAGTGGCGGGTTGAGGATCTTACTGGGTTATATTTACGTATAACTCACTTTTTACCTGCATGTCCATGCAGATACTGTTGCTGAGAATGAAGATAGTGGCTAAGGAGTTCGCTAGAGTTGATTCAGTTATTGAGGTGAGCAACCACATTGTTCGTGGAGGCTGCGAAAAGAGTCTTAATTATTTATTCATACGATGTCTTTTGTAATTCTCTTAGATGCTCCTTGGTCTAGGGTGGGACTTGGGCTAGAATTTCATTGTAATGTTTTAAGATATTAATTGTTCATAATGGTTATCAGATTATTTGGATAATTATTTAGTTAATCAAATGCTGCAAATTAATGGCTAAGGTATGAAAGTATGGTTCGCCTGGTGGGTGGTGTTATCTGGGTGCCAGTTACGTCTAGGGGGTAGTTTGGGACATGACAAGAAAGCAAGTAAAACATCTTTCCTAATTTATTTGGTCCTAGAGGGACCTTCTCCATGCTTGGCCTTCTTTGCGGCATCAATCAGATTCCCCAGGTCGTGCATGTCCAACAGCAGATATGCCCTTGCTAGGAGACCTCCTTCATTACCATCCATGTTTTGATAGCCTGCAACCCTCCTTTTCATTTTCCCTTCAAGCTCCAACAACCCCTGCTCTAAATATTCCAACCTCTCTATTTCTCTCCACTCGTTGATTGCTTCCATGTCCACTTTATGCTGTTCCAAATGTCTGGCTTCAGACTCGAAAACCCTTTTCCGCAACATCCTGTATTTGACTTGTGCTTCAGCAGCGTCATCTACAACCCTATTCTTTAGATTAATTCCTGGCTTGGCATCCCCTGCTATATATCATCTACCAACCATGATGGATAGAAGTGCACATGGCCGGCATGATACCGATCTGGCAATTTGGTATCTTTCTCCAAAATGATCTTTTGATGCCACATGTGTTGTGCCTCAAAGTTGAATGGAATGTGTTCCCCTGGAAGTCTTCTTTGTACTGAACCATTTTGGAAACTTGTGGTATAACCGAATTTCTCCCAGTTTGCCTCATAACCCTGATAGGAGCATAAGGATAGATCCCCTCAATCCGATTAGCACTAGATGAGGGGTATCTCTCAACCTGATGATAAATTCACTGCTAGGGAATCACTCAAACATCTAATGTACCTTGTCAGTAGTCAGATTCCTGAAGAAATGTGCCCAGCTCATAGCATTTTCCGGTTGCGCAAACTTGTTTGGGATAAAAGTCATTCTCTTCGGATGGTGATAGGCTATGTGGTCATTCCATGGTCGTCGCAGAAGTTCTTGACATTATTCTCCTCTCTGAAGGTGTTCGAACAACCATACTAGCAGTAACAGATTATAACCCTCGAAATGCCTATACCCCTTTTTGCAATAGTCTAAATCCCGATACATATCAGCCAGAATCATAGGGACAATAGTGTAAGTTTGCCCCTCAATCCCCTCCATTAAAGTCTTGGTAACCATAGCTAGGCGAGTGTGGATCCTTTCTCCTTGTATTGGAAATACCAGCATCCCTAGAGAACAGACAATGAATACAAAAACTCGGCGGTGAGTCCAACCCAAAGAAGTGATGGCAAACTCATCATGGTAAAGGCGGTATGACTTGTTGTGCCCATAACGCTCATAGAGGAAATCAAATGGTATGTAAGACTTCTTCAAACAGACTAAATCATCATTTTTCCTGAAACTTATCATTTTCAAGAAACCTCGAGAAGTGCGGTTTTCCGGTACCAACAAACCAGGGCTATCCCATGGGAGCCTAGTGAAACCTCTTATTTCTTCTAAAAGGGGAGTCATTTCTATGTCACCAAAACGGAAAATGGCTCTCTTCTCATCCCAGAACATGGTGGCAATCTCAATTAATGCATTGTTTGGCTGAATGTCTAACATAGAGGGTAAATTCCCGAGGACTCTCTTCACATGGTTTTTTTCACGGTGCGATATTTTCCCACCAATCCAGCAGCAAAGGTGGGATATTTTGAACCATGGCGATCCTGGGGACTTCGTGCCTCATTTTTGCAAAACAAATAGAGTTAGCCCTTTCCCCTCCAGATTTGTTTATTTACACGTTAATGATCAACATATTGGCATGTTATCTCCAAAAAATGCATAGATCGTGATGGTGCTCGTTGGGATTAAGGAAATCCTGACGGACTTTGAACAAGGCTTGTCTTAGCGAGTTATTACGCGGACATCGTTCTAACTCATACTAGGTTTGGACATGATGCATACACAGTCAATATTAGAGTGGGGGTTTCTATAAGAGTCTAGACCGGTACCATCAAGCGGACAACTTGAGAGGGAAAAGCACGGAAACGTCGAATGCACCGCTGATCGACTAGTTTTACCGCAAATGAGTCTTTCCAAATTTAAAGGGTGATTTAGGAAGAGCACGGACACTCATCAAGTGCCACTATGGTATTAATTACACATGAGTGGAATATGATATGGACCATGCTTTATACAAAGATAAAACAACACGTTGTCAAATATTTTGCATGATGAAAATAGTAAATGCAATATTGAATGAGACGTAAAGACATAAAAGGAAAGAAAAATAAGAAAGAAGTTAGTTCGTGTAATAAGAAATTGTAATAAAGCGGACAATGGAGTTAGGGTGGGGAGAGACATGATGTTGTAATTCTTAAAAAATGTCTAAATGGAAACACATGTTATGACCAAATTGAGTAGAGACGCAAATTCAAATAAAGGTAAAATGGGGGAAAAGGTGTACAGGTAGCAATGAAATGGTAACGGGAGCGGGATATTCATGTAACAGCAATAATAAAGACACGTTTATCAGAGAAAACTAATTCATATAGACCAAGATCGCTTATGGTAAGAGTCTAAAAATATTCCCCAGCAGAGTCGCCACGCTGTCGCGACCCTTTTCTAGTGAAATCGGGTTTCGACATGTGACAACTTTTTTAAAGAAGGTGTTAAAAGAGAGAGTCGCCACTTAACGGGTTTGAGGTGTGTTTAGGCATCTATTTGCAAATAACTTTAGTTTAACCAGTTTGCGCTACCAAAGATTGGGTAAGGGCTCAAATTACCACAAAGAGAAGGTGTTAGGCACTCTTCGAGGTCCACAACTGTGGGTCCGGCCGAACTCAAATTATATGAATTGGTCCAAAACAAGAGGGAAAGACAAGAAGTTTGGGAAGTTTTATTAAACACAAATAAGTGATTTAAAGACAAAATGGAAGGGGGTCCTAATTTTTTTTAGCTTAAAGGATCACCCAATGCAACATAAATAATACTTCGCAACTCCCTCAAGATGGGGTGTTACTCGTATTATTTAGCAGACACAAACTATCATCTCCTGCTATCTGATTACTATCTTTAAGTTGTTACCTAAAGCGTACTAGTTGATTCTAAGTCATACCTTATGCGTGCACTACCCGTCCCATATTTATGATCCATGAGGTGTTTGGACCTCTATTTTGGGGGGTTAGACTTAACTAAGGTTGCTCAAAATGAAAAAACTAGGCGACATACAAACCAAGTTAGACGTCATATAAAAGCAAATAAGTGCTCAAGTTATCCTCCACACTTAGACAATAAATACACGCAAACAAATTAGGCATTTGACAGTTTCAGAATTGAGACGAGCTAAAGTCATTAAGCCCTATAGGCATGGCTTCTATGCAACCTTGGAATTCAAACATGCAGGCAGTTTTAGATGCAAGGTGCTATTTTAGAGGCATGCTTTCCGAATAACTATATATTTTAGGAAATATGGTATTGCGTACTGATTACTAGAATTACAGATTAAAGTGTTTAAACCTATAGACATGATATCTAGGTGCAGTAGTTGGCAGTGATAACCATGGAAGATATTCAGAGTTACTTAGCTTGATCATATAGGCATATTTTCTAATAATGGTAATGAAACAGTGTTTGAAGGTTCAATAATTAGCACTTAAAAAAGCGAGTGGGATTATCCTATAAGCAGGATTTCTACAATTAGCGAGTGAAACTGGTTTTATCTCCTATAGGCATATCTCCTAAGTGAGTAATTATAACAACAACACATAAAACCAATTAAGACCATATAGGCATGATTTCTAAAATGAAGAATTATAGAACTAATATAATCCTATGATCGTGGTATCTAGTGAATATGTTGCAATTGAAAGATTGGTCATTTTTATTTCCTATGGGCATGCTATCTAGCAATCATGCAGAAGCAGAATATGTTGAACAAATTGAACATTGAACTCTTATAGGCAGGTTATCTAACACACATAGAAGCAGAATATGTTCGAGTAAATTAAACACCTATAGGCAAGATTTCTACCCATTTCATGCAAATATCAAAGTAAACCCATTTTTCCAATTTTACTAACACCCCAATTATTATTATAGAATTATTACAGGACCAATGAATGAAATAATTGTGGTAGGCCTTAGGCAGGCCCAAAGTATACCCGGTCAGGATAGGCCTTCAATTTTAAGTCCACTTAGTTTACAACAGCCCAGAAAATGATCTCCACAGCCGAAATCCAGTTGCCATCAAAGATTCAGAAAACAGCCATGTACACAAGCCCATTGGCTCATTCAGTAGGCAGAAAGGGGGTACAATGGAGCATTTAGGACATAGTGCCAAGGAACCTTAGACCCTAGTGTGTCAGAGTTCACAAGGGTCTCAAAATGGACCCTGAGCAGTGCTCACACTAGGAGGTTAATAGAGGAGATTCAGGGAATGAGTAAGGACCTTGTCCTAGTGTGTTAGAGTTCACAAAGTCTCAATTGGACCACGAGCAGTGCTCATACTATGGAAGTCAATGATAGAACCTAGGTAGCTTTAGCTTTCAGCCGGCTAAGAATGAGAACTCACAAGAGCCCAGGTAACAAGTGAAAGAGAGTAAACTAAGGTTGAGAGACAGCATTGAAGGATAAAAACATAGCCAAGTTGAGCACATAGAGCAAATAATCGAATAGGCTTTAGGTTTTAAGAACAGACTTAGCAAAGATTTAGAAGAACAAGTTCAACACCTAGTGCATAAGTAGTCACACATTAACAAAATAGGTTTGCAGAATTGGTATACGCACACTCATAATTAAGAAAAGGTTCAAATTATGTATAGGTGCTAGTGTTATAAGAAGGAATCATATTGATTGGCAACAGAATTTAAATAGGATGAGAACATATTATTGCAACTACTGTGAAGTAAAGACATGCTAGAAGCATACTAATAAGGAACATGATCAAACATGCTACATAAGCAGGATATCATCACAGCCAAATTCAGAATAGGACAGGAAACAGACTGATGCTATATGGTTAATGTATATATTCATGCTTTGAACACAATCAACTAGTCTATTAACAGGGATACGAATCATGTAAGTAAAGCATGTTCAAGTAATAGGATTGATAGCAAACAACAAAGAGATGCAAAGGTCCTAAACATCAGTAAGTTGCAACACATAAGTCGAAGAGAATCTAATTAACTCAAATTAGTTTTAGGCATTTTTTAAATTACCAACATAATGAAGTCAAAGGTTAAAGAGACCTAAAACTGAAGTAAAGCAATCAGAATTGCACACAAGAACAACCCAAAAAAATATATTAAACTACAACCTCCAGAAGTGAAAACATGTGCAAATCCCAAATACATGGGAATGAAACTACGAGGTCCAGTAACTTACTAGTTAAGCGAAAATACAAGAAAGAACAAAAATGCATAGTATTCTAAATATCAACGAAGAGCAATAACCCAGAATTTCAGTGGCTTTGGCTTTCAGCCGGCCAAAAATCAAAGTATAGAACGAGATAATGAAGGAATAATATAATAGAGCTTTAAATTTTAGTGAGATTATAGCAATTCAGGTATGTCTTTAATAAGAATGGAGAGGGGTTTATATAGTAGTAGAAATTGAATAAGTAAACAAGGAAATATTGTAAAATCAAACATAAATAAGGAAGCAATAACATACAAAATCAATAAAAAATTGGATTTTGGGAAAAATAGGTAAACCCTAATTTTTTAAGGAAAGCAAATATTACCTCAAAATACACAAAAATAGTAACATAGGACGAATATAGAGATAATAACACTTAAAATAAAAAAATCGAACCAATTTTGATTTGATTTAAAGAGATCCGAAAACCCTAATTTTAGGGTAAGTAAGAATCAACAAAAAATACACAGAGATTCATACCCATAATACAACAAAGGATGAATATAGACGGAATAGCAGAAAGGTTAAGGATTTGAACCGATTTCAGTTCGATTTTGATGAGATTTGCTTGCCATGTTTAGGCAAGCACCATAAGAGAGTAACCAATACCAAGAGGAGGTCGTATATGGCAAGCAATAGCAGTCAAATCCCATGTTTGGTGGGATTAGGAGAAGGATTTGGGGGAAGACAGTTAGGGTTTAGTTGAAGAAGAAGAGGGGGGTTTGAGAGAATATTAGGGTGGCGGACGGTGATAAATGGCTAGGGTTTGGGGGGTTTGGTTAATTAAAAGCGGAGGGAAAGATGTGGGTCGTTGATCTTGAAAGATCAATGGTTGGAATTAAAAAACAAACGGGGCGGATTAAAATAAAATGGGTACCGCTCGGGTTGAGTATGGTCTGGGCTAGGGGTTATTGGGCTAGTGTATGGGGTAATTGGGCTGAGGTTTGGGTAATTTTAGGTCCAAAAATAGGTTTAGAATTAGGCTATTATTTAAATATCCAATATTTAGCAAAACTAATTTATAAAAATAGTTAATAAATAACGATAATATTATTTGTGCACTAAAAATGATTAAGAATAATTACTTAACATTATAAAATATAAATAGTCATTTTCTGCATAAATAATGTAATTATACATTAATATGGGCTATTATTGTAAAAATATACAATTAGCCCTAAAGATGCAAATATAATTAAAATGCAGTAAAATATTTTAAAACATACATGTTGGTGTAAATGATGAGTTTGGGATGATTAAATCACCATAAAAATAATTTAAAGGATAATTATTGGGTATTTATACAATAAAAATACAAAAAGAAATTGACTTAAAACCTTTTAAAATTATGTAAAATGCCTGTATAGGTTTATAAACTAAATGATGATGCAAATATACTATTTTTAAAGTATATATATACAATTTAAAAATTTGAGGGACATATTAGGTATCAACATTGACCAAATCGGCACATGTCATTCTAGTGGCAGTTACCTATTTTTCAGAGTGATTAGCTGAGATCTACATCAGTGAGATCATCCGTCTTCATTGTGTTCCCGTTTCTGTCATTTTAGATCGAGGTACACGTTCACCTCGCACTTTTGGAGGGCTGTACAGCATGAGTTAGGCACGCGGGTTGAGTTGCGCACAGCATTTCACCCCAGAAGGACGGGTAGTTTGTGCACTATTCAGATATTGGAGGATATGTTTTGCGCTTGCGTTATGGATTTCGGGGGTTCTTGGGATTAGTTCTTGTCACTTGCAGAGTTTGCCCACAACAACAGTTTCCAGTCGAGTATTCAAATTGCTCCCTATGAGGAATTGTATGGGAGGCGGTGTCGTTTGCCAGTTAGTTTGTTCGAGCCGGGAGAGGCTCGATTGTTGGGTACCGATTTGGTTCAAGGTGCCTTGGATAAGGTCAAGATTATTCAGGATCAACTTCGCACAGCTCAGTCTAGCAGAAGTGTTATGACGACCGTAGAGTTCGTGATGTTGCATTCATGATTGGAGAGAGGGTATTGCTTTAGGTTTCACCCATGAAGGGTGTGATGAGTTTCGGAAAGAAGGTCTAGTTGAGCCCTAGGTATATTAGACCCTTTGAGATTATTGAGAGAGTGGGTGAGGTGGCAAACAGGCTCTCATTTTCACCTAGTTTATCAATAGTCCATCCAGTGTTCCATGTGTCTCTTCTCCGGAAGTATCATGGTAATTTCAGCTCACGGTAATCCATCTCATGTGTTAGATTTCAGCTCAGTCCAATTGGACAACGATTGACTTATGAGGATGAGCTGTTGGCTATTCTAGCCCAGCAGGTCTGGTAGTTGAGGTTCTTTAGCTCGAGCGTAGTGGAGAGGTCAGTCAATCGAGGCAGCCACGTGGCATTCCAAGTAAGACATGCGAAGTAGATATCCACACCTTTTCACCAGTCCATGTACCTTTTCATGTCCGTCGAGGATAAACGTTTGTTTTAGAAATGGAGAATATAATGAGCCGATAGTTCATTTATAGTTTTACCCATCATTTTTGTGTTTCAAGACCTTAGGTAGCTCCGTTTAGCCTTCCTCAATTTGCATGCACATTCCGTATTTTTTCTGAAAAAGTTTTATGTGAAAAATCTATGAAGATGTGGAATTTAGCTTTAAAAACACATTTGAGTTGATTGCGGTCAACATTTTGTGTAAACAAACCCAAATAAGTATTTTGATGGTCCTGATTGGTCCGTATTGTGATTTGAGACTTGGGCGTATGCCCGAAATCGAATTCAGAAGTCCCTAACTTGGTTTAACGTAATTTGTTGAAAACTAGCAATTTAAAGAATTCTTAAGTTTGACCGTAGATTGACTTTGTTGCTACTGGACTTGGATTTCGGTTCTGGAACTTGGTATAGGTTCATTTCAGTATTTATGACCTAGCTGCAAAATTTGGTGCAAAACGGAGTTGATTTAACGTGATTCGGACGCCCGGTTGTAAAATTGAAAGTTCTTAAGTTTCTTTGAAAATGTCATTCATTTTGGTGTCTGATTCGTGGTTCTAGGTGTTATTTTGATGTTTCTGTCACTCGAGCAAGTTCTTATGATGTTATTACACTTGTGTGCATGTTTGGTTTGGAACCCGAGAGACTCAGGTGAGTTTCGTGTAGGCTACGGACCATTTGAACTTAGAAAGAATGGTTGGTTTTGGCTATTTCTGATATCTGGTATCATGCGCTTCACAATCACGAAGCTTCTCTCGCGATCACAAAGGGGAATTTGGGCTTGGGAGGAGTTTCTTCTTCGCGAACCCGAGGAGCTGGTCGCGAATGCGAAGTAATGGGGGGTTTAACCTTCGCGAACGCATAGGGTTATGGTGTCCTAGGAGGGAGCCTGTCATTTACCCTTCATGAATGCATCACTGATCAAGAACATGAAGGCAGGGGAAGTAATCTTTCGCAAACACGAAGAGTGGCTCGCAAATGCGAAGGCCATTGGTCGCTGCTGCTTCGCGAGCGTATCAAGTGCCTCGCGAAAGCGATGAACACCTGGCACCCAGACTTTAAAATGTTTCAAACACGGGATTTCACCCATTTTTCACCATCTTCTCATTAGAGCTCGGCCTAGAGGCAATTTTGAAGAGAAAATTCATCACCAATTCATAGGTTAGTGTACTTTAACTCGCTTTCTTCCATTTCCTTCAATACCTATTGATTCTAACCTTGATTAATGCTCATTCATGGTAGAAAATTAGGGATTTGGGTAAAATTGGAGTGTTTTGTAAAATTGAGATTTAGACCTCAAACTGAGGTCGAATTTCGAAATTAATTGCATAATCAGGCTCAGGGGTGAACGGGTATTTTGGTTTTGGTCCGAATCTCGGGTTTTTTCTAAGCGATCCTAAGGTTGACTTTTGTTTACTTTTTGAAAAAAGTGTAAAGAGCTTAGCTTTATGTATTGTAATTGATATTCCTCGCATTGATTGTTGATATTAAGTCGATTTTGGCAAGATTCAATTGGTTTGGAGGTGAATTGTAGAGGAAAGGCCCCGGTTGAGCTTTGATTTTCTTGTGAGGCGAGGTAAGTTATTGGGTCTAACCTTGATTTGAGGGAATTAGGAATCCTTGAGCTATGTGCTATATGAATTACATGTGTAGCAGCGTATATGCGAGGTGACGAGTGTATATACGCCATCAAAATACCTATTCCCATGATTTCCCGTATTTTGTTAATTATTTCATTCTGTGTCTTATATGTTACATGCTTTAATTGCTTCCTATGCCTTAACTTGCTACTTGCCACTTATTTCTCTCATATTAAAATGTTTCTTCCATGCTTCCATGATTAATTGTTACTTGCCTTAAATGTCTTACTTATACACTTTAATTGTCATATATTTGACTTGTCTTGTTGCTTTGTATTAATTATATTCCTTGATTTGGTACGAGGTCCCTTTATGGCTTTTCTTTCATATACTTTAATCGTAGTGATTCTTGAGAATTGAGTTGTTGAATTGATTTCATTTATCAATTTTGTTTATGGATCGGATTGCACGCCGTAACAGGTGGAATAAGGGAAGATTGATATTGATATGGTGGGATCGGGTTGTACGCCACAACAGGTAGAATAAGGGAGGATTGATATTGATATGGTGGGATCGGGTTGCATGCCACAATGAGTTTTATATGTAATTTTGATATGTTGAAATAATGGAGGATTATGATATTGATTCTGATTATATGGTGGGATCGGATTGCACGCCACATCAGATTTAATTGTTATTCCTGATATTGAAATTGTGAAATAATGGAGGATATTGAGTTTACGGTGGGATCGGATTGCATGCCACAACGTATTGTGTGTTTTGTATTCCTTATTACATTGTGTTAGCTTTCAGTCTTTTCATACGAGATTCTGAGGACCGGTGTTTCTGGTTTTACGGATTTCGAGGATTGAGCTTATTTTTATCAGTTAAAAGCCTTACTTTTCTTTGTTCTCTTCCTGTTATTATTATTATTATTATTATTATTATTATTATTATTATTATTATTATTATATTATTATTATTATTATTATTATTATACTGCATACAGGTTATTGTAAGTGACACACCTTAGCCTCGTCACTACTTCGTCGAGGTTAGGCTCGGCACTTACAGAGTACATGGGGTCGGTTGTACTCATACTATACTCTACATTTCTTGTGCAGATTGTGGAGTCAGTCCTAACGGCGGTCAGTAGATTGCTAGGATTGATTGCCAGACGGAGACTTGAGGTACAGCTGCTCGGCGTTCGCAGCGCTGAAGTCCCCTTCTACTTTATCCTAGATGTTTATTTCATTTCAGATAGTTTTACTTTCATTCAGACCACTAAATGTATTATTTTAGTCGTTTGTGCACTTGTGACACCAGTTGATTGTATCTAGATACCGATGATATTTTGGTTGTTCACTCTATTTTAGATTTATTTTAGTTATTTCGGTTCCTTGATTACTATTTAATTTGAACTGTTAAAAATGGATAAAAACTATTCTAACATTGGCTTGCCTGGCAAGTGAAATGTTAGGTGTCATCACGGTCCCGAGGGTGGGAATTCCGGGTCGTGCCACTTTAGCATTCACATCAATAGTAATTTCTGAAAATAGTGGAGCAGAAGAACAACAAGTGGTTTAAATAAAAGGAAATTGGGAGATTTTGGATTACTTAACTGATCAAGGGGTAATTTTTAAAAGTTTGCTGATGGTAAGGGTAAATTTGGCCGGATAGTATAACGAAGGTTAAATGTCGATAATATTCGAAAGTAAAGAGGTTTATTTGGCCCTTTTCCACACACAAAAAAAATACTTTTGGCTAAAAAAAAACTTGACTAAATATGCTATATATCAAAGACAATGACATACTTTTCAGTATGAATTTAAGTTATATACCAGGTAAATAATTTTTATACTTATAATTTAATCTGTTCAAGCAGGTTTTTAGGACCATTTATTTTAGGTTTACTAATACATGTTACGGGTATTACATAGAGTTGTATACAAACCTTTTAATAATTTGTTTGTGAATATTTTGTTGCCATCAGTGTATTATGCGAACATAAAACTCTTTTCCTATTCCCTGCATGAGTTCACGAAAGTTAATAATAGGCCAGACAAAATGATAACCAAGTAGCACTAGAAGAGTCTTATCAACCCATGGTTTCCCTAGGAAGCGGAGATGGAAGTTTTCTCAATTCCAGAACTTCTTTGTATGTTGGTTGCAAGCTAGAGGAGTACTTCACTCATAAGGATTAACTAGTTTAGCCACAAAGATTAAACTTGTGCCATTATCTTGTTCATGGGTACGTACGTAGATATAACTGATGGAGGAGAATTTTTTTATTTGTTGCAGATGACAATGATCTTGTACGAGCTAGACTTTAAGGCTACACCCCCAGGCCAGTAGTATCAATTACCCGGCGGTCTAATGAAGACACTGTATTAGGAGAATTATCTCTACCAGCTGGCATCCTAGTCTCTTTGCCAGTGATCTTGTTGCATCATATATGATGGAGAGATATGGGGCAAAGGAGTTCAAACCAGAGAGATTTCGAGGAGGATTATCAAGTGCAACATAGGGTCAACACACATATTTTCCCTTTGGTTGGGTGCTCCCAAGTCCATATTAACTAGTACTAGTGAAAGATGACTTGTTATATGTTTAAGTGAGCTCTTGCAGCTTATAAATCAGGATCCACTAGCATTATAACTCTATCTGCTAATCTTTGTTAATTTTTTTCTTCTAAAGCAAGTGCTATTAATTAGTAAGGGCTAAATTAAATGAAATATGTTCTTTTTATACATACTAGTCTCTAAGAACGTGCGTTGCACGTTTAACCTAAAATATTTAGCATGTAAAGTGTATCATAAAATGATAATTGTTAACGGTACACATTTTAGAGCTTCCTCTGAGCTTTAAAATGTAAATCAAAACATACAAAAGTAACAGTTTGTTATTTGACGTCAGAAAATCTAATAAACGCCAATTTTATTTTTCTGACATAATACTTTTATTTAATGCTAAATACATACATGAACAATAATAAAACATGCATATAATCATCATACTATATTATAAGTGTGAAGTCAAAAATTTAAAGTTAAATTACTAAATTACCCATTAAAAGTTGAGTGACCTTTTTATCCTTTAACAATTAAATTATTCTTTCAAAATCTTCTAAAGTTTGTACTTTACAAACATAAGAATTGTTCAAGTTCCTTTAAGTGAATAAGAGTTCACAACCCAAGAGCATATCGTACAAGGCTTTGTATTTGATAATACAAATCATACTTATCAGTTTTTTATGCCTACATTACCGGTGAATATATTTTTTATTATGTGATACATGACTTCTTAAATTAAGCTTCACGTAACTGCAAAAATGTGTGCATGCATGCATGCGGGTGTATGTGATTCCCTTTTTTTGATAGACTATTGACTATATAATAGGACGACTTTGATTCTTAACAAAATCTTCTATTTCATTTAGTGATATCATGTATTAATTTTTATTGTTGTCATGTGTAAAAAGTCATATAAATAATACAACTATTGTAATGAGCTACAAACTAGATCTCCTTTGGATAACATACCTCGGTATGCACTCACATGAGCTTTTACCTCTACATTTCATGATTCATTAGTATTCCATTGTTTATCAATTTTCTTTAGGATTTAAGAAAAGGGAAAAACAAATTATTTGAATAAGGTTAATAAAGGATACTACCTAATTAGGCATAACAGAAAAGAACATGTAAAGAATATAACAATATGGAAACATTAAAGATTAAAGAACACTCAAAGCTATGCAGAAATTCAACAAAGAGATCGATTGGCCTACCTGATATAACGATAGAAGCTTTAATGGAGTAGTGAAGGAAAAGATGAAATGCAACGTGATTCTTTTGAAAAAAAATCTGATTGTTGTGTGCGTGAGCCATGTCCTGGTTGCTTATATGACATTTAAGTGAAAAATGGTGTGCATATTGGATTTGGGTCCAAAGAAATAGGACAACCTCTTCCGTTAGAATTTGAAAAGTCAATTATCTATGGGAATTGCAAAAATCGATTGGCTATTGAAGACATGATATGGTACGTGCATAGTAATTCTAAAACATTCACTCAGAAAACGTGTGCATAACTGCATATGATGTTAATAAATTCACTGGATATTAATGTAAAGAACAAACTTTAGAAGATTTTGAAAGAATAATTTAATTTAATTGTTAAAGAGTAAAAAGGTCACTCAACTTTTAATGGGTAATTTAGTAATTTAATTTTAATTTTTTAGTTTCACACTTATAATATAGTACGATGATGTTATACCTTCGAAGCCACACATTTGAACTAAACAGTGAAGTCATGCGATATATTCAAGAAAATGAGAATTAATTTATTAAAAATGGATAGACCAAATTCTCACATGTACCTTTTATTATTACCACCTTCTTTTTTTATGTCAAAGATCAGAAGCTATGCGCAAATTCTCATTGTATCTCGATTGTTCTTAACGTTCGATGGCTATTCATTTGCCTTCGGGTAGCACCACTAATCTTCAGGATCGGGATTAAAAAAAAAATCATTTTCAGCACAATTGTCTGTAATACCTTTAATAGATTTAATTTGGTGTCCTTCTTACACAAAAAAAGTAAAGGCCAGATAAAAAATGAGATTAATACCATATATAAGATCTTTTATTAAATAAATAAAATGTTGCCACTTATGGTGTTTTCCAGAAGAAGAAAAAATACATATTATCATCATGAAATGTGTGGCTATAATAGTCAGATACGCAATTAAACCTCAGATATTTGCCTTTTCACGTCATTGATGACGACTTCATTTTGTTTTCTTCCCCACGAAAATGGTAGATATGATATGGAGGGCAGTAGGGGAAGAATTACTGGGACAAACCTAGAGAGTGAAAATGGACGCACTACTTCAAATGACAGTAACAGCATCTTGTGCTGCCATAGTAATTACTCTGCTGGTGTGTATATGGAGAGTGCTGAACTGGATTTGGTTCAGACCAAAGAAATTGGAGTTGTTGTTGAGAAAACAAGGTTTGGAAGGAAATTCTTACAAGGTTTTGTATGGGGACATGAAAGAGTTTTCTGGGATGATTAAGGAAGCATACTCAAAGCCTATGAGTCTATCTGATGATGTAGCACCAAGACTGATGCCTTTCTTTCTTGAAACCATCAAAAAATATGGTATGTTTTTGCAAAATCATATCACTTCTTGGGTAGTTATAGGTAAATTTCTTGATAAATGTTAATTTGCAATAGTAAAAATAGTAACTAACCTGCTGCTATAGTAGTTTTCTGGGAAGATTTAGGAAAATCATTCACTTTTCCACCCTAGATGTTGCCTATTTGCTTTTGGATTATCAAATTGGTTTGGTTGTATTCAAGCATTCATTGTGAATTGTGATTAATGAAGCTGAATAAATAGAAAAAATGATCATATCAGTTAGTCCTATAATAATCCAAATTATACCTACCATTATTCTAATCAAACAGATTAAAGGTCAGCCCGGTGCACTAAGCTCCCGTTATGCGCGGGGTTCTGGGAAGGACCCAGACCATAATGGTCTATTGTACGTAGTCTTACCCGCATTTCTGCATGTGGCTGTTTTCACGGCTCTAACCCGTGACCTCCTGGTCACATGGCAGACTTCCCTTATAATCAAACACGCCAAGGCTCCCCTTATAATCAAACAGATTGTTTTTTTTTTTTTTTGAGCATCTAATTGATGAACTTCTAACGAGCCTTCTTCTCCTACTTTCTTTATCTTTTGAAGACTCTCTTCATTTATTTCTTTTTGTTTGCATAAGTGTTCTTTTCTAAATTTGTAGTATTTAATCCTGAAACTGCTTGCAGGAAAAAGATCCTTTATATGGTTTGGTCCAAGACCACTAGTATTGATTATGGATCCTGAGCTTATAAAGGAAGTACTCTCAAAAATCCATCTGTATCAAAAGCCTGGTGGAAATCCATTAGCAACACTATTGGTACAAGGAATAGCAACCTATGAGGAAGACAAATGGGCCAAACATAGAAAAATCATCAATCCCGCTTTCCATCTAGAGAAGCTAAAGGTTTTGTCACTGCTTTCCTTCCTCTCTTTAGATTGGTTTGCTTGTTGTTGCATTTTTCTTTTATTTTTCTTGAGTCGAGGGTCTCTAGGAAACAGCCTCTCTGCCTTATTAAATGTAGGAGTAAGGTCTGCGTACACACTATCCTCCCCAAACCCCACTTGTAGAATTCCACGGGATTTTTGTTGTTGTTGTTGTTATTATTATTATTGCTAGATAAATGAATTCTGATAAGTTGTGAATAGCTACTACATCCAGTGCTCGTCTTCTCGCAAGTATCTTTTTTCTGGGAATATGGTCAACCAAGAATTATCATGTTCGTGATTCTTCATCCACCATTCAATAAAATGTTTACTCTTGCTTCTCTGGCTACTGTCCGGCTAAAGATTTCTTTCCGCTTTAACCTGTCTTCCTTATCTTCTAATCTGGGCGTGCATATGACTATCTCGAGTGCTTTCTCCTACCTAGCTTGCTTTAGAAAAGCAGAGGAGGATTTTATGGTTGTAATATGTCGAATCTCGTCTGGTTCATCTTTTGTCAAGACTCTTTTGCGTAAGTTCCTTAACTTGCACAGGGCATTTAGTCCATGTGGCTCTTCGTGCATCCAGAGAGGACTACATTCGTGGGATAATGTCTTCGATGTATTACAACAAAATGGATCTCTTTATTATAAAGGGATTCGTCATCCTGACCTAGCTTCCCCTTAATTGTTATTTAAACACTCTTTCTTTTCATTGAGCCAGCAACTTACACTAGATGGAGATGGTACCACGTTGTATTTGTAATTCTGTACAAGTGTCGCGTCATTGACATTTTTCCTCTTTCACCATTTCTCGGACAGCTTATGCTTCCAGCATTTCGCTTAAGCTGTAGTGAGATGCTGAGCAAATGGGAAGACATTGTTTCAGCTGATAGCTCACATGAGATAGATGTATGGTCTCACCTTGAGCAATTGACTTGCGATGTGATCTCTCGGACAGCTTTTGGCAGTAGTTATGAAGAAGGTAGAAAGATTTTTGAACTTCAAAAGGAACAAGCTCAGTATCTTGTGGAAGTTTTCCGCTCCGTTTATATCCCAGGAAGGAGGTAAATTGATTTGCGTAAGAAGGAAATTCAACTTGATTAATTAATTCTTACTCTAGTGAATGCATGATAATTTATAAATGCACATCTGTTTCCCATCTTTCTTATCTAATGCCTTCTAATTTTCTGGTTTATATAACTACTTCAAAGATTTTTGCCAACAAAGAGGAATAGAAGAATGAAGGAAATAAAAAAGGATGTCCGGGCATCAATTAAAGGTATTATTGATAAAAGATTGAAGGCAATGAAAGCAGGGGACACCAATAATGAGGATCTATTGGGTATATTACTGGAATCGAATATTAAAGAAATTGAACAGCACGGAAACAAGGATTTTGGAATGAGCATTGAAGAAGTCATTGAAGAATGCAAGTTATTCTATTTTGCTGGCCAAGAAACTACATCAGTGTTACTCCTATGGTCTCTAGTGTTGTTGAGCAGGTATCAAGATTGGCAGGCACGGGCCAGAGAAGAAATCTTGCAAGTCTTTGGCAGTCGAAAACCAGATTTTGACGGATTAAATCATCTAAAAATTGTAAGTACTCTAGTTGGTTGGTTCAATTTCTATGCCATGGGTATGAACTCTGATTGTTATTGCTATTGCTTGAGTGCTTTTATTTGAAAAGACTAGTCCTTTGATACTAATGTTTGATACTGGACTAGAAGATGCCATGTGTGAATTTCTTTTGATAATCGGTGGGGTTCAGTGTGAGTCTTGAACTCGGGATGCTTGCTTTGATACCATGTTGAATTGTCTGACCATCTTTAAGCTATTAGAGATAACACGTTTTTAATTAATTATGTTTTCAACAGTGAGGATGATCTCATTATCCAAACTTCTCTCTATGTTGGTTACAAGCCAGAGTACTCTCCCCTATATAGGAATTAGTTTGGCCACAAAAATCTACTGACCTTTTACATGTCTTGTTCATACTAATATAACTGATGGAGGAGCATTGTAAATTGTTGCAGGTGACAATGATCTTGTACGAGTCTTTAAGGCTGTATCCCTCACTAATAACACTTACCCGCCGGTGTAATGAAGACATTGTATTAGGAGAACTATCTCTACCAGCTGGTGTTCTAGTCTCTTTGCCATTGATTTTGTTGCATCATGATGAAGAGATATGGGGTGAAGATGCAAAGGAGTTCAAACCAGAGAGATTTAGAGAAGGAATATCAAGTGCAACAAAGGGTCAACTCACATATTTTCCATTTAGCTGGGGTCCTAGAATATGTATTGGACAAAATTTTGCCATGTTAGAAGCAAAGATGGCTCTGTCTATGATCCTGCAACGCTTCTCTTTTGAACTGTCTCCGTCTTATGCACATGCCCCTCGGTCCATAATAACCGTTCAGCCTCAGTATGGTGCTCCACTTATTTTCCACAAACTATAATTTTGGTACTTCTACTAATATTTTAGGGTTTATTCAGACTCAGATACATGCTTCAACATGGTTTTAGAGCATCAAGATTTACATATAAACCGTGCGACTTTATCATATGAGATTATGATGTTGGATTACAGCAGGAGCAGAGCTACAGTCGAAGCTGGTCAGTTGAGCATACTTAAACAAAAATTATACTGATTTAGTCAAATATTATTTTATCGATATCCTTGAATACCTTTGTCGAAATTTCTTTATAGCAGCATACCTTTACCCTCGCTGGAATGTTCATTGCGCTAAAGTCCCACGTCTAGTTCTCACTCCTCTACAACCCTCCCCCCCCCCCCCAAGAAAACATTATTTTGCTGCTGCTGGATCAATATGATTAGTTTAAAAAGTACTCTTTATCACTTAAAGCCAGCAACAATAAAAAAAAACACTCCTTAAAGATTGTCTGAAAAAAGGCAAAGGCATACTTACTTTTATGAAAGATTGCAGAGGTTAAGGGATATGAATAATCTAATCAGAAAGAGTGTTTGGAAATTTCTTATAAAATAGCTTTAGAATAAGTATCTTTAACAAAATAATTAAACTTTCTATGGAATTAGTCCACTCAGATCAATTAAATATTAACTGTACCAAAAAAAACCGATAATACACCGATAACAACAACAATCCCCAGTATAGCTTTAGAATAAGTATCTTTAACAAAATAATTAAACTTTCTAAGGAATTAGTCCACTCAGATCAACTAAATATTAATTGTACCAAAAGAAAAAGCTGATAATACACTTATAACAACAACAACAACAACTCAGTATAAACTGTTTCCAGTAGATTCTCGGCATCCTTTCCCGGATGACTCGAACGCATAACCTCGCCGTTGGAAGTGGAGGGTGCTTACCATCAGAGCAACCCACCATGTCATACACCGATAACTTTTATGTCAATTAAAATAAATCAATTTCATCTTCAATCAAGTAATCTTCCTACACCAAATAAACTAAATGCATATACAGAATTGAAGATTTCAGGATTCATGAATGCAGTTTTTTCTTTGGGAATTTTAATCGTTTTCTCCGTTCAGCAAATTTTAAACG
This sequence comes from Nicotiana sylvestris, assembly GCF_000393655.2. NCBI lineage: Eukaryota > Viridiplantae > Streptophyta > Magnoliopsida > Solanales > Solanaceae > Nicotiana > Nicotiana sylvestris. Next base: position 60,053,576 of record NC_091063.1, read on the forward strand.
ATTGATTCCGAAAATATTCTTTTCCAAGTTTTCATTTCCTCTCTCAAAAAGTTTCAGTTAGTTTTATTAGCATCCAATTATTAAAACAGATCTAGATATCCAACCACTTGAAAATCCACGAGAAGGAGAAATGTCAATAAAAAGTGCTGATATCTTCCTAGGACTACCCATCAACTCCATCCTTGGCTGCACAACACTACGGTCTGAAACATCACACAAAAAGAAGGTTCTAATTTTTCTAATGAAAATATAAAAACATTTAAATTCAGATTTTAGGGATTATTGAAGAATTCGCCAAAAGAAGTCAAGAAAAAATTAATTTCCGTTACCGGGAATCGAACCCGGGTCTCCTGGGTGAAAGCCAGATATCCTAACCGCTGGACGATAACGGATTCTGCTTATGAGTCTCTAATTTATTTATTTATTGTTAAACTTTAATAGACGAGAGAGTTTCGGTTCCTAGCCTAACCGGACACCGGAGAAATAAGATGGTTTGGAAAATATTTGAGCAAGAATCAATTATCTTGAGACAACAACATATCTAGTGTATTCTTACAAGTGACGTTTGGAGAGGGTAGAATGTATGCAGTCCTTACACCTTCAAGAAGGCAAATCAATTATCTTGAGACGATATAATAAATCAATTGTCAATATTTTATCGCTGGTTTAGGTAAAAATTGCACGGGGCGCCCTATTTGGTCGCCCACATTTAACCTATACCTATATTTTTTAAAACTTTTAACTTGTACCCACTTTTTAAATAACTTCAGCCCCCTTTCTCCTCCTTCGTTTTCTTCTTCTTCTTCTTTCTTCTGCTACTGTTGGTGCTGCTATGGAACTTCAGTTATTAAAATTTTGTGTAGACATATTTGGTTCAATAATAAGACGAAAATTTTCTTACACTACTGTATTCCAGTCAAAAAATACGAATGGATCTGCAAGTGGTCATTATTTGGCACCATGTCCTTTTTCACCCTTAACTTCAGGCTGAAGTGAAAGCAATTCACCACAAATTTAGCATCTTGCCGATGACAAGGAAACACCAAGTTCCTTGTATAGTTGTATGCAATAAGAAATAAAATGTTCATTGCTTATATAGTGCTGAAGTTTTTACAAATGAACTAAATAACTTCAGCTCTAGAGCTGATGTTCGCCAGTTACAAAACAAAAACTTCAGCTCTAGAGCTAAAGTTCGCCAGTTACAAAAACAAAAACTTCAGCTCTACTGCTGAAGTTCGCCAGTTACAAAACAAAAACTTCAGCTCGTTACAAAAACAAAAACTTCAGCTCTAGAGCTGAAGTTCGCCAGTTACAAAAACAAAAACTTCAGCAATGCAAATAGAGAATAAAACTTCAGCTATTATGCTTAAGTTCAGCAATTACAAACAAAAACTTCAGCACACTTGCTACTTCAGGCCCGTCTACTAGAATGCTGAAATTTTGCGTGATTGTCTTTGCTACTTCGGCCCCGTATGCTAAAGTTATGCGAAAAAGCGGGTACGCTTGCAATTTTTTTTACAAAGCGAGCACAAGTTAAAACGTGACACAAAAAACGAATATAGATGCAAATCTCCTGGTTTAGATCTATGCTATTAGCTTTACTGGACAAGATATTAATTAGTAAATAACTGATGAGGGGCAATAACCTTATTATTTATTAGTTACTTGAATAATCATATCATTAGTAATCACCAGGTGCACATTGGATCATTGGAGTGCGTCTCGCTCGAAACTAGTTTATAAACAGGTACTAGTAGTAGTAGTAGTACAAGAATTCCTCTTGTCTATTATTACTCAAATTTGTTGCCTATAAAATATAAATGTGCTACTAAGGTATGTGAAAATCAACTTAACTATTATGAAAGAGTTTAATTGGTGACAAAGGCTTCAAAACTTAAGCTAATGGGTGAAGATTAATAGTATTTCGTATGTAGACAAGCCATAGCCCTATACTCAAGATTCTACTTTAGATGAAGCACAATAGTACTCTTATTCTTACTTCGCATTCAGTGTTTACACCAAATCAATAAATTAATTAATTTTAACTGTAATAATTAAAACAAAAATATGTGGCATTTAATCATCGTTAAAAAATAAATATGTATATGAAAAATATACATATCTTATATTCATATAGAAAATATCAAGTGTGCATAAATTGTTATTGTCTTTTTATTGGACCGCAAACCCATAAAAGATATTAGATATTTGTACAGTGGCATTGCCGGTTACTGCAGATCTGAAACTTGCGAAATATAGGTCAATTTCCCAGGAAATCAACCACCATTGCTAGGGGTATATAGGTTGGATTGGTTCGAATTTTTCAATTACCAAATCAAACTAATGGTGTCGGATTTTTAAATCTATAAATCAAACCAAACCAACAAAGTCGGGTTTTTTAATCTAGATTTTTCTCGAGTTTTCGCTTTTTTTCCGGCGAAGCCTTCATAGCACAAAATTTGTAACTTGTGCTGCAAATATTTCTTAATAAGATACAACTATATAATGTATTTTTCAAGAAAATAACATAATAATATGTAAAAATTTATAGCATTATACTCAAATATTCAATAACAAAAAATAGTAAAATTACATAAAGTTGATATTGCTAATTAATAAGTCATAGTGAAAATTTACATAAGCTAAAAATACTATATAGGTCATTCTAAAATAAGTATAGTTAATAAGTATTATTTAATTACATAAATATGCATTAAAGAAAAAGATAAACTGAGTTGTGCATTTTCATTATAAACCAATATCCAATAAAAAAAAATAGGTATCCAACATTATCATCATTCCTAGCATTGAATTGAATTCTTTTGTTAGGATTAGTATTGCTTTGAACTTTTTTTGAGTTACTACATTTATGGGCTATAAAATTTATTTACCATTCAAGAATGTTAAGTCCAAACTTGAAATAATATGTTAAAAGATAAAACTAAGAAAAAGTTTAATAAATATGTATAAATTACATCACAATAAACATCTTATCTATGTGCTTAAAATATTTTTATAAATTATATAAATGAACTATTGGGTTGGTTGGTTTCCGTTTGACTTTTTTTTGTTAAAACTAAATCAAAAACTAATTGTGGTCTGATTTTTTTTTTTCAATACCAAATCATAATCGATTTTTTTTTCTTCGATTTGACTCAAATTATCGGTTTTGTACGGTTTATCGATTTTTTTAAACACCCCTAGTTTAAAATAAGAGTTGAGTGGTATTCCATATTCGATTGAGTTGCTTGAGAACCTAAGGCAGCAAATTTAAGTGTGGCCAACTTACAACGAAGTGTTTTAGTAGTTTCGTACATATTTTGAGCGATAGGGATAGTTAAAATTTATATAACCAACTTCAATTTGTTGGAAATTAAGACTTAAACATTGTTGTTGTTTTTGTAATTCCATTATTTAGAAAGTCACGTGGAAAAATTAGAACATCATAAGATGTAACGCTAGAGTATGAAATTAGCGACGTGTATAATTCAATTCAACTTCCTTATTATGATGTCCTTTTCATGCTAGAAATAGACCACACATCTATTAAAGTACTTTTCACTTTTTTCCTGTAAACTTTGTGATCCAAACTTAAAGACATATGGAACTAGTTGTTAATTAAAGTATCAATTTAATGCGCCTAACATGGACCAATAAGCTGAGCCTGAAAAGTATAAAGAGTCGTACAGATTACTTAACACTATTAATTAGGGATAAGTGAGTCCAAGAGCAAAAGTCAGATGTAATTGGGGGTAAGTGATTCCTGTTCATATTATTTGTCTTTTAAAGTTATTACACGCCCTATAAAATTGTGTTTTTCTCAAATAAGAAATCTACCATGAATATTTGACGAGGGATAGTTGGCCAATTATGCGCTGAATCATAGCACTACGCTTTAGAATATAAAGAGTTGCAAGATTCTTATGCTTCACATCAGTAAACGATCAGCCTCTGCTTTAATTTTGTCACATATAAACTATCTTTCAAATTACTTTTTTCTTCATATTCTATTAAAAACCTATGCTTTTTCTTGCTGATTGGGCCACATGTTACGTTAATAGAGCAGCAGAATACCCAAAAAAAAATGCCTCTTTTAGTTTTTAATACATATTCCCTACTACTTACTCACTAATTGGCTAGCTATGTTGTGTGGACTCTGTAATGAATCAGCAGCACATTCCACCAGTACCTAGACGCGGTACTAGAGAGAGGCATTTGCCAAGTCACTTAGACCACTACGTGATCCCCAATCCAAAAGGGAATGTTGTATCTGTCAAGCCGTTAGAGAAGGGACAAGAATTGCTTGGCAAGCAATAGCATATATAGCAGCAACAACAATTAGAATAGGTGCGGATGAAGTTTGCTTTTTATTTCATTAGCTACCTTGTAGCAGTATGGAACCTCTCGTCTCTTGTTTTTCATTTACTTTTGTTCACTGTTTCTCCTTGTTTTCCCTAAGAATTGAGGATCATATAGTGTTACCATTCAGCTCAATTGAATATCAGATTCATTGACCCTCCTTCTACAAATGAGTGACGGTGCACACAATACTCAGGCTGAAATCTTTGCACGAATATCGCTCTATTTCTAGTACTATTTATTTGCTTTTCAATCGGGCTAAGCTCTGTCCTCCATTTCACAAGACTAAGCCTTGTCTTGTTAACATCATGACTATTGCATATCATGGGCTGAAATATCGCCAATCTATCCAAAGACGTCATAGTCTAAAAAGCATCATCCTCATAGTCGGAAGACACCATGCCATGGCCTGAGGATCCCTCAGATTTGCATATCATTATTCAAAGGCATCATGATTCGGAGACACCATTTATCATGGTCCGAGAACATCATTTCATGGCCTGCGAATCTCTCACCAAGCAATTCATGGCCCAGGACATCATGGTCTGAGGACGTCATCCCTAACCGTCCGAAGACAACATTCATAGTCCAACGGGAACTTGCATCATGTTTAAATTTACGCACAGTATACGCTTGTATTGCTTTTATTTGCAGGTAGCCCGGCGAGCGACGGCTATCCCAGCAGGAGCAATCCCACACCGGTTCTCCCAGTCATATCAATCCTAACCTCTTCTGTAAATCGTTCACTCATCCAGCCCTAGACATTGCGTCCGTTATTGTAATGACTACACCGGTATACTTCGCCGATGACTCTGGAACTACATATGGCCTGATTCCTGTAAAACCAGGGATATGTAGGCAGCTCAGAAACCAGGGTGCGGCCTGAATCTCTCTAACCATTTCGCTCGGTCAAAATTGGTCATCATATCTTTACCCGACAAACTCTTTCATCCTTTCCGGGTAAAGAGGACAGTTGTTGATACCCAAATTTTTCCAAAAATATTTTGAATTTGCATATATAGCTTCAAAATCATGCATTAATAGTAATTGATATTTTTTCATAATTTTTCTATATTTTTTATTAATTTTATCCACCATTTTATTTCAATAAATAATTATAAAAATTGCATTACAAATGATTTCAAAAGCATTTCTTGGTTTCATTAATTATTTTTGGTCCTATTAAGACCAAATTATTTCACAATTAGCCAAATTGGCACTTTTTGGCTATAATTGCAATAATTTTGCAATTATAGCCCAATCATATGATTTTATAATATTTTTATCCAGAAATTAATCGTTTGTATTTTAAAATATTAAGTAATCATTTTTAACTATTTTTATGCGTGAAATTCATTTTGTACAATTATCAGCTATTTTGTAAATTATTTTATTTAATTTAATTGGGTGTTTAACAAATAGCCATTTTCATTTCAGTTATAGTCTAATTACATCTAACCCAAACCCAATTAAAACAGCCCAAACCCCAGGCATATTCCATCAAAATTACCGAACCCAATCCCTGGTCCAATCTGGATCGTTGATCAATTCTAATCAACGGTCCAGATCCCCCTTTCATAATTTAACCTAATAGACTACCCCCCCCCCCTTCCCCTCTCATTTCTCTCATTCCCTCTGCCGTTCACTCTCCTCTCTCTCTCTCTCTCTCAAAATGCTCTCTGCTAAAACCTACATGGCTCTCACTGGTCATCGCCTTGCCGGTAACCATGGTGGTCTCACCACCATCCTCAGCCCCATGGCTCCTTCCTATGCCGGTTTGTTGCTGCCTTGAGGTCCTCAAAGGAACCAGAAGGCGGTTCACTTGCCTCCCATGGTTTTTCATGACATTCGCCGGCCGTTCATGGTCGTCCGAGCATGATTCCACCATCTTCGGCTAGAACTTGTGGTTTCTAGGCCTAGTCTCTCTATCTCCAGGTTATCTCTCTCTGAAACCCTAACTCATCTCTTGACTTCTCAAATCTGTAACAGATCTGAGTATATTTTGAGTTATTTTACTATTTTCTTAACGATTTCTCCGATTTTTTCTGGAACGACTCTTCATCTTCAAATTAGGGTTCTTAAACCCTTTTTCAAAACGATTTTCTTTTTGATTTTTTAGTATTATCCTATGATTTTCATGATGTTTAAGCGTTTAGGTGAGCTTTTCCCCTTTTGTCTGACGTATTTTGTTAAAACCCTAAAAACTTCTTAGTTCTAATCCTGGGTTTCTGAGTTCGTTTTTGATAATATATTCAAGTAGTCTGTATGTTTCTCATGAACATTCTGTGATTCTGTGATTTTTACCCTATGTTTGCTCGTTAGGTTTTCTGACTTCGACTATTCCTGTTTAATATGCATGTGTTTATTCCCAGAAAATTTGTGGTTATTTCCTCTCATCAGTACCATCCCTTAATTTGAATCCCGGATTTATGTGATTCTTTTACCCTATTCTTGTTTGTGTTATGTTTGCTTCGTTTAGTTGTGATACTTTCCTTTGGTCAGTGTTACCTTCTAATGGAATCCTTGATTCCCTGTGACTGGTATACTCTATTCTCTACTGATTTCAACCGCTACATATTTTGTTGCCTTATTTTGTGGTTGATTATGTTGTCCAATTGATTCTTAGACATTTTCCTTAATTAAAATTTGTCGAACCTAGCCTCTATTATATGCTCTGTACTATGCTTATTTTCTTATGTGTCATGTTCAGTCTTACATGATTTCATTCCTTATTTATCACTGCTTATTACCATTTGAATATTAACTCCTAAATTAAGGGAAGTTCTTATACTAATTTGATTTTAATTAATACATAGTTCCATAATTACTATTGAACCCTGATTTTTACCTTATTTGCTGCCTGTTTTTAGAACTACAAATACACTGCTCTTTCATTAACACAACAGACGAACACATTGGTTCAAAAACTCTCTCTCACACAAAAACTCTCTTCTTCTCTCTTTTCTCTGGTTACTTGTTATTGTTCTAAGTCAGCCGGCTGCAAGCCAAGGCTGATTACTCTACTCTCTTGCCCCTCACTTTGTGTTTACTACCTTCTTTACTGGTATGTTCTAATTTCAATTCAAGTTCCAAAACTAATATGGTCATTTTATTGCTTCAATTCATCATGTTTCTAGTCTGCTTTTACTTATGGTTTTGCTGTGAAACCTGTAGTTGATATGTTTACATTATTAGCATGTTATGTACTCCTCTTCCTTAGGATCAGTATGAACATGTTACCCCTCTCTATGTAGTCTGTCTCCATGTGATCTTGCTCTATCTGGTTTCTGGTATGAATCTCCTTGTAAAGTAGTCTGTACTCTTAAACTTGTATGATTCTAGGATTGATTTTAAATTATGTTGATCCTATACTGAACCCCTTAACCATTGTTGATTCTGTGACTATGTCTAATCAGTGTTTCTAAGCATATATGTACCAATTCCAAAGACTTCTGCCTGCTATGTGTTTACCATTATGTGCTTTACCTGTCCCCAATTCCCATTTACCTCTGTGTGAAGGCTTGTGGTGCTAAACCTATCTTGGTTCTGTGTTCTACGTATGATGCTGAACTTGTTTTGGTTCTGAGGTTGGTCTGTTGTTTGTTGATTGCCCTACTCTTTTCAAAATTGTCTTATTGAATAACTCTTCTGTTGTTTTACAAAACTATTTTCTAGTCTCTTTTGAAATTGTTCTCCTACTTAAACTTTTTTCAAAACTATGTCAAGCACTCTCACTCTATTCTTAGATCCCTAAGTTCTGCCCCTCTAATGTGTGACTGCTTAGGGATCCCTATGAGATCCCTCTGAACTCTGATGCATTAGAGTTGACCCTTCCATACTGCACTTACTCACCCGGGATCCCTTGAGGTCCTTAGGGAACTCTGACACATCCGAATATTGAGAAAGGCTATGAAACAATCAGAGTAGTTGAGGTTTTGGAAATCTGGGCCTAATTGTAGGCTCCCTATAGTGTAACTTCTTGTTTTTCCTATCTACTTATGTAATTCATTCGACACTGGTTTGTAATAATTGTTGTAAATAGATGTTGGGGGTGGCTAGTGAAAAGGGAAGGGTAACTATACATGTTATAGATATCAAAAGGTAGAAACCATGCTTTTAGGTTTACATTCCCTATATGAGCAATAGAATTCCTATTTAGGACTAATACGTGCAAAGCATATCATGCATTAGATACCATGCTCCCTAGGTTTTATGTATACTATTTTCGGCATTTCACTTTGACATTCTTGTTATCACTTAGAAATCATATTTCTAGGATAAACGACACTAAATAAATTGTTGCTCCTGCACACTTGAAATCATGCTCTACAATGTTGTAACCTTCTATGCATTTAGAAATCCTGCTTTAGGAATCCTGCATATAAATCACTCTGTGTGCATATTAGATACCCTGTTTTAGGATATCGTTCACACCCGCTCAGACTATACCTAGTTAAACTACTGATGCATGAAAAGGGATAAACAGTCTCACCCTGCTTTTAAAAAAATTGGTATTGGTCATGTATTTTGTGACACCTAAAACGGCACGATTAGGTAAAACAATTTATAACAGTTTTCTTTAATAATTCTGGTAATAATTGTGCACTGTCCCACGCCTAGGCAAGCCTTAGGTAACCAATTCTTATAAGTCTAAAAACTGCCTCTTTATGTTTGTGCTTAATTAACAGACTTAAAATCAGTAGGCAAACTGATGGGGCCCCTGCTTCTGAGTTATAAACTAATCTGCATATCTCTTATGCTCTGATACTCACCTAGACATCATGTTTTAGGATCCTATTTAATAATAATACCCTTGTTTGTGTTTGAGTCGTGTTGTTTACATGCATTATCTGTAGAGGTGAACCTGAGCCTCTTATCTGCTATTTCATGCTTTTATTTGTTGAAGTCATATGTGTTCTTGCTTGTCGCCTTAGTATTATCTCCTTTAAACCTTAGGGGTCTGTCTAGAACTACCCATAGGTAGAGGTCCTAACCTCCTCCAGGACCATTAAGAAGGGATTGGGTAACAGCATGCAATAGAGATCGCTAACCAACACTTGCTTTAATAACCGCTAAGGGGTGGGAAGGGTAGATATGTATATGATGATACGCGCTAATATCACGTGTAGCCCCTCATTGAGGAGTGTTTATCGGACATTACGTGGGATGATCCTGTGGGCTAACCAACTTAGGACCCCTCCTTCCCGAATTCCCTTCACTTTCCATATGTATACAATTTGTTTAAGCCTTTCCTTTGTCTCATTATTTGAGTCATGTAATGTCCAAAACCTGCTCTTATTTGTAATTATGTGTTTAAAACTATTTATTTGTTAATGGACTAGTTCATAAGTATAAGTTCGGCCGGGACCCACCGTTGTGGACAGCGAGGGGTGCCTAACACCTTCCTGTTAAGGTCATATCGAGCCCTTACCCTAATCTCTGGTGATGCAAACTAGTTACAAGAGTTAATCGCTCTAGGTGCACTAACACACCATAATCTGTTAGGTGGTGACTCTTAAATACCCAATTCCCAAAAGGAAACGGGTTGTTCCCCCATGAATGTAGAAACCCGAACCTTCTCTCTGCGGAGGGAAAAAAGGGGGCGCGACAGCATGACGACTCTGCTGGGGATATTTTAGGCTCTTACCATAACGAACTTATCTTTTGTAAATTAGTCCAAGCATGTTTTATCCCATACCTTTTCCTCTTATTTGGATTTAACTGTCTATTTTCTTTTAAGTATTTATGGCTCTTTTATTCCTGAAACTGACTTGTCTCTTTGTTTTTCTTTTTCGTAACTGTATTTCAATTATTTAAATAACTATATTTATTTTTTCCTACGTGCAAATACCTGACTACATGCTATTAATTGCTACATAAATCATGCTCCACATCATATTCCACTCGTGCGTATCAAATCCTATAGCAACGTTTAATGAGTGGTTGCGCTCTTCCTACTTATTACCCTTGAATTCAAAAAGGCTTATTTGCAGTAAAACCAGTCGATCAGTGGTGCAGTCGACGGTTCCGTGCCTTTCCCCCTCAAGTTGTCCGCTTGAGGGTACCAGTATAAAACCCTATAGCAACCTTACTCTGATCGAATTGTGCATGTATCATGGTCAAACCTAGTCGGATCAGTTATGTTGTCCACATAATGATCCTTTAAGATAAACTTTATCCAAAGTCCATCGGGGTTTCCATAATCCCAACGGATACAACCACGTTCTATGCATTAATTTGGAGAACTAAATGTCAATATGCTAATCATAAATGTATAAATAGTAGAGTCTGGTGGGGAAGAAGGGCCTAACCCTTTTGTTTTGCAGAAAATGAGGTACGAGGTCCCCAACTTCGGTATGGTTAGCGCACCTTCACTCTTGCTAGACTGGTGGAGGAATCTTCCATCAAGTGACCAAATCAATGAATGGAAAGAGATGGCCGCCAAATCTAGCGAAAATCTGGAATATCTGGAATACAGTCTGTTGGAATTAGAAGGAAAAGTGAGTAAGAGAGTCGTCGACTGCCAGAACGCTGAGGGGAATGAAGGAGGACATTTGGCAAAGGCATTCTTACTGACAAACCTATGCGAACTAGAGGATTTGATCGACAAGAGAATTCAGCCTGAAGAAGGTCCTTCTAGGACCAAATAGGCTAGATTTATTTGCTTTCCTAAAATGTAATAAGGCTAAGTGCCAGTAGTGACTTATTTTTATTATCTTAGTGTCATTTTGGGATTCGTCTATTTTTATATTATGAAATGAAGCATTTATTAGCATTTAAAGTTCTTCAAATTTATTCGTCGCTAGGCCTACCTCAGGCACAACGAGCTTCCCAAAATAGGACACGAATTAACATTTCTGCAATATGTGTTTAAATACTGCAAACATTTCAGGATCCTCACAGACTTGTTACCTTTTTTTTTGCTTATTTTGATTATTCTCATCTCCTTAGGTTGGTTCACTCATACTGGCCTCATCAGCGTACCACACCAGATCTAGAGGCCCTCCACCTCCTCCTCCTCCTCCAAGCAATATAAAAGGCAGAGGAAAAGCAAAAATGGACTACTTAAGTGGTATCTGAAAGGAGAATGTTGAGAACGCAGAAACCTCAGATGGCCGTAGTACTACGACCTTAAATGATCTAGTCCTGAGATTGGAACAAAAGATATTGGAATTGCAAGGAGAACTTGAGCAGGTTCGCAACTTGGCAAACTTGTCACTCACCCTAAATGTCCTCGACATCCACCAACAAAACACAAAGAACCCAGCACCTCTCCAGAATACACAAAACCAACATCCACAAAATCCTCCTGTACTAAATCAATATGCAACTCCATCCCAAAATCTCAATCCATGGCCAATACCGACTCCGCCACAACATCACCATCAACCAAATCAGTACCCACCAGCCATCACTTACCACACTCCCCAAAACACACCACAACCTATTCCCGATCCCCAAAACTCCACCAATGACCATCATTACACCCAAGTCCCTAGCACCCATCAAATCAGCCCTATATACGTAGAAACCGTACCTCACTCCATCCAGCCCATCTCTTATAAACAAGAATCCTCCGAAAAGGACTTGCTCATTAAAAACATGGTTGAAGAACTCAAGAAGCTAATAAGTCAAGTTCAGGGTGTCGAAGGCGGCAAAGGAATAGAAGGTATGAACTATGAAGACCTATGCATCCAGCCAGATGTAGAACTACTAGAGGGATACAAACCTCCCAAGTTTGAAATGTTCGATGACACAGGAGATCCCAGAGTCCATTTGAGGACCTATTCTGACAAACTTGTCGGGGTCGGGAAAGATGAAAAGGTCCGGATGAAGCTCTTTATGAGGATTCTTACTAGGGATGCTTTGTCCTGGTATATCAACCAAGATCCCAAGAAATGGTCCAATTAGGTAAGTATGGCATTGGATTTCATGGACCGGTTCAGGCTCAATACAGAGAACGCAACAGATATTTTATACATTCAGAATCTTAAGAAGAAACCTACTGAGACCTTCCGTGAGTATGTTACTCGTTGGAGGTCAGAAGTGGCCAAGGTCATGCTATCTTTGGACAAAGAACAGATGAACAAATTCTTCGTCAGAGCACAGGATCTGCAATATTATGAAAGGTTGATGGTTATCGAAAATCATAAATTCTCTGATATAATCAAACTTGGAGAAAGGATCGAGGAAGGAATCAAGATCAGGATGGTAACGAATTTTGAGGCACTACAGGCCACAAATATGGCATTACAATCTGGTGGCATATCGAAGAAGAGAGATGTTGGGGCAGTAATGGTGGCCCAGGGTCCAAAATCTCCGCTTATCTATCAAACACCTCCACCCACATATCAAAAACCTCCATCCACATACCAAGCATCACCGCCTACATATCAGCCTTCATCTTCTAGATATTCCCAACCAGCCACTATCCATCACACCTATAATTTCCAACCATCCCATCTCCAATCACCTCCAACTCACCAAAACTTTCCAAGACCAAGACCCAACTTCGACCGCAAGCCACCCAGACAATACACCACCATTGCTGAGCACATCGACCAATTGTATAAAAGGTTGAAAGTCGTGTGTTATGTCACTCATATTCCTGCTGTGGCATTAGAAAACTCATCCCAATGGGTCAATCCGAACAAAACTTGTGCTTACCATTTCTATATGAAGGGGCACACCACTACTGAGTGCCGAACATTGAAGGATAAGATCTAGACACTATTGACAACAAGGTCATACATGTAAAGGAAGTCGCACCCAATATCCGCAATAACCCCCTCCCTGATTATAGAGGTGGTGGAGTATATGTGATAGAGACGAATGAACAATGGGACCCTGAGGGGTCAATTGGGCTTATTAGAGAAGGTGATGACTTTAAAGTTGCAGTCACACTTACCCCTATCGTGGTACAGACTCAGTCACCAATAGAGGTTGAGATAACTGCATCAGTTCTATTCGAGGTAGAGGTGGCTCCGCCCGCGGCCACCCCCGCTCCATTTGAAGTAGAAGTGGTCACACCTTTCACTGTGATGAAATCAACCATACCTCCATTCAACTCAAAAGAAATACCCTGGGATTATGTTGTCGAGGCTCGGCAAAAATGGAAGGCCAAGGTAGGAGAATCTGACGTTGCACAAGGAATGACTAGGACTGGAAGAGTCTATACACCTGAACACTTGGGAGGATCAAGTAAGGATGCTACTACTAGGAAGCCTATCATTGAGACAAGTCTAGATGACTTATAGAGGAAAGTACAAGCAAAGCATTATTCTGTCATTGATCATTTGAACAAAACCCCCGCTCAGATATCTATCCTCTCACTGTTGCAAAATTCAGAGGTGCATAAGAACGCTTTAATAAAAGTATTGAGCGAAGCTTATGTATCCAATAATATCACTGGCGAAGAAATGGCCAATTGGGGCAAGTGTTGGAAAGTCATAAGATTATCTTCTACGAAGATGAGCTACTGCCTGAGGGGTTGAATAACAATCGAGCATTGCATATAACGGTGCAATTTGAAGACAAGTTCATTGCTAGGGTCCTGGTTGACGGAGGTTCAAGCCTAAATATTTGTCCATTGGACACTCTGAAAAGGTTGGACAAAGGTTTCCATGAAATGTCGGTAGTAAGCATGAACGTGAAAGATTTCGATGGGTCCCAAAGGGCCACGATCGGGGAAATCAACCTTTGCTTACAAATGGGTCCAACTTGGTTCGACGTCGAGTTTCAGGTGCTTGACATACCAGCCGCATATAATCTTTGACTGGGCTGACCACGGATCTATGCCACTAGAGTCGTGCCTTCCACACTATATCAAGCCATGAAATTTGAATGGAATCGCCAGGAGGTGATCACGGAGATGGGAGTAACCCCATTTACACTAGTCAAACCATCCAGGCCATTGGACATAGAAGAACGCTAGGAGGGGAAATCTATTATCACATTGAACAGGTCAATGCCATCGAGAAGGATAAATGGTGGAGCAGTAAAATAGAAAGCATATTGGCTTGGTCTGGATATGAACCCGGCAAAGGGTTGGGAAAGAACCTTTAAGGTATCACTAAACCGATACAGTTGAAAAATCATGGTACCACCTTTGGGCTTGGATACCAGTACACATGGAAAGAGTATAGAAATTGGTCGCCTCCATGGCGTGGACCGTACTACCCTCTCGAGCAACTAGTGCCACATCTGGAACAAGCTTTTCACCAAGCTGATACGATATGGGGGATTGTAGAGGAGGAAGCACTCGCTGGGTTGAAGAATTTGTTCTTGGAGGATGAGGACATGGACTGCAGTACCATAATTGAGAAGGATGAGGAAGAAGGCCTCACCATTCAAACCGTAAAGAAGGGAGTTGTTCTCAGGAACTGGACTGCCACACCATCCCGAGCCCGCCGAGTCCATGGGTAGCTTGGCAGATTTTACTTCTATAGCCATAAATGCTCGATTCATCGAGCCGTACTTGTCTGGATGATTTTTCAGTTTTAATCAAATGCATTTGCTCTTTTTTATTCATTACTATTTTTACACTTTTCTTTCTACAGCGTTATTATTACTTTTCCTGATGAACCCGTGACTATGACATGTAATAAGGCAATGCAACATGAAGATAGTGATTCAGACGAAGAAGATGAGATACCCGAGGAAATTGTTAGAGAGGTTGAAAATTTTGAGAATAAGCCTAAGTCTAATCTGGACGAAATCGAAGCAGTGAATTTGGGAGACGCCGAGACTGCCAAGGAGACTCGCATCAGCATTTATTTGTCACCAACAGAGAAAGAAGAGTATATCCGTTCCTGAAGGAATATGAGGACATTTTTGCATGGTCATATGATGACATGACCGACTTAAGCACGTCTATAGTGTCTAACAAGTTGCCCACTAATCCCATGTGCCCGCTAGTCAAGCAGAAACTAAGAAAGTTCAAACCAGACATAAGCCTGAAAATCAAGGAGGAAGTTACCAAGCAGATCAAGGCCAAAGTTCTCAGGGTAGTTGAGTACCCAACCTGGTTAGCTAACATTGTGTCAGTTCCGAAGAATGATGGGAAGGTCAGAGTATGTGTTGACTATCAGGATTTAAACCGAGCAAGTCCCAAGGACGACTTCCCACTGCCAAATATACACATCCTAATCGATAATTGTGCCAAGCATGAACTCCAATCCTTTGTAGATTGTTTCACAGGTTATCACCAGATTTGGATGGATGAAGAAGACCCAGAGAAGGCAACTTTCATCACACCGTGGGGTGTATACTGTTACAAGATGATGTCATTCGGTCTGAAGAATGCTAGGGCCACTTATATGAGAGCCACGACAACCATCTTCCATGATATGAT